>NW_020884884.1:5422819-5705888 GCF_003945725.1 Corapipo altera
GGCGCGGGGCTGCGGTGCGCGGGAGGCGGCGGCGGGAGCGGCGGTGCCGCACAGCCGCGGGTGCCGGTCCCGGCGGAGGCATGAGGAGCGCGGGGCGGGCGGGCGGCGGCGAGGCAGAGCGCGGGTCGGCGCGGCCCTGAGCGGAGCCTCCGCGCCGCGCTGCGCTCCCGCAGAGCGACTATGGCCGGGGGGAGGCGAGGGCTGGTGGCGCCCCAGAACACGTTCCTGGAGAACATCGTGCGAAGGTCTAACGGTAAGGGGGGCACCGCGGGCGAGCTCTCGCCGGGGCGAAGCAGCCCCGCCGCGCCTTCGGCGGGGGCACCGCCGGGCGGTTCCGCCGGAGCGGCGCATCCAGGTGCGGGAGCCCGTGCCGGCTGCTCCGCCCAAGTCCTGCGGGGAGTCCCCAGCCCGGGCGGCGGGGCTCGGGCTGCAGGTGCGCCGGCACGGCGGGGCGGACTGAGAGACCCGATGGCTGCGGCGGGAGCGCCAGACCCGGGGCGGGGGGCGCGGGGCGTCGGGGCCGGCGTCGGCTCCGGCCGGGGAGAAGGTGCGGGGATTCAAGATGGTCTCTGGGCACGGAGAGCCCGGGGCGGGGGCATCAGCGAAAGCTGCCTGCCCCGGTTGAAATGGAAGGTTTGTCATAAGTGAGGAGAGAGTTTGCCATTTTGAGGGCTGAGGGCAGATATTTCTTTTTTTTTTTTTTTTTTTTTTTTTTTTTCCTAGTACACTGTAACCAGGTCTGTCTCTTGGAAAACTGCGGAGTGGAAAATGCCTCGAATTTCACAATTGCATGCAAATATGCATTAATGTTATCCAGATTCTTTCACTTAGGGACTTACCAAAGGCTGTTCCTCAGTGAGCCGGGGACCATGCAAGCGTTCATGTATTTGTTTAACCTAGGCATGTGCATTTCTTTTAAAGAACCGAGTCTAAATTGTGCCATTTTTAATGCTTCCATTGACTTCAATGGGGTTACTTAAGGGATTACAAACTTGTAGTATGGTTGAGAATATGCAGGATCAAGCTCCTTTTGAAGACAAGACAAGTTAATTAATTAAAAACATAGTCAGTTTGTTCTGATAAGGCAAAGACAATTAACCCTCTTGATAAGCAGCTGAAAACTCAAATGATCCCAAGAATGGTTTTCAATTTTTTTCCAATTAGGCAGTATTATTGGAGAAATAGCCTTTGATAAGACCATATGTTCATATAAAATTGTGAGGCTCCTTTTACAGGTTATTTCTCTCTGCAACTTTCCTGTAGAAGGGAAGGAGTTGGAAGCTGCATTCTGGAAAAAAATGCTCACCAGTCTTACAGTGAATCTTGCACTTTTTTTTTTAAATGAATGTTACATTTCATCACGTTCAGACTGCTTCTCTAATCTTCCAACAACAGTTATCAAAGGCTTTTCTTAAAAGTGTCTTGACTTTGTAGATTATTTCCTTCATTAAAAACCAGTTTTCTCTTTTGGCTTTCAGTGTCAAAGCCTTGATGCAATAAATCAGTTGAGGCTTGGAGATGGGGGAATCATGCAGCAGAAGCTCTGCTCTGTTTCTTCCTCTCTTCTCCCATTATTAAGAAGGTGTCATAACACAGTGTGGTGCTAGACAGCACAGGTAAAATGACAGTAGGTCGTTTCCAAATTCTCAGCAAGTCCTGAGGGCTGTAATCCACAAAAGTTTTTACACTAAGCTTGGTAGGAAACAATGCACAGTTCAGATGTGTTAGGAGAACCTTAGGGGAGTGACTTGAGTTTAGAAGCCCATTTCTTCTATAATGTACCTTGCAGTTTTTGTGGACCCAGTCCAGCTTGGCTGTAAATGTGATGCTGTCACATACAAATGCTGTATGAATTAGTTCTGAGGTGTGACCGTCAGTCTCATTAACCTGTCTCTTTCAGGAGGCAAGAATAGACTCCTTTCTCTCCTCATGAGGCAGGGCTGTGCTGACCAGCATGGGGGTAGTATGGAAACTCGCAGATTCCTTGTTGCCTGTCTTGTCTTGGCCTGTCTCCTTGGCCATTGAGATGATTTGGGATGCCCACAGGATAAGTGTTTAAATGGGCCCATAAAACTTGAGGTTTGGCTCCCCTTTCTTGGTTTTGTTCAATTGGGTAGTAATGTGACCCACAATGAAACTATCTAGACCATTTGGGATTGGCTAAATAAAGCTTGGGCTTGTTGTCAAACTATATTTGCTGGCACATGCAAGCAAGTTAAGTAGTGCCAACAGATATTGAGTTCATATAGATATAGGAATGTTCCTAATTTCGGGAGGATTCTCTTTGAAAGGAGAGGAATTTGGTCATTGAACAGAAATATGTACTGAATAAGTGCTTCACTTAAAGGAACTTGTATATGATATACATATCGTCAGTCACAGGTGAACTGAGGAAAGCATTTTCTTGCAATGTGTTATATTTTGGGGCAAGGGGTGTTAATTCTGAAAGAGGCTGCATGGCAATAAGAGAAGAATTGGCATGCAGCCTCTTTTGGAAGCATTGCTTTAAGGACAGCACTAATTATAGCGTTTTTTACTGGTAGTTTAACAAGGAATTCTTTGGACAGCCTTTCATATTAGATGTGGGACTGGTAAGCTGATGCACGTTTAATGGCTAACGGTAGTAGAGTGTATGCAGGCATGCGAGTTCAGACTTTTTCCATTAGGGTTAATATTTTGCTCATGTTTATATCACACCATCTGCAGCAAGATTCACTTCAAACTCCTTTAGTCTGAATCATCTGCTTTAGAGTTACTAGGGATGAGTTTCTTCTTAGGTTGCAAATCTACTGAGATGGGTTCTCGTGCACTGAATGCAAGCCGAAGGAGCTGTGCTAGGGTTAGAAGCTGCACAGTACTTCTTTCCCACACATTGGAGTAAAGAAGGAATTGAGAATTTCTCAACCCACCTCGGGATAGGATAGCCTTATGTCAGCACACACAGGAAGGAATACATTAAGTGTCATCTTTCTAGACTTGTGGACCTCATCTGGTCCTCTGTGATTTTATCTCACAAGAACATCTTTTGGATGAAGTGTGAATTTTAGATTTGTTCCTCTTTGAAGTGAGGGACACAATAATTCTAATTTCTTGTATTTAATGTTTAAAGGCTGTGTTTCTTTACTAGCCATGCAGAGCTAGAAAAATAAATGTTGCATGCAGTGCTTGGTTGACAAAAATTTGTTTGAAGCATTGAAATATTTAAAGATCAGAACACCCACTGGGACAGAAAATGAGCCCATGCTGTAAAACAGTGCAGTATATAAAGAATCAGTAGCCCCTGATGATTACTGCTAATGTGGTATTAATGTTTTTCTTGGTAATGTAATACATCCAGAGTATACAAGCACTATAATAATAACAGTTATAAACTTGGATCATGGCCAGGGCACCCAATTCAAATGGTACAATACATTGTAGAGAATACTAATTCTTTGTGATATTACGATGCTTTATCAATAACTGAAGGCAAAACCAATTCTCAGTTTATGTAAATGCCAGCTGGTTTCTTCAGTCCTTCCTTGGTCAAAATTCTCACTGAGATGTGTGATAATTGTGCATGTGTAAGGATGGCAAAAGTAAGCCCTGTGTTTACAGGGCTCTGGAATTTCAATGGAAGTCACAGATGCTTTTTTGATTTATGGACAAAATGAGGAGGTTGGAAGAAGGGGAAGTTAGAAGGCATAAGACTTTGTGAATTTAGTTTTGCTTTCACTGAGTCTCTTGGGAACACCCTGAAGAGATGTCAGGTGTGGAAGCAAACCTGCACCTTTTGATGGAGAATGCAGAGAGTTCCCTGTAGAGGGAAAGAAAAAGCACCTTCAGACACAGATTCCGAGTATAACAGACATTTCCATGATTTATGACATTGCTTTCATTAGAGACTCTGAAGTCCCAATACAATAAACATTTTGCAACCTGGGCATGCTAGCCTTGTACCATCAGCTTAAACCTGGGAGAGAAATTAACTTTATTGTGAACACTTCTGAAACTGAAATAGCTGTTTTTATGTTCAGTCAGAGAGAAATGCAAAGAAACTTAACAGAGAACAAAGAACAAAAACGAGTAACAAAAACGAATAACATGCTAATTTAAATTAAAAGTGTGCAAGGGATCCTTAACCTGACGGTGCTGTGTCTGCTGCAGTCTGGCTCTGTCTGCCTACCCTTCAAAATCTAAAGCAGTAAGCAGTGTGGCATGGAGATGCAGACCTGGCTGCAGCTGATGTGATTTGGGTGCAGAAGCAGCAGAGTAGGTTGTGCTTCCCTGAAGGTAGGGTTTGGTGTCTGAAGTGTTGTGGGTTTAGCTGCTTTCAGGCTATTGAGCTGTTATGTTGGTAAGGAACACATATTTAACGTGACAACCTCTGCATCACTATTCCATAGGAGAGGCACCAAGGGTAGGCAGATGCCGGGTATCACCTGATACCACTGCAACACCTTCAGCAAAGAGCATCAGTGGTCAAGAAAATATTTTCATACTGACAACAGGACTGCTTTTGCTGAAATTAGCAAGCACATTTGTGAGGTGGAGTATTCTTTCCTGTTTTGATAGAATATGTTTGGTTTCCTGACAGTTCATAAATTTCCATAATTTTCGATGAATCTTTAGGCAGCACTGGGTGAAATTCATTATTTGCAGAGGAACAGCTCAGAAGCCTGGTGCTGCAGGTAAATGACATCCTAGTTTGGGTCTGCTGAATAGGGAAATGCATTTTAGTGTCTGTTTTGGACATGAAAGTATTGAAAAGGACAAAGTTAACTGCATAGGGAAGGACAATATTGAGGTATTCCTTACGAGGTGCAATGTCTGCGATGTCAGCTGTCAAATGGGCTGACTTGTAAGTCTGTAGCAGATATACAGGAGGTTTTCTGCTCCATGCTGGCTGTTTAAAATCTCATCCACCTTCCAAACTTCAGTGGGTTAATTTCAGCATATCCCCCCTCTTCCTCCCATTGTAATGGAATAGAGGGATCTGGCCTGGAGAATGCTTCTCTTCTCTTGCACGAAAAGCTCTTTGCCAGAATGACACCTTGCAAAAAG
The DNA here is from genome assembly GCF_003945725.1 of Corapipo altera. Lineage (NCBI taxonomy): Eukaryota > Metazoa > Chordata > Aves > Passeriformes > Pipridae > Corapipo > Corapipo altera. Next base: position 5,427,863 of record NW_020884884.1, read on the forward strand.
TGCATGGGAAGCTGTTGGATCAGTACTAAGATGGTGCTGTATGTATAGAGTGCCTTTAGCTGAAGATTTTGTTTCTCTTTCATTAGTGTGACTTGCCCTGTGAAAGGCAAAGTGGATGTTATCCTCTACAAATCTGGCATCCAGTGATTGAACTTGAGTCTGTATCTTTTTGCATCTAATCTCGAAATGCCCAATTTCTTCAAGATTTACTGTAAAATCACTTTTGTCTCAGTAAAGTCTGCAAGCGTAGGTCTGTCTCTTGGCATTAATTAAAACAAGACATTTCTCCATAAAAGCAGCAGACCTTCAGAAATTGCAAGGGCACAACTTGCAGCTTCCTCATTAAGGACATTTTCCCAAATAGAATGAAACAGAGGGTTTTGTTACTTCCTGATCTTCCTTCTTTTCTGTGTTAACAATTGTGGAGACTCATATATTTTCATCCACGCTTTTCATGTAATTGGTCAGTACACTGAAATATCTTTTGACTTTTTTTTTTCCCTCAATATCACTTGAATTGAATATAATTTTTTTTCTGGCTTTTACTAGGCCAGAAGTCTAGTTTTATGTGAGCACTTTTATGCATTTAGAAATGTAAGACCTGATTTCCTTAAAATTGCTTTTATAGATTGCAAGAAAAAAAATGTTCAACACAGAGATGATAGGTAATGTGCTTTAAAATTAATGTTCTGAAAGCTCAAGAAGTTCTACTGTGATAATTCAAAATATCAATCAATTTCTACATTAAATCCTAGAACAAGATTGTAAAGCAAATCTTAATGAAACCCATTCATTGGAGAATTTGTTAATGCACTTTTGAAATACGTATAGATAAAAGTGAGCAGGGAGTAAAGTCTCGTCAAATGCTTTTAAGGCTATAATCAGTAAATCAAATGGCTTCTTTAAACTGAAGAAAGATTCATATAATCAGTGCAACTAAAGCATGAGTTTTCCTGGATTAGTTTTAAGATCAGATGAGAGGGGAAAAAAACCCCTGACCAACTGAATGATGAAGTCTCGCTGCTAAACAATGTTTTTGTTCTTTAATAAGAGTGGTGCAATGTATGATTCTTAGCAACTGAACTTTCTAATTTCTAAAAATTATCTAATTATCTCATGATAATGTCACATTTGTGTGAATGTTGTGTTTGGGTTTTGTTTTTAATTGTTGTTATTGTTAGTTCCTCAGAATGGACACTACTTCAAGGGTAGGTGAAGAACTGTGCTGTGCACAAAATGCATATGGCGGCTTTGGTGCACTTGTAGTGCAATTTCAGCTATTCTTGTTCCATTATTCTTCAGTAATTGGTTTAATTTTTTAAAAAAATACAGATAACGATGAAGATTTTACAGCTACTAATGTTGGAAAGATATTATTTTCAATTTGAAATTTTCTCATGGTAGAGGCCTGCAGTAAAATATTTTCTATAACAATCCAAAGTAACAAATGTTGAGATGGAACCAGTAGTTTTTATCTATACTACTGGTTGCAATTAACATTCATTTTCTATAATGACTTAAACTGAGTCAGTTGAAGCTATTGTTTTAGTTAGTGTCTCTCTTGTTATTTGTGATAAATATGATGAAATATATTTTTTAATAATTCTTTTCAACCTGCACTTGCACTATGTCCTGGAGTACACAAGACAGTTTAAGTCATATTTAAATACGCATGAAATGCCTGCTTTAGAGGATTGTGTTTGTGCTTTGGCAACCAAGGAGCTTTTACATCCATTTTTGTTTCTGTGAAGTAAATTAATATAGAAAACATGTAAGCCCAAATGAACCTATCTGTAGGGTTTTATAATAGCTTTTTTGTATTAGACTGAGGCTACAGCTTAAAAATTTTGACCTCAGTATTAAGGATGTACAATTTTGAGGCCACTATATCATTATTCTGTAGAGAGATGAAGGTGTTCAATGGAATGCATAAACAACTATGCAATTCCACTCTAGGAATGAAATCAAGAGGATACTGTGGATGTGAGTATCCTTGTAACACCAATGACTTCTACAGGAGGATGTGGGTGGAAAAGCAGAATTTGTTCTTCTTATTCTACCATATGAATGGTCTTTCTGTCATTTGAGCAAGTCTGTACTTGCTTTGACTACAGTTACAGCACTTTTCGTTAAGATGAAAATGTAGTTGGTCTCTGAAGTGCAAGCCTCGAATCCCATGTAAGCAAAGAAAGGATTGAATAAGTACTTGAAATTCAGTTTGACTTATTTTTACTGACTGAGGGCCATATTTTGATCTCTGCAGTTACATTTGAACAATGTAACTAATCAGTCTGACTAAATGCTTCTGTTTCCTTTTTTTTTTTTTCAAATCTAAGACTAAACATGAACAAAAATTCATACATACCTATCCTTTGGTAGCAATTTTGACAGGCCTACATAGAAACAAAGTTTGATTTCCTTGTACTGGGAAAAAAAATTAAACAGAAGTGAAGCAGTGTCTCTTTTCCCCATGTCTGAGTGATGCTGTTTGTGATAGAAAGTCACAAATTTGTGAATAGTAGAATTGTTTGGATGTTTGTCTGCCCCTTATTCTTAAACTGGCTGTGACATAGCACCTGTGCAGCTTTGTGCCCAGCTAAGGGGGCAGTAGCTAAGGAGGTTGTATCTCTCCCACTATTCTCAGTGACCACGAGTAGGGTAAGAAACATATGTACTCAGCAGTTCTTCTAGTTCTGCCGTAGAAGTGATTTGTGCTTGGTAATGCTAGGGGTCTAGGTTTGCTCCGCTCGAGATCCATGAGAGGAGTTTGAGACTTGATAAAAAGTGACCTGCTGGTCTCAGTAACCAGTGCTATGCAGGAGGGCAATTCCTATTCTGTCGGAGACGGATGGGAGAACTAGGAAGTTTGGTGAGGAGCAGGTCTTCCCACCACAGTGAGCCTGGATTTCCCTTCACTGAGAGGGGGATAAATTAGGAGCAAACCTTTTGAGTTTTGTATTTGTGTGCTGACTGTGGGGAAAAGATATCAATCTATTTAAATTACGTTTGTGCATTACACAAACATGAGCACACTTGTGGGAGCTTTGACAGACCCACATATGTGATGGTGCAGTGGGCAGCAGCCTTTGTTATCACCAAGGTCTGCACTACAAATCCCTGAGCAGAGGTTTCCCCTTGGCTTCCTCTGTGCAGTGAGGGAACGTGTCTGGCAGTCCTGTGAGAATATGTCTGGCTACTGGTCTCTGACATTCTGCCAGTGTGTCCCAGAAGAGGACCCGTGCGTCACTGAAGGGACAGGGAAGGCAGAACTGGTGGGCTGGCCTGTGGAACAAGGTGGGGATCTGGGCTTGGCAAGGTCTGCCTTACAGGAGAGGCTGGGATGCAATGGGTGTGAATGTGTAGCTGTGCAGAGGAATGGTTGGGAGGAAGCACTTGCTCCATGATCTTGCAAGGAGGTGACCTCTCCTCAGCCAGCTAGTTCTGGCCAGACACATGTCTATGAGTGCATCTTGTCTTCAGGCATTTTGGAAGTTTGAGCTGATGGACAGTTTTGGTTAAACAAAGCACTATATATAACATAGGATTCAGTAGATACATTAGTTTTAGTGAAGAGTTGTTCTAGAGACTTGCTATTGCTGTTGTTAAAGGACCAATGTTATTTGGGAAGACATTTTCTGATTCTTCTGTAATGGTTTGTTTTCTGAGTGGGGGAAAGTACTGTTTTCAGTGACTGAGTGAAATCCATTCTTACATTTTGGAAGGAGTTAAAATGTTTTTCTGGGTGCTTTAAAGCAGCCACATCTACTTTAAAGTGATAATCCAAAACAGATCTGACGTTTGAGTGTGTAAAGGCTGACATGAGGGTGCACTGCAGTGAGCAGAACTGACCTGTAGAAAATGCAGACTAGAAAATATGAAGTGAGGCACTTCACAAAAGAACAGGTGCTGCAGGCTCTCATCCACAGAAGCCTGCCCTACTCATGCAAGTAACTGTGCTGCCTTTGTGGTGCTGTAGTTCTTACTTGTGTTTCTGGAGCACGATGTGCTTTGTGTTGCAACACTACCTGTTTCCTTGCCTCCCAGTGGTCTTGCTCAGACTGTGCCACATGCAACAGAACCCTAGGTCTTTTACATGAGCCTGCCGTCTCCAGTTCTTGCTCAGTTCATCCTGGAGCTCATAAGAAGGGCCAATGATGCTTACAGCTTCTCCTTGGGACAGGCAATACTGCTAATCCAATTGCCATTGTGATAGAAATTGATTTCCTGGTAAGGGAGTCCATTGAGTCCTTTCAAACAGGTGCCTAAAGTCACTAAATAGTTTGAGTACTGGAGCTATTACATGTCCATTTCATCAGTGTCTCTGAAGAGACTTTAGCAGTGGATTTCTTCACGGTCCTCCCAATCAACTCATTTCCTGGCCTTTTTGACCCACTTGTGAGTCCCCAAGAGGCTCTTCCCTGTGATGCTCAGAGTTCACTAGAGCATCCCTCATGCTTGTTGTGTAACAAAGCCACAGCTGTTTCCTGGCCTCTGGGACCCTGTGTCCCTGCGGATGGAGTGGCAATATTTGCCTCACTGGATGTTGTCTAATATTTTCTTATGTTAGGAACAATTTTTTAACAGATTATGAGCTGTCTCCAAGCAGCACATTGTCAAGAACGTCAGTGCAATTGAATGTAAATGATAGCAATGAGGACAGCCCTTCTACCTCTGGGTTATCTGTCAGAATAAACTATACAGGGGTGTTATAAGTGGGAGTCCTTATTTTATGCTGTGTCTTGCCAATGTTCACACAGGCTTAACACCGTTGTCAGAGACACTCTTTCTGAAGAGATGCAGTACATTTGTCAGGTATGTAAAGCCTGGATCAAAGAAAGGTGAAGATGCATGAAGTGGGAACTAGCTGGAAGGGAGAGACACTTAGGAAACAGTGGGATTGGCAAAACCTCTGTCTTGTTCTTTGAATTGTTTGGTGCCCAAGATTTTTTCTTTAAAGCTTTGTAGGTACATAAAGATCTCTCAAATTGCTTGTAACTCACAACTAAGCCCAGCCTGGACTCTCTGATGAAACATTCTACCTCCACCTCCCAGAGAGGCTCACCCAGTGTAGACTAACAGGGTTGCCTACTAGGAGTGCATAAAGTACAGTGGTCAAGTCACACTGACTTAAAAACTCATATGGTGAGGACGTTGACATCTGTTCTCTTTGGTAGCTTGATAATTAGTCATTCAGGAGCTGAAATAAAGGCTGAGCTTTCATTGCACTCAGGTAGCCCTGCATCTTGTAGGAGAATGCCCTAAATGCTGTTGGAGGAGGGAAATGTGTGGATGGTTTCTGTGCATCCTTTGGAAACTGCCAGTCCAAAAAAGTGGGGGCTTCAATGGGCCAAAATGTAAGGAAGTGGGAATGTGATTCTTTAGCTTCTGCAGTAATGGCAAAGAATCTTTGTATTCTCTGTGAGACCTGGGCTTATGTTGAAATATTAGGTATTGTAAGTAATATAGGAAAGGGGAAAAAACCCAACCTTAAAATATCCCCCTTTTCCCATTGTATTCTGTGGTTTAACTTGGACAGGTTTCTATTTGTTGTGTTAATTTTTTCAGCTCTCCTCTCCATCACTACTCACAGAGCATCTAACTACAAAGTCTTTGAGAGCCAGGCATCTCGGGGCTAGACTGTTGCAGTCTCACCATTTGGTGCTTAAATCCTCTTTTGGACTTAGTTTTTTGCTTTTACCTATAAAAAGGGGGCAAGAGCACTGTTGTACCTCACAGAAGCATTGTAAAGCTAGATAAAAGTAGGATTAACACAGTGATGACCATCAAAACTGTGCCCTATGTAGCCTTCAATAAAAACAAAAAGATTATTTATCTGAAGACAGTGAGGTTTAAGTGAAAGGCAGGCAAATGCTTAATAGAAACTCTTTAGGAAACGGAGCGAAGGGAAAGTTACCTTTTGAGAAGGGGAGACAGTGGGAAGGAATTAATGCATGAAATAACACTGTTCAGATCAGGGCAGGACCTGGCCTAACATTTGTATTTGCATACTTTTTTGTCATTTTTTTGTACTTCCTGATGAAATTTAAAAATATCCTAAGACAATATAACACAGTGTTTATAATAGATATTCAAAAGCACTTGCTTAAGCAACGAGAAATGACAGCTTATTCTTGGGAGGGGGTAAAAGACGTGTAATGTTTTTGGAAGAAAGTACTTCTTCCGAAGAAGAAAGCAAAAGCTATGGTATTTAAAAGAGGCTGTGAGAAACAAAGCAGCTGAAATGTCCTGAAGTTATATTACTGGTGTGTTTCATTCTAAAGAGTGTATCAAGATACACTTAGTCATGCTTATGGAATTGACCAATGGATTTAGATAGTTACATTAGATGTTTTATTTAAACCCACTTGAAGTTTGCAATGGGGTGAAAGATATTAAAGAGGAAGTTAAAATAAACAGAACTCTTTACAATTAATAGGTAAAATGTCTTGCCTGTGGTTGTAGGAGGCACTAATGATGACTATGTAGGTTTGAGCAGTTAGGGGCAGATCCTGAAAAGTAGACAGTGTGGTAGACTCCCTTAAAGGCTCCCCTTAAATATGAATGCCTCTTGATCTCATGTAACTGCCCAGCCTTTCTTTCAAAAGCCAGAGAGTCTTTGCAGCTGGGAGAAGAGCCACCACCTCCTCCTGCCTGCCAGCACTGAGGCAGCAGCAGTGCTGTCTGTCTTGGCACAGGTGTAGTTTTGAGATAGCAGTCATAAAAAACGTGTCATGGGCAGATCCAGTGAGAATGGAGGTGTGAATCCTGCTTAGTTTTTTTTCTTACTGATTGAAACTCCTTCTGGCTTGTATTGCAAACAGAAAGTTCCTTCTACTGGTGTAAATGCTAACCTTGGTTCTTGGGTATCTCATTGGGCGTGCTGTGCTCTACCCCTCACACATGAAGTATTTGACCTTGTGTGGCCACCAGTGAAGGGAATTGAGAGCAGCCACAATGTCTGCATTCAGGGAGGAGAAATATTGCTCATGTGTTGGCTTGGCCACTGTTAGAGGCTTCACATTCAATCCGAGTGTCATGGATCCGTGCATGTGGCACAGAGGGAATCTGTCTTCTGTCAAGAGATGAATTTTACCCGCTTGATCATCATGTGTTTTATTTGCACAAACCCATCCTTTTAGGCTTTTATACTTTTGTAAAAGTAATTAATACTTTTTTAAAAATAAGAATTTACTTAAAATTAAAACCAGGAATAATACTGTTGATTGCAGTGGGAATATCTGGGAAAAATTGTACAGGGACTGAAGCAATTGGTACTGAGTCCTGAAATGGGTATTTTCTCTAATGCAACCATAGCCTTGTCTAATGTCTAACTGATGTGCTTTTTCAAACAGATACTAATTTTGTCTTGGGTAATGCCCAGATAGTGGATTGGCCCATTGTCTACAGCAATGATGGATTTTGCAAGTTATCGGGATATCACAGAGCAGAAGTTATGCAAAAAAGCAGCACCTGCAGGTATTTGAGAACAGATTTATTTTCTGTTAAATAGCTTGTAGTGTTGTGCTTGTTGCTTGAGGAGAAAAGTAATCTGTTTATTCCAGTTTTGTCTTTTATCTCTTGGGGCTACATCTGTCGAATATGCTTTCCAGGTGAAACAAAATCAAATAAGAACTATTTCTAGGGGGTCCTTTTCACACTGTAAAAAAATTGCTTTGTGTCTTTTTTTAGTATCTGACTTGAATTTCTTGCTTTATTTGCAGTTTTATGTATGGAGAGCTGACAGACAAAGATACAATTGACAAGGTCCGGCAAACATTTGAGAACTATGAGATGAACTCCTTTGAAATCTTGATGTACAAGAAGAACAGTAAGTAATTGATTAGTTTGTTCATTAATGTAGGTGGGTAAAGTTGTTTTAAATTACAGTGTAAACTGCAATTCTGTCAGCCTGGAGAACTGTGCTTTATCTAGGGCTAAATGAGCCCCAGTTCTGCCACTTGATCTAGAAGGGAGAAATGAGAACATTAGAGATGAAAATCACTCAGGGAGGCAGAGGAAGCTCTCTAATTTGTTCTGACGTTTAGAGTAATTTGTGTATGATGCTTTAAGACAACACTGAAGAGTCCATCAGCAATGATAATACACAAGTTAGGTTTGTGCAAATAGTTTCTGCTACAGAGAACATACTTTTTCAATTTTTAAAAACTTGATATAGCAAAGCCAGTATTCAGTAGTTTTGAAACAAGCTGAAAGTTTGCATTCTGTAACTTAATTTCCTCTTAACAATTTTGCCTTCTAATCATGAAACTGGTACTGCCTGTGTACAGGGGAGGGGATCTTGCAGAAGCATCCTGCTAGCAGCTTCTTCCCATTACAGCTCTGATGATCGTTTTGATCAGTTCCACATTAGTGGGCACGGGGGACTTTAACTACAAAATGTAACTCAAACTGCTGTGATGTAATCTTTGACAGTTAACCTCATTGCTGCATTGTTTCTTGTTAGACCAGTTTTCTGGGGAAGTGTTATCCAATCTATCTGTGTGTGTGAGTCATTGGTATTTCTTTTGGAATGACCAGGTAGTACTGATGGAGTTTGGTGAGAGAAACACAGGCACTTCACAAAGGCCAAAAGATAATACTTATGTATGCTAGTGCTGATCTCTGGATATGTGGAGCTGCTTGTTTTCTATCATAATTAAACTGTTCTTTTAACAGGTGTTGACGCCAAAGTACATGGAGTTGGTTTTTGTTGTCTTTCAGAGAGGAAAAAAAATCCCTGAGAAATTTTTATTTTGTCTCTCTTCTAGTCTTTTTCTTCTCTTTTCAGCCTCTTGAAAGCATCATGACTTTAAACATGATGCTGTTGCTCAGGACTCTTCTGGAGCACAGTTTTGCTGGTCTAACTCATTTTGAAAGCTGTATGCACTGTCTGAATGGCCTTGTTTGGTTCTCCTGCCTTCAAAGTTTACCTGTTTTTAAAAGCTGATTTCTGTTCCTAGCTTACTGGCCATGGGGACCATGTGCATCTCATATCTATGCATCCAAAGCCAAGTAAATAAGCTGCAGTCATGGGATCTAGGAGGGTCTGAAATTCTCTCTTAGTTAATAATGACTTGGCACCAAGAGACTATGCAGCTACTCTTCTGTTGTTGCTGCAGCATATGGCCTGCAGTAGAGCCTGGGGCCTCTCTGTCTTTTATGCAGATTTAAAGCAAGGTAACCACTGAGTGAGGAATGTTTCCTGCCCTGCTGTGCACTTCCCTGAGGAGAGGCAGCCTAGAACAAAGTCCAGCTGTGCAGTAGCTGTGTTGTGTGACATGCCAAAAGACAGAGCTGCAATGGTTCTGCTCTATGCACAGAGGGTCACGGGCATGGGGAAAAGGAAAGCACGGTTTGCTTTTAAGTTTAACAAAACGCAGGACACTTAATGTTTGCTAGATTTGTAGCTTTAGAGATACATTAACTACTGTTACAGAGACTGCCTAATAACACTGGAGAGTTGTAGTTGAAAAATATCAAAAAGGGAATATCCTGCAGCTTTTTCTCAAAATAAGCCACATCGTAGAAAAATACTGTCATATTTAGCAGTCACTGATCACCCAGACTGCTAAGTGGCCCTTCCCTTGTGGTCACCTTACTTCTGCCTGCAACTATGGCAGCTGCCAGCTGAGGTAATGAACAGGATTGGTTTCAACCTGCTCTCAGTTTGAAGGTTTTGGAGAGGACCCTGAATTTTTTTAGACATCTTTTTTTCCTGGTGTTTATTTCTTCTGTTTTGCCTCTCTGTTCTTTCCTCATTCTATTTTTCTTCTTCAAATTAGCCAGTAAAACAGACAGGAAATAGATTTCTCCTATTCCTTACTTGTCTACTTGCTCCTTATAAACTAACAGTCATGATAAACAGCAAGTTTTTCTTCCATTTTTTGAGTTGTTCGACAATTGGTCATTTTCTACAATCTGCACATTTAACATAATTCTGGCTGTTTTAAAAATACAGTCTCTGTCCTTTTGGAGGAAAAAAGAAAAACAAACTAGGAGTTTTGAGTTAATTTTCTGCCTTCATCTTATTCGCATTTATGGGTGCTGTCTCTACCCTGACTTCCCTTTCTTTGTCCAGTCTTCCCCCATCCAAAGGTGACTCTATTCCCTATTTTCAGAACTTGATGTTAAGGTGTCATAGAGGTTTGATGGTTCCTTGGGCTAGGCCCTTGATTACTTAGCAGATATGTGACAATCATTGTTATTCTCTGGAATAATTGCTTCCCAGAAATGCAGAGCTCCTTCAGGATAATTGGAAGCAATTAGAGCAAGCAGGTGCACAGACACCAGATTTTTGTCATTGTTGTTTTGATGCCATCCAGTTGCATTCAGTGGGGATTCATGGTCATACCTGGAAAGAAGCAAAGCAAAAGCTTTCTTTGGTCTGGACTGCAAAATGACAACAGACAGGTTGACAGTAATTTCACATGAAAGCTTCAGTTCCATTGTTTGATTAGATGTGAATGTACAGTGATGCTTGAAGTATTGTTTATTTTTGTATGGGAAATCAAAACATTGCTAAGTCTGAAATCAGTGGAAATAAGTTAACTTACACTGAGGAAGGGTACAGCCAAATGTATTTAAAATATTTTTTATCTAGCCTTAGTCATATCTTACCTTATCTGAATTGATGCAGTTTACACATCTAACTTCTTATGAGACTTTGAAAGCCATTTGTTAGGTTTTTATGCTTTATGGTCAGCCTTGTGGATTAAAAATGGCTGAGTAAATTAAACTTGGATGTTCCTTGTCTAGTTTTACATCTACAATGTAGGTCTGGGTTACAAGCAGTGCAAAAGCAGGCTTGATCTATATGCACTTACTTCCATTATTAAAGAAGTAAATTTTTGGTAAGAATACAAATTTACTTGCTTCTGTCTGCTTCTGAAGAGGTGGTGCCCATTTGAAATCTAACCCCCTTTTCTATCCAGTACTTGATCTACTTCAGTGGAAGAATATCTGAAGTGAGGTGAACTCTTCAAAACTAAAGTACATCAGGAGTTACAGAGAGTCTTCAAGTGTCCCCTGTCTGAGCAAAGGCATCTCCATTGCTTATGGTCTGCAGCTGTGCTGCAGAGAGTCTTAAGACACCTTTTTTTTTTCTCAGAGATTTGCTACAAATGGGGGCCAGCAAAATGCTTGCCAAATTGCTGGTTTGGCTGTAGGTAACTGTTTTGCACACTGCAAAGTAATTTGGTTAATCAATAGCTCTTTGCTGAGTAGATATATTATGGTTATAGTCCTAAAGAGTGGTATTGACTTTCAATTTGTACTGGGGTTCACTTCCCTGGTTTCTGGGTGCTTGAATGTTAAACAAATTTAACACCATGAATATTTGTATGGGGTTTTTTTTGTTTGTTTAATTTTTAAAAAAAATTTATTTTAACATGTACGCCATGTTCTCCCCCCACCTTCTTCCCTCAATGCATTAGAAAGCTTTTAGATATCAGAGAATGACAAATAAGCCCAAAATAGTGATCTGGGAGATTCTATTTGCATTTTTCTTTAGGACCAGTGCTTTCTATAGAGGTTAAAAACCAAACACCCCCATCCTAACTTATGGGGAGCAAAATTCATTTCAAGGTGGTAGACCTGTGATTGCCCACCGCTAGAAGGAGAGTTTCTTATAACTGTTGCTGCTTAATACCATTTAAAACCATTTATATGGTGTGTGCTATGCCTCTAGCAGAGTGTCTCCAGATGGAAAACTTTGCTAAACCATATCATTGCATAGGACCAGAAGCAGGAAAGAATGGGGGTGTTGGAGTCAAGTGACATGTATCCTCCTGGGCCTCTTGTTGAAATCTAGCTCCGTATTTGTCAAGCAGTGTGCACATCTGCATCTCCTGTGAAATCCATCTGTGTGAGTTCAGTTACTTTCAGCAAGGTCAGATCTAAGTATTTTTGATTCATAAAACTGGTAATTCCCACTGATCTTGTCAAATTCAAATGTGTTGGGAAGCAAGACCTGCTGTCATTTCCTCAAACATATACAGAACAGTAAGACTTACCAGTAGTAATCCTTAAATATTTTGTCTGGGTTAAATGGAAAGAAGATTTCAAGACTTTACTGTGCCTTTCTTTTCCTTATACTCACATTTTGTTCTTCAGAGTACTCAGAATCAGGTAAACCATATCAACATTACTGCAGTACAAGGGTGTGTGATGAAGCTTTTTCCTACTATGTTTTTTCAGTGTCATAGAATAACCCTTGTGAGTAGCAATTGCACCTTTGGGGACTAAAATGGATTTTTCCTTATCTTAGCATGTAAAGATCTGACCTTTAGAAGCATTAGCTGCCAGAGCATCCCTGCACCAGATGCAGGAGACCTGCAGGTAACAGCTGTTTAAGTGCTGGGAATGTATTTTAGGATCTATTCGTATTGACACACAGTGGTGAGCTGCATACTGAGTTGGTGTGTTCTTTTTTGGTACCCGCTCTCTGCTCAAAGGTAGAGTCTATAGGAAACTTTTGTGCTTTGTCTTGCAGGGTTAAATGTCACAGGCTTCTCTGAGCACCTAGTTAAAATGTGGGTGGATATTGTGGCTTGCCAAACTCTTTCTGATCACACCTCATCAGCTGGTTCTCTCTTGTGTGATATTGGACAAACTATTTGGTCTGTGTGAGACAGAGAGAAACAGTCTCATACAGAGTACCTGGGCATAAGTGAAACCCCAGAAGGGGTGACTGTAATGGTCAGCCCTGCTGTTTATATAACTGAAGTCCTGCTGTCTGCATCACTGCATGTAGGAGTTGGTGGAGACAGGGCACATGCTTGTATCCTTTCCATTTCCATATTGCTTGACTGTTTACCTTCAGGACAATACCTGTCTGATGACTGGTTTGACTGAGGCATTATCAAGTAATGCAGAGGTTGTGCTTTGAAGAAACTTGCCCCGTTCATTCAGGGCAGTGAAGATGTCAGCTGAGTTGTCAAAATATGTTTGTTTAGTTGTATTTATAAATTAACTTTCGTTTAATTTGTGGAAAGAAAAGTTGTGTGTTGCAGTTTAATTTAAACAATGTGATTTTTGTAGTTTTGAAAAACAGCTGCCCCCTTTGGTTAAATGCATCAAGGTGTGGGTAAAGACCATATTTAAACAGTGATTTTGATTTTTGTTATAATCTATTTTTATTTGACAGGAGAGAAAACTTAGAAGAGGTCAGTGGTATACTCGGGGGAGAAGCTTGAATAGACCTATAAGGTCTCATTCATGTTGATGCTATCAGAGTTTCTGAAGGACCTCAACCAAAGTTAAATAGCTGGTGTTCCTGCTTAGCAAGGGGCTGAACACATCACTGTTGAAATACGCAAAACTGGAAATGGGGTTAGGGAAGAGACAGTAGTATTTATGTTACAGGTGGCAAATTGAAAGGTGTGCAGACATTTACTGTGGTTTAGTCTGGAGAAGACTTGGGATTTGAATCACAGCCCTTAAAATTGTCTTGCCTTTAAGGCACTGTAAGTACTGTGCTCAGGCCAGTGAAGACTATTAAGAGCTACACCTGTTAATTCTGGAATTAGCTACATAACTTTGGTACCACGAGCCAGGCTGGTCCTATGCCTGCTGTCAGACATTGACTGTAGTTTTTTATTTCTTCCCAGTTTTTCATACTGCTTCTCCTGCAGCTTTGAAGTGACATTCCCTTTTCTAGCATGATTGGTCTTATGCCATTAGACAAACTCTGGATTCTTTCACTGTTGATTCCAAATCTAACAGAAGCCAATGTAGCTCATGAGTGTTTACTTCTTTGTTTGTGCACTGGTATTATTGCTGAACTTTACCAGTGAAAGAGGTTGCCAGGACTAACACAAAATATAAATGGAAGTAGATGTATTGTTGGAAACACTGGTAAACACTTTCTGTGTGACTGTACATCAATGCAAACTGGGAAGTTACTCTTGTTTTGCTGTGAGAGCTCTGGAACATGCTGCAGTTCCACTGCCTGAATAACCTATAGGCTGAATCTGAAAATGACATTTTTCATTAAAATGGCCTTGTTTGTGCCTCTTGCCAGTAGTGGTTATCTGGCTGAGCAGGGACATTGGCTTTGACACCAAGAGCATGAGGGCTGCCTGTAGGACATTGAAATTCTAGTTTCCGACCTGATTTATAAGTAGTTTATACTTTAAGCTTTCCTGTTTAGTAGTTAAATAAACTGTTTAATGTTTAAAAAGTAAAATTTTTGTGATAATTAAACCAGTATGCAGGAAAAAACCTGAGCATGGCCACATCTTGGCTGAGCCTTTCAGTGTGTTCCCACAGTTCAGATCCCAGTTCTGCTCTGAAAGATCTCCTCGTTGCGGAGCACTGTGGAAAGCTCATGTAATCCAGCACTGTGAGCGCTCACCTCATGACTGTATATTTATATCCACTTGTCTCCTATTCACAAAATAGATTGACAAGATGTTAGGGAATACACTGCAGGGAAAATACGATGTTGTGGAGGCAGATACGTGGCCTGGCAGAATTTTCCATCTACTTATTTCTGCTGTTGCAGTATTACTGTGTAGATCCAAACTGGAAGATGATTCATGCAGACTGTGCATACCACCTTGATTTTACATTCTACCCTGTTTGTGGCACTCTGGAAATTATAAGGGTACCCAAACAGTGTAATTCAGCAAACACACCTACTTTTATCTGTTGAGGATATCTGGCTCTTTCTTTCAGACTGTGGGGCACAGCACCGAGTTCTACACTTGGCTCTAGATGAAAAAGTGTTCTGTTTTCCTTATTATTATAAACAATGCAGCACAGGAGTGGGAGTCAGGAGAGTCAGAAAGTAAGAACCCTGCTGATAAAGGCTCCTTACCCTGCAGCAGCCTTTAACAGGTTATCAGGAAAAGTCTACATTCAGAACATGTTAGAAAAAACTTGCAACAGCATCCTATAGCATAGTCATAAAGACAAAATGACAGCATGCATCTGGCAAATAGCCAGAATAAGAGGGTGAATTGCATCCTTTCTGTTTCTTTGTTGTCTATAGCATCTTCAAAAGTGCAGTGGTAAGTTTTTATAGCTGTGAGAGGCAGAGATGAAGCTGAGTATGTAATTCAGCTTCAATGCTATGAAGGTTAATACTGTGAACAAAACAATACAAAGTGGTTTTGGGGAGGGGCAAAAAAATCCCTAATCAAAAAAAGTAAGTGCATGGGGATAGAGATCAAAAAGGAAGGCTGTAGATGGAGATCTTGGCTAATTAAAGAGTTGCTGTGTTAGTGAAGAGTGAAGTAGGTAAAATGAAAAGCAATTAGTCACCAAGGAGTCTGTGTAAAAGCAGGACAGATTTGATCAGCCTCAGAGTAGTTCACATGTGAAGATGGGAAAAACAAGTAGGCAAGAAGAAATTGGGATAGGCAATTTTAGGAGCTAGTGAAAAAGGGCTGTTGCTGTCTAGAAAATTGCTGTTGGCTGCTTTGTGGCAGTCTTCTAAGCTCATTAGCAAGTTAGTGATGATTTTGCTGGCACAGTTACTTTCCTGAATCTTTTTTTGCACTTTGCATTTTTGTTTGCTGATAGTTTATCAGAAGGGGTTTTTCAGGAATGATAACTCTTAAAAAAAATGATATATTGACCCTTGAATACTTTCTGACATGCAGGCATGCTTCAGAAATGGCCACCAGTGATTCCATCTGGATTTCTCTGCTTGTTGAGCAGAGGCCTCCATGCATCATATACCCTGCTGTTTATAGAGGTAGCTGTACATATGGCATGGAATCTCAGCCAGGGTTTGAAACTGCCTGTGCTATGCAGGCACAGTGGGAGCCTTAGGAATTGAACTTCATTTATGGAAGTTGTCCATGGGTTTTGGAGGTGCCCTGTCTTTCTGTAGCCAGAAAAGATTGCTCAGCACTGAGGCTGAGAAACAGCCAGGTGAGACACTGGAAGCAACAGCCTGTGTTATATTAACGTAGTTGGAAAAAAAGCTACCTTTACTTGCTTTGCTGAACAGTAACTTGTGAAATACCTGAGGTTTCTTTGTGACCCTTTGACAGTCAGGAAGCACAAGTGGCCCTTGTTATTAAAAACTACTGCATGGCATATACCATGTAGTGTGCATGTTAAAATACTGAGCAATTGAAGTGAAAGAGAATCTGATCACTAGCATAGAGGAGGGTTCTGTGACTGAGAAAGAAAAGAAATAGTCTTCTAAGACCACCCTTTCTAAAATAGACTTTGCCGCATGTGTGATGAAAATTACACGGTGCTCTTTGTTCTGGCTTTCCCAGATTTTCAAAATCTTGCTGATCCTGATGTTATTTTGGCCTCTGCTGTGTAGATCCTTCTCTCCAAACATAGCTTACAAGGGACACAAAAGCAAAATGTTGCTCATGGCAAGCAAGTCTAAATCCTGTCTTTGGTTCTTACTTCTTGTACCTGCAAAAGCAATTACGAGTTTTCCTCGTCATCACTGAAGGTGTAGGGACAGTCTGAAAACTCATGTACAAGTTCCCTGAAGGCCTGGGTCTGGAGTCTCCCTATTGCCATGTACCTCACAGTTGGAGAAGTCATCTTTTTATGTCTAAAGTTAAGACTGCAGACTTAAAAATGGTGCCTTCAGGGAGGTCATGTTATGACATACAGGAACCAAGTGCTTTGCTCTGAGTCCTCTAATCAGCTTATGCTCAAGTATCACTGAAATCAATGTGGTGAGTCCCGTGAAACGGGTGGTGGACACTGTCTTGTTACATGGAACTTCATTGCTACCATTAGAGTCTGTAGCAACTGGGACATGGATACCCTTGCTGGTCAGCAAGAGAAAAATTTATTATTTATTTCAGGCCTCTGTTTATAGAAGAACTAGTTTCATCTTTAACCTATTAACAAGCAATACTTGGCCCTATAAAATTACAGTGTGCATATTTCTACCTATCAACAACTAATGTCCATCTTTACACCTATCAGCTTTCAACATGCTTTTTCTTTTCTTCAATCATCTTCTTGTTCTGGGTCATGCGACCTTTGGCTCCACGCACATTGTAGACACTTCCTCCCACCTTCTACCACATTCTCTTCTGTTCTGGCGATGTCTTCTGCTTTGGTAACCCTTTAAGTTCTGCTCTGGTCCACGATCCTCCACAAGGGTCTTCTCAGCAGTCTCAGTAAAACTGCCAGAAATGTAGAAAGGCAGGGCTGACTGACAGATTTTCTCCTCAAGGTGATCTGCGTGGATAGATGTCAAGGAACATTGACAGCAGCATCTGAAGGGTCATATTGTGGGATCATCTTTTTCTGTGATGTGCAGGCTTTGAACTCTCAAGCAATTTTCATTGGTAGTTCATCTACTGCAGTAATTAGAAAAGTACAGTTTTATGGAGTACAGCTTGATCCCATCCACAGCTCATGGTCTGGTCCTAATGGCTTGTTCTCTTCTGAATTCCTTGAAGTCTTGCTTCGTGCTAGAGTGATTGTGAGCAGGCTTATGACAAGGCAAGCTGGTAGGCAGCTTGGAAGGGGTTTCCCTTGCATGGGGGGATTTGCAGACGAGACCAGAGTTCCCAGAACCTGACTCTTGAAGGTAGACATAAGCTGGTATAGTTGTGAGGGCATGGTGCTCTGTGTTTACAGAGAAGTCTAAGACTACCACTTCCTCTAGGGTTGAGACTCTGTATTGTGGTCATGGTCTAGGCACAGCTGGCCTGTTCTCAAGTCCTTTACATAACCAGCAACAATTCTGTTGTGTGCACCCTTTGCACATACATGGAACTCTTCCTTCAGGAGATCACAAGACAGTTCATAAATTCAAGTATTCACTTTGTAGGTGAAGTTCAGAAAGATGAGCGACTGCTGAGGATTAAAAGCTAATCAGAGGCAGAGCAGAGAACTTAAATAACACTCTTGTCAGCTGCTTTGTCATTATTCCTAATAGGTGTTTGCAAAAACCCCAACATTAAAGTAACACTTACAGATGGCTGATATGAGATGTAAATATCTAAACCAGCACATTTACTGTTCTGCCTACCATTGACTAACGTTTTGATATGTTTGGTTCCAGGAACACCTGTCTGGTTCTTTGTGAAAATTGCTCCAATTCGAAATGAGCAGGATAAAGTGGTTTTATTTCTTTGCACTTTCAATGACATAACGGCTTTCAAGCAGCCCATTGAGGATGATTCATGTAAAGGTTGGTCTTTTTCACAATTATGTATTTATGATACTTTTGTTTGTTTGCCTTGGTCTTGAAAGAGCTGAAGTCCTTTAAATACCAAACCCAAAGAATTAAATGTTGCAATGCTTGTAGCCATGCCACTGGGGACAGCATTTGTGCAAGGAATGGTTGCTGGTTTTGTAAGCAAATTGGCTCTGGCCTGCCCTGGAAAGGGTCATTGCTAATGAAACTCCCAAGTGCTTCAGAAAGCACGTTTTATTTAGTAAATAGGTACTGCTCTTCCTTTTAAATACATTATTAACCCACAGTCCAGCATAGCCTTCAGGGATTCATAATGTTGCTAAACAGCTCTGTACAAATTGTGCATGAAAATGTACGCAAAACCCGAGGAATTAACCCTGGCGGAGTCTGGCAAAGATCTGAATAATTTCATTCTGCCTGGCTTGATGTTTCTTGCCATTATTGTGGGATTCCTTATATTGAACTTCTGGACTAGTTCCCTTTAACCTATGTGAAGAGATTCATCTTGGGTTGAATCAGGTTTAAGCTGTCCTGGTGTGTGAAGTAGCATTGTGGTGTTCTGCTGTTAACCCTTCACTGAGTTACAGCCTGGAAACCTGGAAGCAAACTCAGCTGTGACAGCAGCATAAACTTACACTCAGGTTCAAATCCTGTCAGAAATAGACCTTTTGTACTCATAAGAAGCATTACAGAGACTCGTGTCCTTCTGTTGTTTGCATTTTTGTAGTATTTAATAATATTTGTAGTATTAAATTAAACAGGAAACTTACTGTGAAGATGAACTGATTTACATTTGTTTTAAAAATGTTATTCTTTAAAAACATAGTTTCTCAAAGTGGAAACACCTGTTACCATGAAAAAGGAAGTACAACCTTGACAAACATACCCTCTCCCAGGCTATGTGGGTAATTTTTTTTCTCATTTTAATGCTATTTGTTTAGGCTTTTATTGCTTTAATAAAGGTAAAAAACGTACCTTGTCAGAAATTTGGGGTCTACAGTACTTTTTCCCTGCCTAGTCATCTTCACTGTATCCTAATGAGGACTGACAAGCTGGCTTTCATTTGTTTGCTGGTAGTGAAGACCTTTGTTTCACTTAGTTGATAAGCAGGACTTCCAGTCCGGAGTGGCAGCTGTCTTTTCTCTTTGCTTTCGCAGGAGTTCCTTAATGCAGTAGAGGTAGCCAGTTTGTCCTTTGCTTTTGACACAAAGAACACTGTAACTTTTTTGTTTTCAAGAGAAGTATGTTGCAGAAAGAGAATGCTAATTTTATTTTATTTTTTAAAATCTCATTGGATCTTGAAATCATGCTGTTGTTGCAGTGATCATGGTAGTTCTCAGCAGTTGCATATCTACAGTAATATAAGCACTAAACCTACATAAAAGTGAGGAGTTGCAGAGGAGTTAATGATAAGCAAAATTTCTTCCTCTAGCCCATGGAAACTGATAGAGCGACTAACAAAGGCTGCAGACAGAAGAACTGGATATATTATTTAGAGGCCACTGATTCACAGCTCTGCACTTCTTCCCTGAGCTATCTCTTTATGTACAGAAGGGCTTGTGCACTAGATGAGTCTTCCAAATATAATTTCTGGATCTCCTAAAATTAATAAAGTTCCAGCAGTTTCATGCTGATAGGGAGTTCTATGTCGCTGTATACATAGATTAGGCATGATATAAATGAAACTGCACTTTCTGTTTTCATTCTTAATTTAACCCCTATACCTTTCTTCTGTAAGTTACTTGCTGTAGGCTAGCTTTGAAATTTTGTTGTGTGCATTTAAGAAGGTAACTGTATCAGTTATTTGATGGCTAAATAATCAATTTCTTGGAAGAGCTGATTGGTCAAATAGTCAAACAGAAGTTTACATGCATATCCATGACTTTAATATTAGATCTCATTGTGCAGTTTTATATTGTGAAGGGAGGAGGGGGAAAGGTACTTATGGAGTGTCAGACAGTTGTCTGTAGTAGGTTCTAGAATTTACAGAATGGAAAAACCTTTTTGGAAGATTTAAAAAAGGTAAAATTGTATTAACTTCCTCTAAGAATCACTATTTTAACAGATGTGAGCTTTGAAGGGGGCATATTCTTTTTGCTATATTCAACATTACATAGGAATTTTGTAGCTTGGTTTTGAAAGAACAATTTTCAAAGGAGTGTTTCTTGTATTCTAAACCCAAACGAGCTCTCCATCTGAAAAACTAAAACTGTGAACTTAGTGATTGTTTAAGTGAAACAATTGAAAACTGATTGCTAAAACAATTATTTTTCCTTCTTTCCCCTTCAATCAGCTTTTATCACTTTTACCAAGTTTATATGTGAAGTTAGTTTTCTATGCATATAACCACTCAATATGTAATGGGCTGCCTGTAGAAGCAAATATTTTATTAACATATGTGCTATTTGCACAATTTCATAGTGTCATAAAGTATTCATGTTTTTCAAAATCAATACCTTTATGACTATGTAGAGAAAAACTTTATGTAGTACAAGACCATGATCAATTTAAAGAGTAAATAATCTGTCAGGCTAAACCTGCTTATCTGTGGTATATTAGTTTTCTATCACCTGCTGGCAATTTCAAGCCTGATTGTTCAGCTGCAAATGATGTAGAGACTTTTTGATTGAGAAGTGTGGAGCTCTAATCGCAGGTGTTTGCTACACAAAAATGAACAGGCATCTTTTATCTGAAGGTGACTCAGAGACAGAAGGTCTCAGTACTGTTTTTCATCTTAATTTTTTAAAATTTATTAATAATATTAGACGTTGGAATAGATGAAACAAAGTCATGTAAAGGGTAGACTTCTTATTGTAGTCTTTGTTGATTGATTCAGATAATTTACAAGATGTTTATTTTATGACTGCCATGGAAAGTAAGTAAGCTTCCTTTTAAATGCAGCAGCTTTAAAAATAGTGCATTCTAAATAAAACTACTTAAAAATAGTGTGCCCGTGATGTAGATGATATAATATTTTTAAACAACCTCTTTCCATTCTTTCCTGTGTGCTTGCCCCTTTAAAAAATCAGGGAAACTAGGTTTACTTGAATAGAAGTAGGCAAAATCGAGCTATATCATGGCTAAATTTGGCTTGTCAAGTGGTAGGTCACCTTCTTAGCTTAATTTTAGAGTATATGCTGTATTTAGAATTAATGCATTTTGTCTGTATATGTCTTTCTTGGTTTGAGATCTAACAAACCAATGTTAGATGTTTGAGAATAGTGTAGAAAGTGAAATGCATCACTTTGTGAAAACAACTATGTTTGAAAACAAATAGAATCTGTGCTTGCCCTCCAAGTAGCTCATAAGAAGTTTGCCTGAACAGGTTTTGAATGTATGAATACAATGGGAACACATTCAGATGCATCTATGCTGCCTTATAAAACTTTTGAAATGATGCTTTGGATCCTAATTTTTCCTTTTGATACTTTGTATTTATACAAAAAGGTGATAAAATTAAACATCACTGAATCATATAGGAGAATGGTTATTAGCCTCCTAGATATTGTAGCCTCCTGTGCTTTGTAGCAATTATCAGTTGCTATCTCCTCTGCAGAAAATGCTTTATTTCATTTTGCAGCTAAGCTGTCCTTTGCATAACAAGCAGGGCTACACACCAAAAAAATATTTTGATTGCCTCCTTCATCTTAATTCAGGGGAAAATCCACATTTCCTTTTTATTTTCCCTTTTTGTTTCTGTTTTGTGTGTGTGTGTGTGTGTGTATGTGGTTTTTTTTGTTGCTGTCTAATTTTTTGTTCTGTTTTTAAAGATGTATTTATATGAACAGAGCCAGTGTTTGAAATATTTTGATTAAGTTATACTCTGCTTTCATCTGGATGAAATGTTTTCTTAAAAAAGGAAACAAATGAAAGGGAAGTGGTGAGTATATTAAAAAACTTTGGTATGCTTTCCCAGTCCAGATGGAAAAATAATACAGTGTTAGTCATGAGGTTTCAAAGGGAAGGAGCACTGCAGAGAAACATGATGGATGTAAGCAGGGATCTTTGATGTGCAAGAATACAAAGGTGATTTGAATGGAGGCAAGAACTGCTGGAATTCCGCTTTTCTCACGTTTACACAGTCGTGTGAACAATAGACCTGTGGACAAACAAGCATGTTCTCTAGCAGGGAATGGCTCCTTCTTCTAATTCCAGGCGTTGTGTAAGTCATGGATCAGCAACTTGATAACAAGCGTTCTGCAACTGCCACAGTTCCTAATGTTTAAATTTACGAGTCATCGTGATCAAACTGAGGAGAGTGGTAGGAAACAAATAACTACCTACAAATAAATAATGTTGTTGTGGTTGAGTATCAACAGATCATGCTCACCTCAAAGTACAAAAAATTGGTTTCTTCAGCTTGAGACCATTGTTAAATAAAGCTTCATCCTTGAATGAATAAAAGGTTTGAGTTAAATATCACATCACAGAAGTACGTTTCAATGCCATATTTCCCCATGAAACAAAGCTTTTGTCCTCCTTGTGGGCATCTTGTCGTGGGTGTTTTCAGAAGCAATTATGCTCAGCTTTTTGCAAAGAAATGGTGGAAAACTGAAGGAGCATCATGGAATGCAGGAGCGCTGAAATCAGTGCTGTTAATCTTGAAGGCTCTTTCTTCATCCTTTTGAAGCCGAAGGTGTTTTAGTGCCATGTTATTGTTTTGTCCCTGAATGATATTTTCTGCAGAACTGAAAAACAATGATAAAATTGGGTTAGAATCAAAGACAGGCACAGGCAAGCACAACCATGGAGCTGGTATTTAGCTTTATGTTTGCTTCTTGAATTCCAAGCTGACTTCTCTACTATGTGAACTCTTACCTTGTTTGAGGAATATATATGCCTATATTAGAATCACATAGCCTCAGTAGATTTCAATTTAATTTATATTTTCTCTTTTTCTGGAGGAAAAGAATGGATGTAAGGATATACCAACTGCTTGTGTTGAATGAGAATAATCCCTATCATCTGGTCCCTCTGTTCTAGCATGACTGACACCACTCTATTCCTACACCATTCTGTAACTTTGTTTCTTGTCTTGGATAGATCCATGACCCTTAAAATTTAGTGTTTATGTTCAGTCATGTGGCTTAAGTCCATTACTGGACCTGTCTTTACTGGATAAATATCTGACTTGCTGTAGGCTGCATCTGTCCCTAGGATTCTAGAGGAAAAATTGGAATAAATTCAACTGCTCTCTTTTCAGAAGAAATTATCATTCAATAATATTAGTACTGGCATTCTCTCATTTTCATTTTCTTTCTCCACAGTCTACTGGTCTATTCTAATTTGGTGTTGAATTTCCCACACTTTTGTCTTTTTCTTTCACAAAAAAGCAAACAAATAAAGAAACAGTACAAGGAGGAGAGCCTTCTGTTCTAAAGATGATATTCATACAACTGGGACATTTGCATGTTGATTCAGTGCCTGGTTTTAGGCATACCGTTGCACAGGTGCATGCACCACTCCAGCCTGGGCTCCCATGTGTTGTATAGAGGAGGGTTTGGGTATGTACTCCCAGCCTGCCATTTTCATATCAACACTGGTTTAAAAAGCCAAGATAAAAAGCTTTACCTCTTGACACAGTTTCTTGCCTATAACAAACAGGTGTATTGTTTTCAGATCAGATTTGGAGTATAGGGTGAGAGATCTAATGTTCATGAGAACAATTCCTTTGTGCACCATTTAAGCACCCACAAGTGAGATTTCCAACATGTAGGGTAGATGAGATGCTTATAGGGAATGCTGGGGAGAAAAGAATGGGTTAAGCTGAGCCTTTCAAAAGGAGATGACTCCTGGGAAGAAGGGCAGGTGCACAAAGGTGCTCAGCACTCATAGCGACAAATCATGTCACAGAATTGTCTGACAGTGCTTTTTTACAAGAAAGCTCAAGTGAGGTACTTCCTTTTCCTCATATCTCTATTTATGTCTGAATAGCCCAAATCTTAGAACATTCAATGTTAGGAAGAAAATGCACACTGAAAGTTTGTACTTGGGTTTTGAACCAAACTTTGAATCTTCCTGAAAAATGCTCTACCCATCAGCCTGGTTTGACTTAGTAAAAGGAACTGTCTATGTTTATCTGGAATTATAAATATTTTATGGCTGGCAAGGAAGGCAGATTTCGAGCTCCTGTGTGAAGCTGGAACTGTGGTCTGTTCTGTTCGTCGCTGGGGCTGCCGTTTGAAAACAAGCCCCGTTCGTCCTGGTTCAGCACCACGGCCAGCGCCGGGGCCGGCGCACCGCTGGACCGCCCGCTCCCCCGGCAGCCCTCCCTCGCCGGGACTGGAGAGCGGGTGGATTGCTTATGTCCTCTTGGACCACAGCCCCCTCGGGCCCCGTTGGTCTGGCCAGCTGCGCAGTTCCCCACCTGGGTCGCGGCAATCCTAAGCACAAATACAAGCTGGATTGAGAGCACCCCTGCAGAGAAGGATTTGGGGATGTTGGTGGACGAGAAGCTTGACATGACTGGGTAATGTGCACTTGAAGCTCCTAAAGCCAACTGTATCCTGGGATGTGTCAAAAGCACCGTGGCCAGCAAGTCGAGAGATATGATTCTCCTGCTGTACTCCAACCTTATGTGACCCCTCCTGGAGTACTGCATTCATCTCCAAGGCTCTCAACATAACAAGGACGTGGACTTGTTGAGTGAGTCCAGAGGAGGGTCACAAATACGCTCAGAGAGATGGAGCACCTCTACTGTGCAGGCAGGCTGAGAAACTTGTGGTTGTTCAGCCTGGAGAGGAGAAGATTCCAAGGAGAACTTATAGCATTTTCCAGTACACAAAAGGGGTCTACAAGAGAACTGTAGAGGGAACTTTTACCGGAACCAGGTTCTTATTATAAACTGAGTCTTCAAAGTGCTGAGCATCCTTAGGTGGAGTAGGAGATGAGACTGCTCAACAGTTCCCATGTGGTGCTAACATTTTTCAAGATTGGGACTAAATGCACCAATGTTTTCCTTTCAGGGTACCAAAAATATCCAGATGTGTACTCTACCTGACTTTCTGTTATGGCAAAGTACTGCCCATAAAGATTATAGTTGTAGCTAGCTCTTGTGACTGTCGTTCAAAGTCTTCTATTTTGAGGGGTATTTGAAATCACTGTAAAAAATATTGTGAATTAAAATTCAGCATATGACTTCTCTGAGAGAAGCTGCTAAATGTTTTATTAGAGTTTGAGAAAATCTATTAGTATATTCCCCTTTTGTTTCAAGAGGATAAAATTAATGATTTTGTTTTGCTTTTCTACTCTGCTTTTTATTATCTTTTGTATATTTCTCTGCTTATGCCAGATCTATGCTTGATGCATCTGAGGTCAGATTCACTTCTGTTACAGACAACTGTAATTTTCATTCTGTGTTACTCTAGTCTTACATCTTGAATAGTCTGGAGTGTCTTCTGCGGTGCTGAGAGATCCAAATCTGGTGATTGGATTTAATAGAAGATTATTGTATAGTGGACACTTATCCTTGCAAAATATGCAGTTCATGTAACAGCACTCTTGTAGAACCATGGAATACAAAGCCACTGCAGTAATGGGTTTTATTACAGTACCATGCTGACACCTATTTTGTGACTTGCTTTTATCTGGTACTTGCTTAAATTATAGTCCCTTGTGGTCAGTATTAAAGCAGATTGCTCTATTTGAACTTCACCTCCCCCCCCTTAGTTATAAGAGGTTTTATATGGTACCTTTGCAGCTTTTTTTGGGTAATGTGTATAATCTTGCACATTTTCTTGCAGGTTGGGGGAAGTTTGCTCGCTTGACCCGTGCCCTCACGAGCAGCCGAGGTGTCCTGCAGCAGCTTGCTCCAAGTGTCCAGAAAGGAGAGAATGTTCACAAGCATTCGAGACTTGCTGAGGTAATGTTTTATTTCCCTGAGCGGCTGTAAAGAAATGTTTTCAGCCTTTTTGGGTATGTTGTCTGTGTGTGAGCCAAGCACTTTGGATTCCCCTTGCCCTGGGAATCCAAAGGCTGGTGGCAGGCATGGGAGCTCAGAATATGGTGCATGTGCTGTGAAACATGTCCCATGACAATGGAATGGAAACAGAGGTCTAAAAGACTTCATGTAACCTAATTGCAGCATTGTGTTCCATATCTTATCAAAGTCTTATAATGGCACTATTATTAAAATAATTCTTGCTTTGTTTCTATTCTTCTGAGGATTTCAATGTTAGTAGGATCTTGGGCTATTTACTTATGTAAAATTGAGGTGAGAAAAACTCAGGCTAATACACAAGGAAATTCTGGAGAATCCTTGACATGATTGTTCTCTGAATTAATTTATGTCTGGTTACATTTTAGTGGGATCCCAACTCTGCTTTACAAACTGGTTAAAATGTATGTTTGAGTTACTGACTTTACAGACAAGACAACTGTAAGATGCCACAAGTAACACTGCAGACAGATCAGGAAAACGAAACCTTGTGATTTAGGTAGTCTTTCAAAGTTCTGAGAAAAACTCCAGTCAGAGAAGGCTCTTTGAAGTACTTAGGGTTTGAAGGCTTTCACCACGAGGGGGAGAGACTGTCCCAAGTTTCCTGTAGCTGTCTCCTGGGCCAGTAGTAGGGTCTCCCTGGTGTATAAACAGCTTAGGGAAAGGCTTGATATATGGTGTTAATGACAGCTTGGCCAATACAACATGTCAGTCCTGTTTTACTTATTGCTGTGAAAGCCATGGCAGCAGCTGTGACTCTTGTCAAAAATTTTTGATCTTCCTCTGTAGCTGGAGGTGTAAGGCATTGATGGGTTCCATGAAGTCTCCATATAGTTAGTACTCTGTTAGATTTGCCTGTATACACTTTAGTTTCTATGCAAAATAAAAACATCCTGTCCAGGCTGTACTGTTATCACAGATAATGATGAAATTGGAGCCTACCTATTCAGTGTTTAATACAGAACTACTCAAGAATGGAAGTTGGAAGTACAGAAATAACATAGATCTTTCTAGCACAAGGGAGGGGCAGACATTCACATAGATACCATGGGACTAGCACATGTCCACCCTGAGGTTACTTTAGTGTCCTGGAATTTGGAATAGTCTCCCTCCTAATCCTACTCAAGGCTTAGCATCAAATAATCCTGTCGTCTCTTTAGATGTCTGCCCTTGAATTTTAGTTCATGCTAAAATGTATTCAATGTAAGGCAAAGGGTCTGAGGTTATTCTTTTTGACTCAGTGAACCTCAACCTGGACCTCAGTGACTACATGTTACTGAAATTTCTTGCAAGCCCATGTGCTCAACAAGTCTTTGCAAGTATTCTAACTGACACAGCCAGTTGATTAATTACAAATAATAAAGGGCAAATGTATGGTTTACATGTATGAAATGAGTTTCTTTAATTGCTGACTGAATATTGCAGTCATTATTTTATAAAGAACATTAGCCCCAACTGTGATGTTAGGTAGCTTGTTGAATTTCTCCTGTAATTCCATTTCAGTCAATAGAACTACACTAGAGAAAAGCAGAGTGCAGATAATCATACAGACAAGGCCACTTTTCCTACTTTGAAGATATATGGAGTGCCAGGATTCTTATTCTGGAAAGATCTCTTCATAATATTGAACATTGGATCTCCCACTGTTCCCTGTTGTATTTTCAAATATTTTTTCTTTTTTTCCCCCTTCATCCCTGCAGTAGTCTGTTTGAGATTTTAAGTTCAAATTAAAATTCATCCTTTTTCTTTTCCAACTCATTATGACATTTACCATCAATCTTGTTTGCATGAGAAGGCTCTTCATTTATTGGAATATTACTTGTGTCGCTCTTAGTTCTTTATCACTTATATTTTTGAATATCTGAGGAGTCAGTTGTGTCCTAAAACCTGAGTGCAGCAAGGTTTTGTACAAATAGGAAGCAGAAGCATGCCACAAAAGCTTATGATTTCTTTTATTGTTTATTAAATAGTTTAAGAAAGGTGTTAGTGACAAGCTACTTTGTTTTATCCTCAGGTCATGGGTAGTACAAGGAGTGTCTATGAAGCTTCAGTCTTCGACTTTTGACAGTAGGCATAGATTTTTTTAGCCTGACTTCTCTAATAGCAGTCATATGAAAACTACTTAAATAAATTATGCAGTTAACACAGGGTTGTCAGGTAACTCTGAGGCCACGTTTTGCAATGAGAGTGTAAAGTAATTAATACATTTCTATGGCTTAATCACCAAGAAGCTGATTGTAGGAATGATTCTTCCTGGTCATTGCATAGTATGTGTGTCATCTGCACCATTGGTCTTAGCTGATGTGTTCTGTACACTTACCAGGCAGTTCTGGGTAAACAAGATTGTGTCATAAGTAAAAAAAGTGCGATAGTTATAAGAAATAAAAGCAGAAAAATTATAAAGGTGCTTAGCAGCACTGTTTAATAATGGAACTCTTGCCTTTTGTTTTTTCAAACCTTGTTTACCAGGAACTAAAACTGCCATTAAAATCTACTCCAAGTTGAGGCTTAGCACCTAACCCTTAGCTCAGGAGCAATTTGTGTGGGTGCCTGTGAAAACAAAAGTAAAGGAGAGTGAGAGAGAGCAAATATGTGCAGTGAAAACACAGAAAGGAGAGATTAAGCTGGAAATAAGTGATTGTTTGTGTATGTGTTGGCTTTTTCCCCTTCCCCCCAGTCATGCAATCTTAAAAATAAATAAGTCATTGTAACCACTTGTTGATGCACTTTTGGGAGTCCTGGCTCGGGATATATTCACAATTTTTTAACAAATTTAGGATTTTTTTTTTAATTTTGCTACGTTAAAAAAATCCACAAAAAACCCCCAACCCCCACAACCTTGTGAAACTCATGATGTAACTGGAGCATTTCTGCTCTTGAAATAAAATTCTGCAGCTTTAGAGAGCTATTAAAAACATCATACATCATTACCACAAATAATAAATGCAGATAATACAGCTGTATTGTCTGATGAATCATAAGTAATTGAATTAATACTTTCATTAATAACTTTCTGAAAAAATACTTTTTTTACTATGATAAAACTGTATAATAGTGAAAATTCTTCTGCATCCACGGCTGTTTCAGTTATTTTGAAAATTATAGTGATGAAATTACCCAGTGCACATGGATGGAAACTCAACATAATGGTTTATATAGTTGTGTATGGTTTTTTCATGATTACTATTATATTAATCTCTTGGGGTTCTTTTTTTCCCCTCCAGGAGAAGTACCTTTACAAGCAGTTTGAATCTAGTTAGTTCATATGGGTGGGTAACTACACCACTACTTCAGCAAACCTGTCTCAGGTTGGCACTGCTCTCTCTAGAGGCTGGAGTGCAGCAGGAGCATCTTGGAGCAGGGCAGAAGGTGCTTTCCTTTGCATCTACTTGGGTTTACTGTACAGTGCAGAGAGAATGGAGTTTATAGCTCTTAATCTCCAGATGATCCTGGGTGGGGTTTGTCTCTGGAAGGATAGTGAAGAAATAGACTGTGTGGGGATCTTGGTGTGAAAAGTGTAGAAAGGAGCTCTTACAACCTCCAGTGCAAGTGACCTGACAAAACCTAGATCTTTAGCACAAAGCTCTGTGGACCTTCTTCCATGATTTCTGTGCAGTACTGAGCTCCTTTGTTGTGCTTTGTGCTAAAGGCACATGCTTGTTCTCTGAGATAATTAAGCTTTGTTATAGGCATGGTTCTCTTCCTTCTATGAATTGAGGAATTTGCTGCCTTTGAAAGGTCTTGTCTGGCAGTCCCAGATGCTTCAAGACCTTTGCTAGGCTGTAAAGCAAGTTGCCTTTCCTGGGAGATGTTGTGTGAGCTGGGACAGTGCCCTTCTTCCATTCCAAGCTGTGAAATGAAGGTTCATCTCTAGCAATGCCAGCAAGTTGGAGTGGTTTTACAAGGTGCATGTAAGTGATAGTAGTGAGAGGGAGCCTGGGCTAGAACTTGTCACCTTCACTCCACCCTAACAAAGGACTGGAAGTTCCTCAGGCTTGCTGTAGGTGACTTTCTTCACCTGGTGAGTGATTGATATCCCTATGTAATTCCTTGATGCCCAGCTCCTACCCTGTCCCTGCCCCTCCATTCAAGATTCACACCCACAGTGTGGGTGCACATCCTTCTGCTGTAGACAGTAAAAGCCATGGCCCCTGGTCACTTTAAATGGCCATTGGTAGAGACTCCAATGTGGTAACAGAAGTTCAAAAGACTTATTGATAAGGTCCCTAGCCAGTCAGATAGTTTAGAGTACATTTACTTTCTAAATAGAAAAGAAAGAAGATGTCAGTCCTTTTATTTTTCTATGCTGTAGCCCTTGAATCTCAAACAAGCTAGGAGAGAGTGTTTTACATTTGATGATTACATTTTAAAACACCCAAGTAGCAAAGTTGTTTATTGTCTTAACGAGTTGAAACTAGAAGTCTAGTTTTTTCTACTTTCAGTTCAGTCTTACATCCCTGCAGTTCCACTGACATTATTTCTTTTTCATTTGCAACAAAATAATGGACACCAAAATTTAGACCCTGCTTTATTGCCAAAAAGATTGTTCTTGCCTTTTTCCTATTATTTGGGTATACAAGAATATATTAGTACATTTTCCAATACCTATAATTTGGTTGATGCAAAATTTCCACAAGTTCTTGGAGTACAAAAAGAGCAGCAATGGCCAAAATGGAGTGCATTATACAATTCTCAGTCTAGAACTTATGAATTTATGTATGAGAACCAATCTGACAAGAACTAAATAAAATATTTTTTTCAGAGTTTATTGGTTGAGGTTCCTGTGCTGATTAGAGTGGTTACCAAAAAATTTGACTTATTCATATAATAACAGAGGCTAAAAAAAATAAGCTGTATTAGGCTTGTGATTGCAAAACAAGCAATTATATTTTCAACCTGCGTTTATGAGGTGGTACAGTCTCCCCACAGTAGAACTGAAATCTAGTTAACTGACTGATAAATGTTACTATGTGATAGAGATGTTTGGTTTGCTGATCAGTTATTCCAGTGAGTGAGTATTGCAGAGGACGCTCCTTGCCTATATTTCAGCATATTTTGGGCTTAGGATCTTAGAGCTGCTACTCATGCAGACCCTCAAAAAAGCCAATAGTAGCTCTTTGCTTTCCCACTGATTGAGGTACAGCTGTGATGTGCAAAAGGGAGCGCAGGAGATATTTGCAATATTGATCTTGGGCTAGAGCTTTTGTTGAGAAAAGACATCCTAACATTTGTCATTGAGATTGCAAACAAGCCTTGAAGGCAGCAACACTCTTTGTACACATACTAACTCAATACCTCACCTCTGTGTCTTCCAGTCACTACCAGTGACTTCTGGGCACTGAATGGACTGGCCAGTGCCTCCTGCAGAGAATAGAGGCTACTTCTGTCTTGTGCTGCTTCCAGCTCCTCTTACCATGAGACAACTTTTTTTATTTGCTTTTTTTTTTCTTTTTTTTTGGTAATATGGAGAAAGTACGTGAATCAGGGTCAGGAGTCACAGACTACTTAATACTACAGGGAAGATGTCTGACTCCTAGTTTGGTCCGCAGGGGAAATGTTTGTTTTTCCTCTTTGCTGTCATTCTAGAAACTCAGTGAAACAAAAGTACTAGGTCCTCTTATTTTTAAAAATTTTTGTTCAAACTGTTGATGCCTCTGTGCTAACATGCAGGTCTCTCTGAGCAGGTCATGCTAATTCTCTTCAGGAGAACATACTGGACTCAAAGTCAGCGGGCTTGCAATTCCCACTGTCATTTACACATGTGCAAGGGACTGTGATCTGACAGTGTCTGACCCCTGTTGTGTACAAGACTAAGTCATTATGTGAAGTTCAAAGCAACAGGGAATTTATCTAGGACTGTTTTGTCCAAATAGGACTCTTGTAGCTGATTATTTTCTTTTGTCCCCTTTGGCTTAAACTGTTGGAAAAAAGCCCACCAGTTCAGGGAAAAAAAAAAAAAAAAGGCACTCAGAAAAGCCTGCAGATAAAAATCCATGTCTAAATAATTGACATTAAAAAAGCTAAGAAAAGGAGCATGAAAGGAAGACATCCTTCTAATATAGCTATGCTGTCTGATCTTCTCCCTGAGAAAGACAACCATTTAATTTCCTTCTCTGCTCCCTATTGCTCTGAACTATGTGTAAATAAATGTGAAAAAGGAGGCATGCTCCTAATTTTTTTCCCAGGTTCTGTGAGTTTGGCTCTAGCAAACACATTTCACTCTAGCAAACCTCCATCTTCCTTTCAGTTTTCATCCATAACTCATCCAGGGTAAATTTAATTTTAAAATTTCGCTTGTCTTTATTTGGACACAGTTTCTTCATGTTGATTTCACCCTCATGTATATCCATAGATGTAAACAAACACATTCTTGTTCATAGGTATGTGGAAGAAACTTTATTTCCCAAGAATTAAGTACATAATAATACTGTTTTCACACTAGTGGGCAGAACTGCAGAGACAATAGACAGAAAATGGGCAGCATTGATCAAGCTTGCAGTTATGCAAAACAGCACTCAGTGTCAGCATATGCTCAACCTGAGGTCCAGGGTTTGAAACATCATCTTTTGCAGTAGTGCATTTTTGAATTCAGACCTAACTGCATTATAACTGGATGGTACACCTCAACAGGTCACCTCAAATACTGTGTTCAGTTTTGGGCCCCTCACTGCAAGGACACTCAAGTGCTGGAGCATGTCCAAAGAAGGACAACAAAGGCGGTGAAGGCTCTAGAGAGCAAGTTTGGTGAGAAGCAGCTGAGGGAGCTGGGGTTGTTTAACCTGGAGAAAAAGAGGCTCAGGAGGGACCATAATGCTCTCTACGACTGCCTGGAAAAACGCTGTAGTGAGGGGGAGGTTGTTCTCTTCTCCTGGATAACAAGTGACTGGACCAGAGGAAACAGCCTCTAGTTGCACCAGGGGAGGTTTAGAGTAAATATTAGGAAAACTTTCTTCACTGAAAGGGTTGTCAAGCATTGGAACAGGTTTCCCAGGGAAGTGGTGGAATCACCATACTTGGAAATGTTCAAAAGGTGTGTGTATGTGGCACTCGGGGATGTGGTTTGTTGGAGAACACAGTGGTAATAGGTTAATGGTTGGACTCCACGGTCTTAGAATCCTTAAGGTTCAGAAGGTCCTCTATTTTTCTAGGATTCTGCACCATCAAGTAGTTAAGACACTGAACTGCTCTCAGTGAAAAGTTGAAGTTCAAAATGAGTTTATTGAGGTTAATGATAATTATCCATGGGTTTTGGACCTGCACAGTCCAGAGAAGAGGAAGAAAGACCCATTCATTCATGACAGATTGTAGTATAAGCCTATTTCAGACACAGTGTAGTGTTAAATAGCCAGTGTTGCAAAACAGTGTGGTCCAGTTGTCCCAGTGCTGGATTGCAACTCAGAAGTTATGGTATTATTCCTGGTTTTACCATTGATTTCTATTCACAACTGCCTTTCTGCCTGTTCTTGCCCATCATTTATCTGTCTTGTCTATTTGGATCATTGAAGAAGCTGTCTTGGACACCCCACATATTAGACTTAGTGTCAAAAAATAAGTAATGGTATTAAAAGAAATAACTGTTCTTAGTTTTATGCCGATCTGTTTAATGGAATACTTATCTTGACATGCTTACCATTTTGTGGTGATAAAAGGAGTTAATGGACATGTATTTTTATCAACTATTGTACTGAACTTGAGAATCTACAGTGTGGAAAAATATCAAGAAAAAATTAAGCATGTTTTCCTTTTCTCCTGAAATCTCTGTGACTACAGGTATTGCAGCTCGGCTCTGAAATCCTCCCACAGTACAAGCAAGAGGCACCAAAGACTCCGCCACATATAATTTTGCATTATTGCGTTTTCAAGACCACCTGGGACTGGATCATCTTGATTTTAACCTTCTACACTGCTATTTTGGTTCCTTACAATGTCTCCTTTAAAACCAAACAGAACAACGTGGCATGGCTAGTAGTTGACAGCATTGTAGATGTCATTTTTTTGGTCGACATTGTGCTCAATTTCCATACGACCTTCGTGGGACCGGCAGGAGAGGTGATCTCTGACCCCAAACTGATTCGCATGAATTACCTGAAGACCTGGTTTGTGATCGATCTGCTCTCGTGCTTGCCCTATGATGTCATCAATGCATTTGAGAATGTCGATGAGGTCAGTATACTGGTTCCACTTCCACCCATTAGTTATTACTTAGTGGTTGGGGGGAGGTGGAAGCGAGAAGAAAGAAATGTATGCTTTTAAATATGTTGAGTTACTGTACATATGTCACTAGTAGCCACTCACAGCATGCACGGAAGTTTGCGTATGAATCCTAGCCAGAAACGTCATTCTTTAGCTGCACTGGAAAAGGCTGTAGTTTTTGGTGTTAAAAATCCGTGTTTACTTTACTTCATTATGCATCCTCAGAGTTCATGAGGACAGACAGAAGCAGGCAGCAGAACTGCTGTACAGCACTGAGGAAAACTGCTCTGTCTGACTTACTATGAATAGCTTGAACTGGTGTGTCAGGACAGTTTCTCGGGTCAGGCTTCTCTTGCGTTCACTGCTGACTGAACAGGGTACGTCTGCTAATGGCAATTCTTCACATGAACAATTGGGAAGTGAAATACACTTTTCTCAGCTGCTTCTAGTACACTATAGCAGGTGAAAAAGAGGCAGGCAGTGACTCACCAAATCTTAGACCACCAGAAAGCACTGTGTGTATATCTGGTGATCCATGCAGCATTGTCTGGCAACAGTTGTTTTAGAGGAAGGTGAAGCAATTGAAGGTGCCTTTTTTGGTAATTTCATAATTAGATGAAAGGATAGGAAACCTAGACTCCTCAATTCTTGCTCATTTCTTTGGGAACAGATCACAATCCAGCAAAAGAACTACCATTCAGACACTTAAAACCACAATGCTGCCTCTGCTTATTCTTTTGGATCAGTCTGCCAAGAAAATATTCCTAAATTAAATATATTAGGGGTCCATGCCTAAATAGTTCAGAGAATTTATGAATTGCTAATAAAATCTTAAAGAGGATTCCAGCAGTTCACTTTCTGGTTGCATATTATAAAATATGTATCATCAACTAATTATGTGTCTAAATTTATCTCTTACACATACTAGAGATGTAACATGCAGAAACGCAGAATCACAGGATGGAGGGGGTTGGAAGGGGTCTCTGGAGATCATCTAGTCCAGCCCTCCTGCTAAAGCAGATCCATGCAAAGCAGGTTGCACAGGATTCCATCCAGGTGGTTTGAATAACTCCAGAGAATGAGAGGGATATGCATATGGATCTCATTGGGGTTTAGTATTTAATTTTTATCCTGAAAAATTTAAATTTTACGAGTTCCTTTAAAGTGTGACCATGTTACAAAGGACAGCCTAGCTATCAAAAGAAAACTAAACCAAGTGAAATATATGGGCAAAACCAAAACCACATTACTTTTTAAAAAAATACACTATCCAGGTTTTTATAAAATTTAAAGTATTATAGTGATTTTCTCAATGGCTCAAGGACAAATAGGCAAACTATTGAATGTAGAGGAAAAAACATGATGTTATCTGATATTTAATTCCCAAGAGAAGTTTTCATTTTATATCAAACTACAAACTGAGATAACACAAACGAGATCAAGCAAAAAAGCCTTGTGAGACCTGTCCTTAAGTATTTGTTTGTCATAGAAAGGGCCCAGACTGCAGATTATTCTGCGGGGCTTTCCATATTACTTTGCTGTGCCACTGATAGAGTGGAAGTAGTGGCCATATGTCACTTTTTGACATTTAGACTGAAAGAGCAAAAATAATAAATAAATAATTATAAAAAGAAAGAAAGAAAAAAAGAAAGAAATTAAACAAGAGACAAAAAAGGGAAGGAAGCTTTTCTCACCCGCTGCAGATAGTAGCAACCTGGTGATGATTTTGCTGGAGGAACACTTTGTAATTTTAGACTGGTTATGTGACCTACAGAACATCCCTGAGGAAAATGTCTATACCAGTGGCTGTGACAGCCCTCAAGCTGAGCACTGGTGCTTTTGAACTCATGGTAGCAATTCTGCAGAAAAATACTTGTGTAAGTTTGAATTTATCCAAGTTCTCCATCTCAGCATTGCCTTGTAACAATGAGAAGCTGACTGGTACTTCAGTTTTCCTACAGCTTTTCAACAGTCTCCTTAATCAGTATAACATCAGTATATAATGTTAGTTTTAGTTACTCTGCTATCATGCCCAAAGAAAAAAAATAACCAACATTTTTCTTGATGCTGTCCTTTTAAGACTGTTCATCTCCATTTCCCTTAGTGGGTTCTGACATTTAGCTGGTATAAATCATTGTAGAGTCATTGGAGCAGAGTTTCCACTGGTGTAAGTTGCTATACTTCTATTAAGGGTTTGTACTGGTTTATAGGACCTGAAGGGATTTGCCAGCAAATTCACTGACAGAATACCACAGTGCATATCAGGTGGGGGTTTAGGACAGTATATGCTGATCACTGTTTCAAGAGCTGCCTGTAGAGAGAAAGATAACCTTTTATTAAAGAGGAAAAAAATAAAAAAAGTAGAAAATCTTTGCCTGATATCTTCCTTTCTGCTGTGTAGAACATTCCCTGTTGGGCCAACTCCCTCCCTTTCTTGCTAGTTTAAATTTTGCCTGCCTCTTGCCAACTTCACAGTTGGATTAAGTCAGGTGTGAGGCTGCACTGCCCAACTTACAAGTAACTAAACTGAATTGTTATTTGTGTGCCATCTTAATTTTGCTGAAAGGAATTCCCTTGGAGCCATTGCGCTGAAGTTAGTAGGTGCCCATAGCTGCTGCAGATATTTTTCTAAAAGTCCTAATGTGAATTCTCTTGAAAAATTGCCAGAGATTGAATGATACCCAGTGTCAACAGCGGTGATAAAATGAGATGAAGAAATTGAATTGCTGTTTTCTTGTTTTGATGTTTTCCATATATGATTTTAAACAGCAGGAAATAAAATCCTGGCTTTGCTGCAGTCCCCATAGTGAAGGGGAACTGGGGCAGGTGGAACCTCACTTGTTTTCCTCTCTGCTGTCATTCTCTGTTAAAAAAACTGACAATGAAGACACTGAGGATGTCATGGAGGAACTAACTTGACAAGTCAATTTGTTTTTAAGAATGCTGTCATTACTGTGATGGAGACTAATTGATTTGCAAGGGACAGAGTACCTGGAGCAATGAAGAAATAAAAAACTGTATAATAGGGTACTGAGGCTTTTTTTGGCTCTGGACAATTTTGGGACTCTCCCATCACTTAGCTCTTGATAGATTAATGATGAAACCATTTTTATCATCTTTAAAATATAAGAATAATTATAATAGATGAAACTAGAGTTGATCAATATTTTTGACAAGCAGATACTCAATTGAAAAAAATTCTTTATTGGATTTTTTCTATTTTGAAGTAACTTTTTATTTTGCAATTTACTTAATTATTCCAATATAAGATATATTAGAAAATATTTTCTTGAAACAAAATTAAGTGTGACTTCTGTGTTTTTCAGGCAATTTCAAAATTCTTTGGGTTTGTTGCAGTTTGGAATATTAGTATATTTTCAATTTACATTTTTCAATATAATTGAAATCCAGTTTCCTCTCTGCATGGTTGAGAATATTTTTGTCCTCAAATTATTTGAATTCATTAACTATTGATCAATACAACTATTAATAACTACAATTAATTCAAGAGGCACTTAAGTATGAATAGCCACATTCTACAGATGGAAGAGGAAAGAAAAAACATTAATGTCTTTGTTCATGGGCATATAATTAAGTATGAGACTGTATGAAGCTTCTGATCTCAAGTTCTGTGCTCAAAGAGGCAGTACACCATCTTATATTCAGACATGAACAGAATTCAACAAATAAAGAAATGAATAGCTATAGAGAAATTTCTATTGTTAATCCAAATGAAAGAAAAGTTATAAATGTTTCTCCTGGCTTTTATATATGGGAAGCTAATTATGTAGTTAAATACTAATTACTTTCTTGACCTGCCATAGAACTTCAAGAGAAGAAAATATACCACTGATTGATGAATCAATTTAATGCTAGGCGTCAACTTTCTATTGTTAAGACAATACATCATGCTGTAATTTAGTTTGAGTAAGAAAAGAAAATATCGGTCTAAAATTTACACAGCGCTTAAAAACATGTGGTGTTAGTCTCTTTCAAATTTGAATGATCACAATAACATTTGTCAGTAATCCTTTACAGTAATTAGTATTATTCCTCACTTAAGGAAATACCACATACTTTTGGGGATAACGTTATCTTTTTGTGTTCAGACATCAATCACTAAATTTAACAAAAACCAGGCTTAAAGAAAATTCCACAATTTTTTCCAAGAACAGTGCAATTTAAGGCTTTGAATTCCAAAGCATACTTTTGCAGTGTCAGCTTGAGCAATTTTATACTGTGGTTTTCGGCCATAATACCGTAAGATGTAATTTATATTGGAAAAAATTTGACTTATTACATGTGATGCAGTTGTTGTGAAATCTCATGGTACAAGTGGAATCCAGTCATGTCACCACCATATAAATCTCTGAAATGGGGAGTTTTTAGTAGTAATTGCTATGTGTATTTGAACAGAACACTATGATCAATTGTTAGTTGATGCCAAATTGAGAACCATATATCAGTCTATTGGTTGAGGTAGAAGAGAAATAAATGCACAGCCAAAGGTCATCAGGAAAGATGTATTCGATATAAATGATCTAATGTTCACTGAAGTGAATGAATAAGAGAGAAGCTAGCATGCAGGCGAAGAAGATACACAGCTTTGAAAGGACAACATTTATGATGATAGAAAAAGTTCCAGAAAAAAACCATAATACAGATGTAATAGAAGTAAATTAGGCTATTTAGTGCCAAGTAAGCGTGGTGTAGCTGGAAAGTAAATAGTGAGTCGAGAGAGGGAAAAAATGAATGTGTTGCTGGTCAAATTGTTGGCAACTCTCTGAGGCAGTACTTTTGCAATAGATTAATTTAAACCTTATTAGTGGAATAATCTTTCATGCTAATACAAATTAGCTATCTAGGAATTACTGAATTAGCTACACTGGAAAGCATGCAACATTCCTAGACTTTTTTTTTACCATTGCATGCAATAAAGGGCAAGGGAATAAATTATCATATTTACAGTTTTATGGAATAAACAGGGACCCATAAAGAAAGATTTTGAGCTAGATGAATTTTGCAAACTGGAAAATATAATTTTTTGAGGTATTTTTAAACTGTAAACAGCTGAGTAATATGAAATCCCTTTGCAACAGTAGTTCATCGCTCTTATTTGGATATGTCCAACTAGGCAATACTGTGTTTTGCGTGTGAGCCTATTGATAAATCTAGTAATGAATGAATATTTTTCTATGGCTAATTATAAAGTAGTTATAATCTACTTTCTGTGTAATGTCTATAACAAAGCAGCTGTGTATCGTATATGATCCAGTCATAGCAGAAATGTTGGCAAACTGTGGCTCTAGGATGAGATAAACAAGATGAGAAGGGGTTAGCGAGACCCTGTGGAGGGAGTGACTCCTTACTGGGGCTTCTGGGGAAGAATCAAGCAGTTGGGTTACTGTACCGGGGGGGGGGGGCAGTGGGAGGGCTGGACCATAGGCCTTGGACTGGGGATGTGGTGATGAAGAAACTCCACTTGATTGGGTGTCCCTTTGTGAGAGACCCCTGAGAAATAGGACAAAACCCATGAAAGGTGTGTGCTATGGGCTGTAACCTGCCAGAGACCCTTGGAGAATAGCTAGGAGGGTTGTTGGTGTGACTGTAGTGTTTGGAGCTTCAGAAGGAGCTTGGAGGCCTTGAACTGTGGAAGAAAGGGAGTACCTTGGAAAGGAAAGGTGGTGGTGGAGAAGGAGGGCTGCTTGTCTGACTTCTGAAAGTACCTCTGTACTGCAGGATGGCCCCAGGGGGCTATGCCAAGCAGGAGTAATTCCTTAACAAACAGGCAGGTGGAAGGAGTATTTGGGGAAATGCAAATGAAGTAAAGCAGATCCCTGGGTACAGTGGACAGCCAGGATACAAACCAGATAGGGAAAGAAGCACTTGCTTTTCAGTCTCTTGAGGATTTGGTGGAGGGTGTCTCTTTTCTTTGTCTGCTTTGTTCCATATCCTCCCATGCCTCATTTTTTTCCCAGTCAAATATGGATTTCTCTAACTTCCCTCCTTAAAAACCTAACCTCCATGCTACCAATGAGCTGCTTCCTTTATGCTACCCTACGAAGGGGTAGGCTGTCTTTTCCCCCAAAATCCTTGGTTTCCCAAATTGTATTGGTGTTGTATATAGGTGCTACAGAGCTCTTATGCCTTTTAAGCCATTCAGGGTTAAATTCTCTCTTTTGCTATAAGCCTGCTTAAGGTGTTGAGTATATTTAAATTCTTCTACCTTCCCTGGTTCAGAGAACCAGGTGGCTCAGAGACATCTACTCTGTCTGCTGATAGACAGCCCCTCACAGAAGAGAATACCAGAGTAGGATGTGGGCTCAGAGACATCTACTCTGTCTGCTGATAGATAGCCCCTCACAGAAGAGAATACCAGAGTAGGATGTGTTGCTGTGTCCCTGCCTGGTCTTCACCTACTCTGTAGGTTCTGCTGTGGCTGTTAAGATGCCAATTAACTCCTCTTTCTGCACTCCTGATGTTCAGATTAGTCTTTTTGCTAAGTCACAGATAAGTAAGGGTGTTATTGGATTTCAGGGCTACTTCTTCATAGCTTTGAAAGGGATGACATGATTTATCATTCTGTTAAAGAGAGAATAGTAATCTACATAAGCTATTCAATCTGTATAAGGCTAAAAGAATTAAAATGCTGAATTACATTTTCAGTGATAAATGTATGGTGATAGCCTTTGTCCAAGAAGGAGAGATAATTGAATATATTAGATTATGAATTATTTCAAAAAGTTGCTGTTACAGTGAGCCTTACGCTGCATATAAAGGGAAGAATGTCTCAGACACAGGGATTAGTTACTTTGTTTTTTTCCCCACATTCAGCATAATTGTACTGATCTGAGGCAGAAAGTCAGATGAGTTGACAAAGGGTGTTTATTTGAGTAGCTAAGTGGTTGCTCTGTAGTCTTTTTCATATTAGGGATGGGATCAGAATTGGAAAGATGGAGTGGTATTAGATGCCAGTAACACTAAATCTTATTTGGATGTTTTGCCTCTTTGAGGTGAATAAAAAGCTTCTGGAACTGATGACTTCTTTGAATCATAGAATCAGTTGGGTTGGAAGGGACCTCCGAGATCATCAAGTCCAACTCTTGATCCACTACTGCTGTGGTTGCTAGACCATGGCACTAAGTGCCACATCCAGTCTTAAAAACCTCCAGGGACAGAGAATCCACCACCTCCCTGGGCAGCCCATTCCAATGTCTGATTACCCTCTCTGTAAAGAATTTCTTCCTAATATCCAACCTAAACATCACCTGGCACAGCTTAAGACCATGCCCTCTTGTCTTACTGATAGCTGCCTGGGAGAAGATACCAACCCTCACCTGGCTACAATCTCCTTTTTCAGGTAGTTGTAGAGAGTGATGAGGTCTCCCCTGAGCCTCCTCTTCTCCAGGCTGAACAACCCCAGCTCCCTCAGCCTCTCCTCATAGGACTTGAACTCAAGTCCCTTCACCAGCCTTGTGGCTCTAATCTGGACCTGCTCCAGCACCTCAGTCAGAAGCATTGGAAAGTAGATTGCTGTCTACCGGGGTTAATTTTTTATTTACTACTGTGGAAAGTGGGATTTCTTTAGATTACTTATGTGTTATCTTTAT
This sequence comes from Corapipo altera, assembly GCF_003945725.1. NCBI lineage: Eukaryota > Metazoa > Chordata > Aves > Passeriformes > Pipridae > Corapipo > Corapipo altera. Next base: position 5,469,738 of record NW_020884884.1, read on the forward strand.
TCTTGTTCTTCTTCTCAAAGGAAAAAAAAAAAAAAGAGTTTGTTTCCTGGTTTTGTTGTTTTTCTGTGTGCACATATGCATGTAAGGCAAGCTTGACCATAGTTTTACAAATGAAAAACCATCCTTCCCATCTCTTCTCAATTATTGCTGTTTCTCCCTCAATTCTAACAAAGCTCGAAGATGTCTGACTAAAATAAGCTTTGGGAGTCTGGAGATCTGTTTTCTTCAGTGCTGAAAACCACAGCACTATCCAGAGGGCTGAGATATTGATTTTAACCTGTGCGCATAATGTTATCTCATCTCTTGGTTGCTAAATGTGGCAATCTGTAGGAAAGGTCATATTCTCAGACCTAATTAAGAAAATCAGAAGAGGCAAATGACAGAAATGAGAAGTCCTAATAATGGCCTGACAGGGCTGCCATGTTACTGCAGATAGGCAGAGCTGGGCTGCGGCGTGGCTGACTTCAGCATCAGATGTCAAGAAAGAAGGTAGTGCTTTCCATGGCTATTGCATCACTTATGGTAGTGATAAATTTGGTTCATTGCCTCCCTTTTTGGAATAAATAATTTATTTTTTTGGGTCTGTTTCATTCTCTCTCTTTTAATGGTTAGCTTTTAGTCTCCTGCATCTCCCTTTAATTAAGATGAAGCCTGAACTTTAGCAGTTTCATATGAGAGGAAAGTGCTGAAAAACTTAGGAAAGATTTGTGCCAATATTGAATATTTCTCTTTTTAAAAATAGATAGTAAGTAGGAAGTAAATTATCCTTCCTTTGAACCTAGAAAAAAAAATCTTAATGCTTGGGTTAAGTGCATTTTCTTTCCATGCATGTAGAAAGTGAATAATGGCCTAAAAAGTAAATACTGTTATACAGATTGAATCTTTTACTAAAGTAAGTAGTGTTACTGCAGCTGTAGGAGGTGAACATTGCATTTTAGTTCTTTTATAAAGTTGTTCATCCTGCATCTTGTTTGGAAGGGAAAATTAATTATTCCTTTTTTTTTATTTTTGTTGGGGGAGTTGGGCTGCACTTAATTTTTATTACTGTTCTTTAAACAATTTATATGTTGTTTTTTCTAGGTGAAATTTTATTATTCGATGAATGGAGTTTAATTTAATTTTGCATGGCAAATGAACAGCAGCAACTGTTTTTTATTTGCACAGCAAATACTGTAGTATCCACTGTTACTGTTCTTGGGGACCGTAATGACAGAAGTAACAATAATTACTCTCCTTACAGCCCTTCCCTTATGTTTTAAAAACACTTCACAGTGTCTCTATCTTTTTCTGGATATGGAAGTAATGGCACAAATCTTATGTTGTCTGATGCAGAGCTAGAGCCAAAATATGGATATCCTGGATCCCATGTTTGGAAAGAAGATTACTTACATGGCTGATATACCAGTGTGAGACAAGGGGTGCACTGATAGTAGATCAGATCTTGCAGAAAATCAGGAAATACAGAAGAAAACCTGTGTAAATGTGCACGGTCTATAATCAGTAGATCTAATTAATGACAAATTATACATGGAAATTTACTTTTGGCAGTATCTCATGGACAAAATTATGAAGCATTCTCTTTGAATGTAAAATGCGGGTCCTGCTTTCCTCTAGGACTGAGACTGGTTTGTTTTTCTGTTGTGTTTGGGATGCAGTTCCACTCTGCAAAGATTGAGTAGGAGGAGTGGAGGCAGAGTGGTTGTGTTTATTATTTTAAGGGCTTTTGACATTCAAATTTGCTCAATCAATGACTAGAGAGTTATTTCTTCTGTGTCTCAGTGCTTTGAGTTTGCCCTTTGGTTTGGAGGGACTCGCTACACAGTCTTCCATTTTTATGCATCAGCCATCACGGGCAGTGAAAGTAAACGTCCCAACCTATGAAATATTTATCTACATCTCCACGAAGGTATCAGCAGTAGAATTTTTTTAGTGTCATTCAGTTAAACTTCATACAATTTGAAATATATTTGTGTGTGAAATTTAGCATTTTCTGAATACTTTGCTAAATGCCGCATATTTAAGTAGGTTCTCTCTGTAACAAAATACAGTACAAATGGACTGTGTGTCTACTCTGGCCATATAACAGATTTCTTAGCTTTTGCATAGTCTCAAGGGAAAGTTTCTGTTGGATACAGTATTAATAGTTGCAACTGTGTCAGAGTAAATCAGGCATAGGTAGATCTTCATGGGATGTTACATAGTCCTGTCCTGTCCTTGACTGCCAGGTAGACATTCCTTATGGTGGTCCTTTAGAACAGAGCATCTGGGGGATGCCTGTTTGGGACCCATAGTGCATTTTCTAGCTCTTTATGAACTGAGGTTCATCTATGTCCTTTGGGAAGAAGGAGATCTGGGTGTCTTTTCATCTGCGTCTCAAAACTGATAGGAGTAGCGGAGCTAAGAGGGTGGGACACACCAAGAAAAGTAAATTGAGTTCAGGCTCCCTTGCGTGATATCGTGGAGCCATCTCTATGATAAAAGCATAAAAATAATCTGCACTGATAAGAGCATTAAAATGGACAGTAATCTGAAAGTACAGTTTTATTCTGGAGAGTAGTAATCTAAAATTGTCCATTTTGAATACAGCAGATCTATTCCAGTGAGTATTAAAATCATCATGACCAGGCTTCACAAATGAAGATTTAGGAAGGTTCTATCCACATTTGTTGCAAGCACGCTGGTGGCTAATGAGGCCAATACGAGACAGACATATCTGATTGCAAAAGGCACAGCAGAAAGACTCCTTAGGTGGTAAATTCTGCAAGACACGGTTCTTTCTGCATTGTCTTTTCTCCTCAAGAGTGATCCTGCGAGCGTTCTCAAAGGAAACAGCAGTGTTATAGATGGTGTGTCTCCAGACCTTCCGGTTGGAGGCCAGAGTAGACCAGTTATGGTGATCAATATGGCCAAGGCTGAGATGTTGTTTCAGGGAGTCCCAGTATCTCCTCTTCGGGGCTCCTCTCTTGCGGCAGCCGGTGGCAAGTTCACCATAAAGCTGGATCTTAGGGAGGCAGTGGTCCTTCATCCTGGAGACGTGCCCTGCCCAACGCAACTGTGTTCTCAGCAACATGGCCTCAATGCTTGTGATTGCTGCTTGTTCTAGAACAGATGTATTGGTCACATAATCTGACCAGTGGATGTTTAGGATTGTACGGAGGCAGCGTTGATGGAAGTGTTCTAGGAGACGCAGGTGGTGGTGGTAGATGACCCATGATTCGGAACCGTATAAGAGAGTAGACAACACTATGGCTCTGTAAACACTGATCTTGGTACTTTTCTTCAAGTGTTTATTATGCCATACTCTTTTATGGAGTTTTCCAAAAGCACTATATAACTTGGTAAATCTAGTGTCAAAAAGTACTGTTTTAAAGTCTTGGAGAATTATCTGGTTTTTTTTCTACTTTATCATCTATGAAACAGTCTGTTAAGTTTCTGTTGTTCATACCCATTTGAAATTCTGTCACTTAGAAATTTTTAAGAGAGTTATATCCCTGGGCATTTCTTGATCTTGGTATTGATCCATTTAGAATAGACAAATCCTTTCCTCCAAGGAAATAAAAGTGAAAATACTGTTAACGCTGAAATAAAAATAAATTATTTTTTTAATGTATTTTTTTCTGAACTTTTACGATCTTATTGGCAATGCAGTCAGGTGAAGTATTATGAATAATGTGAATATTAATTGCAGCTTTCAGTGCAACCAAATCAAGTATATATTTTCTGCAAATATGCAAGTTCTTTTTGTACAAGAAGCCTAATTCTCTCTATCTCTCTGGTCAGAATTTGGAAGAATCACTTTCTCCCAAATGACTCAGTTCAATTCCATTTTAAATATTTTTAACAAAATTTTTTTAGTAAATTTCACAAGGGAAATTAGGATAAGAGTACCTTGGAAACAAAGTAGTTTGCCTTGAATGCTTTACATCTAATTTTTCATATTTTATTTTGTATTTCCACTTTTTATATCAAATTTCTTAAATGCCCCTTCTGTGATTTTTTTTTCCCTTTCCCCAGGTATTTCTACTCTTCAATGTTTTTGTGGTTGGTTGGGTTTGTTTGGTTGGTTGGGTTTTTTTGTTTGGTTGGTTTTTTTTGTGTGTGTGTTTTTTTTTAATTGAGAATTAGCCTAATTCTAAACTCTTCCTGAATCATTATAATTTTATGGCTTTGGTAGGACTCTCACCGAAAAACAGCATTTTTTTTTTTAATCACAGTGATGAGTTTTAGTTGAAGAACAGGTTTTGCACCACTATTTTTGAACAAAAATAAAAATAGTTTTTCAAATGTTAGGATAGAGAAGTTCCTGCCCTTGCCTGAGACTTTGAAGCACTGTGTGATTAAAAAACTTGGTTTTGAGACTGAAACTAAAAGCTGACCATTGCTGGAGACCTCTCAAAATATAAAAAAATTACTGTTTTACTGTTGTAAAAAGGAAAAGGAGAAATGGGCATTGGTCTTAAGCAAAAAAGCCAGAAGGCTGTGTTGTAATTTCAGAATGTTTAGAATGTAGGGACTATATGTGCTTGTGACTCAGGGACTTGCATATCCAATTCTAAAATATGGTTATGATTTATAATTTTTTGTATTTTCCCCTTTGCTTTTCCTCTCCATACTGAGAGAAATACCTGCTTTCCCTCACCTAGAAATTAAGGCCTTTGTGTTGTATTCTCTGAACTGGCACAGAGACTTTGCTCCAATGTTTACAAAACAAAGCTGTGTATGGAATGAAAGCGAAATGGAAATTAACTTACTTTGTGTAGGAATTTTTGCATCAGTGACTTGAAAAGTTTGGCATAGGTAGTCATGAAAAGAATAGTTCACTTGCTCTCATCTAGATCTCTGCAAATATCTGATTTAAAGGAAGACTGCTTTTTGCTCTTTTTTTCTTTTCTTTCTGTCTTTTTTCCTTCCCTCCCCTGGTTGCGTTACATCTTGTCCAGATACTTAATAGAATTGATAGTGTGTTCCCAGGTAACAAATTACATCTGTCTCTGAAAATAAGTGAATGTAATCATGACAAATTCGTGAAATAAAGGGGAAATATATTGCTACAGTCCTGGGGAACATGAGTCAATATGCTTTATGTAATTATTTAATAAAACATCTCTTCTAGTGCATTGAAACAGCCTAAGATACTGAGGCAGTTGTATTTATGCAGGAATAAACAAACTTCCAGTAAAAACTGGTGACCAGAAGTATGCAATTATGCACTTCCAGAAATACTCATTAAACCAGTCTGCTTAAATTTTAATCAGACTTCTATGTATGAAACAGTATTGGTAAGAAGAAGTAGGAAAAAAAAAAAAGGGTTTTTATGAAAGGCTGTTCAGACGCTTCTCGTGCCCCAAATGGCTTTAAATTTTTTTATTTAACTTCTTGTGCAAATCTGTATAAAAGTTAATAATACAAAACACCTTAATTCTGTTTTATGGGAGACATATTATTAACACAGAAATGCTGCATTGATACCAAAGCTGCCAGAAAAAAGATATGATTTGGATATTATTGAGATATTTGAAATAGTTAAGCTTTTTGTAGTCCATGTGAGAAATGTCAGAGGACTGATTATCAGTGCATGAATTCTTATAGGAAAGTGAAGTCGTAGGAAATACATTGTTACACTGAAAAATTACAAATCGCCAGGTACTTGCAGTATTTTTTGGCTTTCCTTATTTATCTTTCTGCTATGTCTGAGCTACATATTTTAATCTGTGTTTTATATTTGATGTGCTGCACAGGAATGCACAACTGATGTGCAAAAGATAACCTGTGATTTGAAGTTTTTACAAATGCATCCGTAGACCTATTCAAATAATCTGAAAAGGGAGTTTAGAGAGTAACTCACGAAATGTTAGTGGATGAAGACAAGAGCGCATATATGCATCCCTGGAAAGGGTCAGTAGCCTTTTTGTATTTCACAATCTCTCTTTTCAGGTGTTACCTGGTGACCATCTGTTCGTTATGGATCACCTTGTGTCTTTGGAAACTGCAGTTATGAATATTGTTGCTTTCATATAAAATTCTAATGGTCACTGTGCTTTATCCTTCTAGGGCATCAGTAGCCTCTTCAGTTCACTTAAAGTGGTCAGGCTACTTCGGCTGGGTCGTGTAGCTCGGAAGTTGGACCACTACATTGAGTATGGAGCAGCAGTCTTGGTTCTGCTGGTGTGTGTGTTTGGTCTTGCTGCACACTGGCTGGCCTGCATCTGGTACAGCATAGGAGACTATGAAGTTATTGATGAGGATACGAACACCATCCGAACTGAGAGCTGGCTGTATCAGCTGGGGGCGTCAATAGGAACTCCTTACCGCTTTAACACATCAGGCTTTGGGAAATGGGAAGGCGGACCAAGCAAAGATTCGGTCTACATCTCCTCGTTGTATTTTACAATGACCAGCCTCACCAGTGTTGGATTTGGGAACATCGCTCCGACTACGGATGGGGAGAAGATCTTTGCTGTTGCTATGATGATGATTGGCTGTGAGTATTAGAGATTCTCTCTCTCACATGCACAATGCAAAATAGCTGCATATAATGAATACTGATTTCTTAAGAACATCTGGAATCGTGTCAAATATTATGCAGTTAAAAATATTTTTGGTGGCAATTTAGGTATTACACTCTTACTAGTTAGTTTTAAATCACGAATAGGAGTATTGTTGTGACTATCAAAAATTCAGTCATTTTGGAAGGAATATTCTGTCTACATCCTTTCAATATTCTCTTCTAAGTAAACCATAAAATGTTTAAAGCCTGAACTGTTAAAAATTAATGCACCAACCTTTGTGCCTAAATTTTCTGTGTGGCAAAATCTTTGTATGTCTGAGAGCTGTATATATTGGATAAATGGGTTGGTGCGTGGGAGGAGGTCAGGGAGCATCGTCTTGTCAGGGAGAGAGAACAAGGGCTCTCTAGAAATCACAAACTCCTCTGTGAGCTGAGCATACAGACAGATCCTAAAGCAACTGGGATGATGCTGTCCTTGGGCCCCTCTGGCTCACATTTCCTTATTAGAATGGATGCATATTGCCAAGCTGTCCAGCTTTTGGCCATATTGTCATTTCAGTGCAGATATGCACTCAAAGTACCTTGAGAACTACTTGGAGTTAAGAACCATATGGTGGCCACTGCTAAACTAGGTCATATTTTTCTAGATAAGGGTGGAATTGGAACCAAAATAAGGAAAAAAAATCTACTTTGTCCATGGAAGAGATTATCAATATATGGAGAAAGACACAAGCTTCTGTATGGTAATATTGCATCCAGAGGAGGAGAAAGTCAATCCTTGCTATGCAGCAAATGAAACCCAAATATATAATGAAACTCAATTAGCAGCACAGTACCTGTTGTAGAAATATGAACCTTTCATTGTGATGTGTCATTTTACAGCAACACTGAAGTCATGTACTGAGATTATGTGTGCAGTGTTAAGCAGGCTGAAGGTTAGTGAGAAGTACAAAGACAAGCATCCTTGATTGCATAGGGATTGGGTTATTTTAGCTACAAAAATTGTTAATTTTGTTCTTCTAGCTTTTTCCAGTGCCTAGAGTCCCATCATCCTAATAAAACACCCCCATAGCAGAAGGAAAATCTGTATAAAACCTGGATAAAATTGTGCATTTTGCTTATGAGAAGGTGCATTAGACAATGTAGCAGTGTAGCACAAAACAGGCTTCTAAATGTATTTCCTGATGAAGGTACCAGTTTAGTAGGAAATATCCTGATCTTTGGTTTATTGTTCATTGGGTTATGACCATAACACTGGCTAGAACAAGAATAGTTAGTGTTATTCGGTATTGTTATTTAGTGCTATGAATACTGAATACTGAATAACCTTCATAAAGTCACAAATATACATGGGAGTATTTTGGAGTTATACCTGTTTCAAACTCTTCATATGACAATGTTGCAGAAAGAAACTGAATTTATGCATAATTAATGTTCATAGATATTTGCTTTGAATTGTCAAATTAACTTTAATTTTGTTCTGGTAATTTTAGATTTCATTAATCCAGTCACATTTGAGGGAAACAATTTTGTTTGTATTTGGACTTCAGTACATTCTTACATTATTCCTTACATTTCTAACCCTAAACACCTTTATCATGTGGACAACTACATGGAAACCATTAGGACTATTCACAGTATGTGTTTGCAGGAATGGCGACTAAGTGATCCAACCTTTGAGTTTATTTCTCTGGGTTTTATGGGGTCTTGATTGCTTTCGACATGCTGAAATTTTGAGCTGTGGTCACTTCTCTAGATGGGAGGAACAAAACAGGTTTGTTTGCAGTTATTTAGAGCTTACCTGTTGGTAGACATTCTTCCACTATAAAATTTTATGTTAAAATGACCTTATTGTATAGAATGAAGCTCCCAAACATTGATCTGAGCTTGAACTAGGGTGATTTTATAAGAATTTAATCTGATCTAGTCTGATCTGGGTACCTGAAAGGTGCAAAGCAAGTGTATCAGGGGAGACGGAAAAGAAGTTTCTTGGGTAAAGCTCTTGTACATCACTCAGAAAAATTCATATTTGTTCATGACCAAGTAACATGTTTGTTACGATCTCAGCTACTCACTTATAACATGGTGGCTACGTGTTCCATGGTCCTCATTTTGCAGATATCAGGTCATGTAGATTTGTGCATGGGATGAATAGGGGCTGTGGATGCCCAAAGCATCAGAAATAAGCAATATCAATTCTGATAATGTGTTACTGCCCACTAATAAAAGGAAAGGGTATATGATTTCTCATTCATACTTTGCCATTAACACTGTTTTTATTTTAGCTCCTATCTAATGATTCATTCTCAAGAGGTACTACTATCTTGTATTAGCACAGGGAGTAGCATTTTCTTTCCATGAAGGATGCAGAGAGAGCCAAATGTCTGACTATCAAAAAGTTCAGTTGTGAATAGGTGGGATTTGCTAAAGTCCAACCACAACGTATTACTCCATTAACTTCTTCCCTGCTAGAGGAAAAGTCTTTAAGAACTGTGTGAATTTATCTTGGTTTTGACATGTCTAGCTATAGTCTGGGCAAGAATGAATGCCTGTGTATTGAAATGGTCCTATGAAATAAGTAAAGGAATTTTACAAATTTTTTTTGTATGAAATGGAAACAACACTATCACTTTCTGTGAGGATATTACCATTTTTATTTAGTTGAGTAAGACAATATGTTAACGAGACTGGTTTTGAGATTCCAAAACTGCCACTACAGCATTACAAAAAAAAAATAAATAGTGTTTGGGAACGAATGTATAACAGCCAGCATTAATATTTCTAAGTAATTCCAGTAAAATTTTACTTTAAAAAGGATGGAAATTTTAATAAGGAGGTTATTTTTTCCCCTTTGGGCTAATTAACCTCCTCTGATTAAACAGTAAAACTTTCATTAGCCCGATGGGGACAGATTTCAATGACTGGAATGAAAATGGTAACAGTACCTTCTTTTTGAGTGTTTTATTTATTTATTTTTGAGTGCTCATTTGGTGTGTCAAAAAACTAGCGGCTTAAACAGTAAGTAGTGGCCTGCTGAGCTTACAGTCACGATTTCATTACCAAGATCACATTTGAAATTTTGATCATCTCTTTATTTTTAATAGAAACTGGGTTTTCTTGAAATGGAGATGGTGGTGAACATGTGTGGCTTTGCAAGGCTTTCAGGTCCTTGCTTCTAGCAAACTTGGGTTATAGTTTTGTTTTGGTTTACTGACTGAGTATCTTGAATAATATCTGAAGAGGAAAGTTGTGAATAGCAACGATACTTTTTTCTTTGATCTTGGAGTCTTGTTTGTTGAGCTTCTGTTTCCAGAGAGGTGTTACTGTGTAAACAAGTGATTTTAAGAGATGCATTTCTGTCTTATCCACTAGCAAACTGTATGAAAGGCTTTTGGTACAGTCAGCACATGACTGTGGTGACACCCAAACAGGATGTTTGTGTCAGAAGGGCTCAGAATATTAGAGTTATTTCAAAGCATAAGCAGTTCGTAACAGTGTCCTCCATGTATGTTTAGTATGCTTATGCACAGAGAGACGGAATTAATATAAGACAAAATGTGGGTTTCTTTGCTGCTCAGCCACTGATATATCCCCTTCTGCTCACTGCTGACACCATCTGTAAAGCTGATCCTGTGGCAGAAATACATTTGTCTTACATTAACTCTTTGTAAACCCATTGGCCACTAGTAATAGTACTTTGCTATGATGTCAGGTAGCTGTTTAAAAAAGTAGATAAGACCACTTCCATTTTCGTTATTCAATCTTTCATTATGGTAAATAATAAATCCAGATAACTCTTAATTAAAATTTTAGTGATATGTTAGTGAAGCTGTCTTGGGAATTTTGGCTGACTAGAATGCAAATTTTGACCTAGTAAAAAGTTTGATGTATGTAGCTTGTAGAAGAAACATGTTATGTCATGTTAGTCGTGCACAGACCCCAGGAAGGGATGATTGAGCTGTATGTGGGTATTGAGCCTGTGGGGTTGACTCTGTTGGTTGGGTTTACACTTTGGGCAGAGTATAAGAAAGCATGGCTTTATCTCAGCAGCTGTGGTCTCTGCTTCAGGGCCACCTTCTGCAGGGAGATGTTCTTGTGCTCTCAAATGTAATGACTGCACACTCTGTCCTACTGACCTCATTGTGGCTGCAGTTTTCAGGGAGAAAGTGTTTTACTGTTGGTTATTTTGAGATGGGAAGGTGCAACCCCTAATTAGATTTGTGAGGGACTGTGGCGTACTCATAACCATGGAGATGTGTGGTCTGTTGTTCAGCTCCACCAGAGGGGAACATAGGTAGGTGAAAAATGCCCTTGATTCTGGACCTCAAATAATGCACATCTGTTTGGGAAGAACAAATTATTTTAAAATAGAGATGAAGTATCCAGTGGGTGCTTTTAAGGATTTCTTTTCTGTGGAGGCTCATACTTCATATTACTATGTAGCAGCTTTTTCTGAGCATATGGTAAATTATAGTTTTGCAAAGTAAACTGTCTTCACATCTGTGAACTGACCTGCATGGTTTTGCCTCACTTTGTTTATTCAGTGTATGTGTATATATGGAGAGAAGGATGAGTGTTACTATAGGAAGTAAAAGCAATTAACTCCTCAGCTGCATTTTAAAAGAATCAAAACATATTTGCTTATTCCTTTTCACAGATGGCCACTAAATTGCTAATTAATAGGGAATATGTCTACAGACAGATCTTTCAGAGAGGCTGATGTTACATAAAGCCAGGCTTAAAACCACTGTCTGGGTCTGTGGAAAGACATATATTTTCCATTTTTAATACCTTAGAAAAAAAAAAAGCTGTTCCAATTTTTAGTTTCTTCCCTGTGGAGGCATATGCCTTGAAATAACAGTTTTTGTATATTTTGTTCAGTGATGCTGTCAGGTTGGGTTGTGTATTGTTTATTTTTCCTAAGCACTAGCAGAAATCAGAGGAGTTTCATTTGCAGTTTTTGTATCTGGGCTCTGTGTCAGCAATTCCCTTGCCGTGCAGGTGGAGTAGGGATGAACAGTTCTAAAAATCCTTTGCGTTTTTGACTTTTAACATGCCGTAATACCGATGGATGCTTGCCTATTTGAAATTTGAGAAACTGAGCAAAATACATCATTTTGGGAGCCTTTTGTTAGTGTTCTCAGTTACATTGAAACATCTCAAGCTTTTGGTGCCTGTTCATGCTAAATTCTCCTTTGTTAGGTAGGAACTTCCTGGAACTACAGGGCTTGACTCATCCAAAATATGAAGGTGACCGAGGAAGGGACACATGTTTGAATGCTGAACTAAATAGAGGAGACTGAGAGGAGGCCTCACTGCAGTCTACAACTTCCTCATGAGGCAAAGAGGAGAGGCAGGCACTGATCTCTTCTCCGTGGTGACCAGTGACAGAAACTGGAGGGAATGGTCTGAAGTTCTGTGAGAGGAGGTTTGGGTTGGATATTAGGAAAAGGGTCTTCACCCAGAGGGTGGTTGGGCACTGGAACAGGCTCCCCAGGGAAGTGGTCAGAGCACCAAGCCAGACAGAGTTCAAGAAGCATTTGGATGATACTCTCAGGCACCTGGTGTGACTCTTGGGGATGGTCCTGTGCAGGGCTAAGAGTTGGACTTGATGATCCTTTTGGGTCCCTTTCAACTCAGCATACTCTGAGATTTTGTAAATCATAAATTCCCCTCTCAGATAGTGAGAGGGATCATGGAAAAAGAACAGAAGTAGGAATTAAAGGTCAGACTTGAGGACATGCTCACATACTGTAATCAGTTGTCATCCACTCAGTTCATTAATCAGAGCAGACCAGAAACCCAAACCATTCATCTTCCTTGATGATGTGCAACACAGGCATCATGCAGTCCTTCAGCACTTCAGCTGTTGTCTCTAATTAAGGTAGACATGATCCTGGGAGAATGGAATAGCTGTCTCAGTTTTGTTCAGCTTTGTCTGTAAATAGCTTCTTTCTCATTAGACAAAAAACCACCCCAAACAACCCAGAAATGAGGATAACATAAGGTAAATTTGAAAACATAGGCAGTTTTATTTACAGAACTCTTGCTGAAAAGAACAGAAATCTTCCCCAGTAATGTGACCATCCCTCTGAACTGTAAGAAAATCTTGGTGGCAAGTATCATGACACATGGGTCAGTGTTGCTCTTTCACAGCCTCACAGAGGATTATTGTGTTTTGGTGACACCCAGCAGGATAGGAAACTGGGAGCTGATGAAAACTAGACTGTTGTTATCAAAATAACTCAAAAAGATAGAGAGGCATTGCAGCATCATGTTTGATGATGTTCCTGAGGCGTGATTTCCCCCTCGTAAAGCAGGTCATCAGTGGATAAGGAAATGGATGTGGCCATGCTGTGTATACTTGTATACTTATTAAACACATAGCTAATCATAAGGGAAGCACGTGTACCCCTCGTACACCTTCTAGGGGATGGGGGGCATGTTGAAATTGTTATTGCTGGAAGTTGGTAACCTGAAACTAAGGACCAGCCACATGCCAAGTACTGGCTCAGTTTGCTGAGAATATCATTCAGAGGCTGAGCACCAAGACCTATGAGACTTCAAACCTTTTCTGCATTCATGGGTATTGCCAGTGTGATGTTTTGGTTTAGTGGACATGCTGGGAAAGGAAAAAGAAACCTTGCCTTGCAAAAGCTGTCTCTTGCTCTCTGTCACATATCCCTGGCAAAGGTGACAAAAATCTCTTAGATGCCACAGACCTCTTCCTAGCCCCAGAAGTTGTGGATGGTATGCTTTCTATAAGGTTGATAGTTTTGCATTTCTTTTCATTCTCATCTTGTTTAGCTGCAGCAACACTACTTAAGCCTAATTCCTAATTAAGGAATTCCTAATTTAAGGGCCTGGATTTATTTTTTTTTTAAATTTCTTTTTAGTAAGTATGAAGTAGAATTTGCAGTTCTGTTCCTTCACCCCACTGTGCTGTGCTTTATTAGATCTTGTTTGCTGCTAGTCATGGTATTTGAAGAGCTGGTAATTGTTAAGCAACTATTTGGGATTTCTGAATGTTATTATGCTTGGATGCTTTCTCTATTAGAATGAACTACCAGAAGTGTTGTGAGTATGTTTCTGTGCTACACCAAGTTTCAGCAAAGAGGTAGGACTGGAAGAAAATCTAGATCAAGTTCCTTTGAAGGTTAGAAGGAGGGTTCAGCTATTAGGGCAGAATTTGGTCTGGATATTTCTAAATGTGAAAATATCTTGATTTTTCTTGTTAAAAGTAAAGAACGAGTAAAAACCAAGCAAAAATCCCAACCATACAAAAAAACCCCTCCAAAACCCATCAAAACCTCAAAGTCACTGTGATAAATAAAAATAAAATGGATAGACAACATTGGTTTTGGCTTTTTGGATATATAAACAATCCTTCAGATGTTTGAGTCCTGAGAGATGCAATTTTCAGCAAAACCATCATTATTTCTCATCAGTAAACATGGGCCTGCACCAGGTCATGATGGTGTTTTCAGACCCACTGATGAGCCAGAGCATCTGGGCTGTACAGAGTTATGTCACTGATATTCAGTACAGACTGGGCATGCTGGAGAGATGCAATCAGTGCTGACAGACTTCACAACACTGCAATCTCCAAAGCCAGAGCTGTAGCTCTAAAAAGTTGGATAAGGACATCCAGGACATGCACCTTGTTTTTTTTAGGATTGCTTGTACTGAAGAATAACAGTGTTCCCCAGGGCACAGCACTGGGACCAGTCCTGTTTAATATCTTTCTGAATGATCTGGATGAGGGGATCAAGTGCACCCTCAATCAGTTTGCAGAGTTATATGGGAGTCTTGAATTGCTGGGCAGGAAGGCTCTACAGAGGGATCTGGACAGGCTGGGTTGATGTGCTGAGGCCAATGGTATGAGGTTCAACAAGGCAAAGTACGGGGCCCTACACTGGGGTCATGTGCAAGTGTCACATTGGGTTTGTGTGACCAGGTTTTGGTAGCAGGGAGCATTCAGGGGTGGCTTCGGTGAGAAGTTGCCAGAAGCTTCCCGCATGTCCTGCAGAGCCAACGCCAGATGGATTCAGGATGGACCTGCTGCTGGCCAAGGCCAAGCCAATCAGGAATGACAGTATCACCTCAGTGATAACATATTTAAGATGGAGAAAAAAAGTTGTTGATGAAAATTCCAGCCAGGGGAGAGCAGAGTGAGAACACCTGAACAGCAATGCAGACACCAAGGTCAGTGCAGGAGGGGGAGGAGGCGCTACAGGTGCCAGAGCTGAGGTTCCTATGCATACCGTGCTGCAGATCATGGGGAAGCAGCTGTCCCCCTGCAGCCCATGGGGGTGCAGAGACCCACCTGCAGGCTGTGGAGAGAGAAGCCCATGCTAGAGCACAATTTCCTGGTAGGACTTGTGGCCCTGTGGGTGACCCACACTGGAGCAGCCTATGACTGAAGGGCTGCACCCTGTGGAAAAAATGAGCCATGTTGCAGCAGTTTGTGAAGAACTGTTGCCCAGGGGATGAATTCATGCTGGAGAAGTTCGTGAAGGACTGTTTCCCATGGGAGGGACCCCACAAGGAGCAGGGGAAGGATTTCTCTCCCTGAGCAGCAGTGGAAAAAACAATTGACTGTAGCCCTCACGCCCTATCTCCCTGCGCCACTGGTGGGGAGAAGATAGAACTTGGAAGGAGGGAGGGGTGGGAGAAATGTCTTTCTGAGATTTGTTTTTCTTCTCATTCTTCTGCTCTGATTCTGTTAGTAATAAATTTAATTCATATCCCCACTTTGAGTCTGCTTTGCCCGTGATGGAGATCAGTGAGTGATCTCTCCCTGACCTTATCTCAACTCATGAACCCTTTGTTATACCTTCTCTGTCCAGTTGCTTTAGGGGGTACCTGGTGTCCAGCCAGAGTCAACCCATTACAGGTCACAACAGCTCCATGCAGCACTAGAGACTGGGGGCAGAGTGCCTGGAAAGCAGCTCAGTGGAAAAGGACCTGGGGGTGCTGTTGACAGTAGCTGAACATGAGCCAGCAGTGTGCTCAGGTGGCCAAGAGGGCCAGTGGATCCTGCTCTGTATCAGAAATAGTGTGGACAGCAGGGCTAGGGAAGGGATCATCTCCTTGTACTTGGCACTGATGGGGCTGTGCCTCAAATCCTTTCTTCAGTTTTGGGCCCCTCACTACAAGAAAGACATTGAGGTGCTGGAGTGTGTCCAGAGAAGGGCAATGGAGCTGCTGAAAGGTCTGGAGCACAAGTCTTTTAAGGAGCAGCTGAGGGAGCTGGGGGTGTTTAGCCCAGAGAAAGGGAGGTTCACGGGTGACCTTATCACTCTCTACAGCTACCTGAAAGGAGGTTGTAGCCAGGTGAGGGGCGGTCTATTCTCCCTAATAACAAGTGCCAGAATGAGAGGAAACAGCCTCAAGTTGCACCAGGGGAAGTTTAGACTGGATATTAGGAAAGATTTCTGGAAGGAGTGGCCAGGCTTTGGAATAGGTGGCCCAGGAAGTGGTAGAGTCACCATCCTGGAAGTATTTAAAAGATGTGGCACTTAAAGGGATGGTTTTGTGGTGAACCTGGCAGTGCAGGGATGGCAGTTGGACTCAGTGATCTTAGAGGACTTTTCCAATTCGAACAATTCTATAGTTCTGTGACAAAACACTGGTGTTAAATACAAGAAAAGGGTAGCCTTTAGCTGACACCCATGTAAATAGCAAATTTTTACAAAAATCATCATCTCCAGGCTAAGATGGACTGGAAGGTTTTTTCATTAAAGCATTAACACAAAACCAGTGCTAATGCTGTAATAAATATCTGTGAGCTAATGACCATGGCCATGTGAAGAGTGGCCCATTCATATGAGCTTAGTCATCTCCTCACCTCAACACGCTTCAAAACAATATTTATAGAAGAAAGAAAATGATTTTTTTGTGAGTATATTATGATAGTAGTACTTTGGTTCCTGGCCTGGTTTGGGTAAACATAAACTGACTATGTGTAAGTTGTTATTTCTTAGTATGCAAAAGTGAATACGAGTATTTTTTTTCTTGTTATTTAAAGAGTAAAGGACCAGATTAAAGCTATATTAAATTATTACTATTAAATTTCTGTCAAGATGTAATTTACAAAGGGCAAGGGTAAATTGCCCATGTACTTTTGATTGTAGAGAAAAAGAACATAAATGTTCCAGAGCTTTATCACATATACATGCTTTATGAATCATCTCATGATATGTCATTTTGCCTTGATGACTAAAAATTTTGGGCTGTACTTCAGCCTAATAGATCTAGAGAATTGTCCTACCTCAGAATATACTAGAATTTAATTGCTAGAATAGTCCCTGGAGATTTTATTCCAAATCTCTGTCAGTATTGTGCAAATCCAATCAGGACTATTTTTGAAGTGAGATTTTTCTAAAAAGTTCTAATTCTCAAGGTTCTTACAATCCACTTGGTCTCCTGCAGAGCTTAACATTGCTCTCCAAGACACTGGACAACTTTTGAAAGGACTGTAAATGCAAATGAAGAAAAAAAAGTTCTGTTTGATTGGAGAGAAGATGAAAGCTGTGAAGTGTTGATGGTTTGGTTTTTCCCAGCTCACAGTATGGTAATATTATAGATAATTGCCTTTTTTCTTTTTGTTGCACAGCGTTTCTAAATTTTGACTTTTTTATAGGATTGAGGAGGATAAAGAAAATAAATAGGTATCTCAGCTGTGGGTGTTCTGTCTTTTTCACCTGATGTCTTTCATACCATGTGCTTGTTGGTGTAGGATTTTGCTTTAGGCCATTTCTAACATTTCTTCCTGTAAGTAGATTTAAAACATTGAAATGGGCTGGCTTTATCAAACTTTCATCAGCATGTGCAAACCAACTTGTTTTAAAATCTGAAGGAACATCATTAACTCAAGTTAATTTGTGAGAAAGAAGAGCCTGGTGCATCCAGAACATGGACTGGATGCAGAGGAATGTAAAAAGAAGAAAGAATATTTCAGGCAGGTGAACCAGAAGATAATATGCAAGATAAATATTTTGTTCTCTATGAAAAAAACAAGAATCTGCCAAAGATATTTTGCTTTGATCGGCAGGATAGCAAAGCTGGGGGTTCAGTTTATAGTTTTATTTTTAAGTTACTGAGGTACACCAGTGCAATCTAGAAGAGCATGGTTTGTCTGTTGGAACTATATTCTGGATTTCCGCCTGTGGAACTGGCTAAATATATATGGCACACAAAAAGCATGACAAATTTTTCTTTCTTTCTACAGTCCTGGGAGGCCTTTCCTTAAGCAACCAACTGTATTGCTGAAGGCTAGAAATCTTGGACAAGGATTTGGTTCTACACAAGAATAATCTGTTTTTCAAAGTCCATTTCTGGCTAAGAAAAATCCAATTAGATAGGCATGGGAAAAAATAGTAAAATAGCACATCTACTCATATGACACATTGTACCACTTGTCACATAATATGTGGAATATGATAGAACTTCTGAAGCATCTTCTTAGCACTTTCCACTTCTGCGTCAACTTAAAAAAAATATGTAGTTATTTTAATATCTAATTGCTACTGGATTCAAACAGGCATACTGTAGGTTACAAAATTCTGGAGTATAAACAGGTTGCCTAGCTGTGATGTGTAAGTGGTTTATAGAACATGATATGTCCCTAACCATTTAGATGAGCTGTCTCATGACATCTTGAGAATAAATAAGGGTTAGTTGTGCTTACCAGATCAGTGAGTTTTAATGCATTTGGCTGATTTTATATTTTAAAGAAAGATTTGGCTGTTTATAAAAATGATAGGCAATGTTTTAGAGGAAGCAAATACTGCTGTGGGTCATATGCAGTTTATTTCTTGAAGTTAAGAGCTCTGAAATAAACTAAATCTGAACTTGAGTTATTATCTGAAGACATATCCTGTCAAAAGCAGCAGCCTGATGGAAGAAATTATGATCTACTGAGAAAATGTGGACTATAAGTGAAAATATCAGTATCTTTTATCCACAGTACAGCAACTCTTGATGCAACTGGTGTGAAAAATGTGGAAGGAGACAAATAATATATTAATAGGTCCTATTGCCTGGAAGAAAAGTAGAAAATTTATTCTTCTAATCCAAGATTTCAGCAGCCAGTAGGGTCCTAAGTGTCTTACTGTAAAGGCTGAAATAGTTGAAGTATTAAGACCTGACTGTTCTTACCTCAACATGAATTAGGAATGCTTTTTTTTCTTCTTCTTTGAAATTAAACCAGTAACTGTACCAGGTGGTGTGGAAGTAAATTCCTCTGGTGAGATAATGGGCAAACCTTGCCTTCCCCTGTCACCATCTCAAAAGCAAAAATGGGTGGCTCTATAAGTGCAGGTGAGAGGGATGATTCAGGTTGTGGTTCGGTACTTCTTCATTGTTAATGGAAGGTTCCTAGGGGATCTTCACTACAAAATAAGAGGGAACTGGAGATTTGTAGTATCTTCTAAGTGTTCTGAGGCCAAATTGAAAGGGAAAAAATTGGACTTAAGATAAGGAGTTAATATCTGTATTTGAACTTTAATGAGATGGGGATTTTCTTGGGTTTGTTTTGTTTTGTTTTTTTGGGTTTTTTTTTGGGGGGGGAGGGTGTTCAAGTTATTTTCTGGTAAAATTAAGATTTCTTGGAAAATGCTGTTCTGATCTGCTCATGACGAGAAAAAATGTCTACTAGTGCTTTGGACCTTCATGTATATAGTAAACTTAAGTGACAGGAGGCTGTGCCCGAAGCTGTCTGGAAGAGGTGTTGCAGTGCTAGTGCCCTGTGGTGTGACACAGGGGAGCTGAGTCCATGCCCAGCTGAGGTGTTAACCTGAGGTGTTACCTTCCATGGCCTATTTTCCCTTCTTTGCCCTTCTTATGTATTTAGGCTTTGTGCAGGGAGGTGGGGAAGGATCTGCCTCTCAAAAGAGCATCAGTTTTGACTGGAGCTTGAAGTTGTGCTAAAATGCATATAGGTGTTATTGTGGATAGCCACTACAATGGCATCTGTGTTGGTCTATCCACCAGTCATGAGCCATAAGTTCTCTACTGGCTTCTGAACTGTCCCTGTGCACAGGGATGCATCCAGCAGCTCTCTTAAGTAAAGAGCCAGTCTCCTTTCTCACTCTCCAGCCTGCCCTTCCTGAAGAGCCTGCGTTCATCCGCTGCAGGGCTTTGGCCGTGTGAACCATTCCACTATTTCTTCATGATCCCAATGAGGTCATCTCCCTGTAATGTACTTAGTCATTCTAGATCCTCCTGTTTGTTCCCCATACTGCCTGCATTGGTGTAGGTGTTTCCAAGGGGCACCTGAGCATACTGAGTCACCAGTACATGCTGGGAATGGCACTGAAATATACTGTCTGGCCATGAGGGGAGCTTTCTGGAAAAAAAGAGAGAGGCAGGTGAGTCAGAATTTTTTTTTTTCTCAGTGATCTGAGACAGCACACTCCTTGTGACAAGAGACAAATCAATCAAAGCCTCTCCACTTGTGTTTAAAAGCATGAGAACAGCGGTACCTGTGAGGCAGAGATCTATATGACACTGCCAAGCACCTTCTGGGGTATGACTTGAAGCTGCCAACTGGATGGATGCTCCTGTTTTCCAGTGATAGCATCCCTATATTTTTGGGCTGCTTCTGGTCTGTTAGTAAGTGCACTGACAGGTGTAAGTTGGAAGCATGTAGCTACTGTGATTCCCTTGCTTTTTTTTCTTTTATGCTGAGGTGTGTGTAGGTGGACAAAAGAGAGAACAGGTGCTGAGAGAGAGAAATAGAACCTGAAGTTGAAACTAAGGTTTCTCCTTTTTTCTTTACAAACTCTTCAACTTCTTTTTTGACTGCCTCCCAAAATAAACAGAAATGTACATGGTGTATGTTTAACATGGTTGTTTCTTCATACTAGTTACAGACCTGTAGTCCAACAGATGAGCAATATTTCTCTTCTTCAACCCTTGTGGCTGAAAGAGCTTGGTTTGAAGCACGATGCTTCAAAGCAGACAAAGACTTGAAAATGGAGTTTGAGATATTTATGTGAGGAAAAGTGCATGCTGAGGCACAAGGTAAGTATGACCAGTTGACTGTGCTGATTTTATCAGGCTTGATTATTGTACTGTACAAAGTGTGTGAGATTTAGATTGTGATTATGCCAACACAAAAGAAATCTCCCTTCATGGGAGCAAAGTTCAGATCCAGAATGGAGTTATCTTTTATTCATATGCAGCCTCCAATAATACAGACAACTGGAGGGAAGACTACTGTTTTATGGGATCATTGTGTTGCATTGTTGGGCAGCCAGACAGAAGAAAATGCTCTGAGTCATTACCAGTTTGGTTTGAAATGGAAAATATGATACAGCAGGCAACTATAGCTGAAATGTATGAATGATTCAGTACACAAGAGTGCTGCTACAACTGCAAGGGCCCAAAGCACAGTGAAACGGGCAGTTCAATACAGAGGAGACATTCAGGAAAGCAAAGAAGATAAGAGCCTGAGGGCAACCATGCTTCTCAAACTGTTGGGAAGGACAACAGTCTGCTGTGAAGCTTGTCTTCTCATGCACTGGGGGAGTAGTTGTGGTAGAACTGGTCAGGAACAGAACTAACTTTCTAGCCTTGCACTCTCTGCACAAACATGTGTGAATCAGTGTCGATGACACAAATATTGTCCTTGTAGTAGTTGTTACATGTTTTCCTTCCTACAGCTGTTCTATAAGCCACATCATGGCTGTACTCTCTAGCAGAGATTTAATATGAGACAGTGTCAGAAGGGGAGAGCAGTGGTGAAGAATTCTGTGAAAGCATTTGGTGTTTGCACATGAATGAAAAATTTCCTGTAAGCTTTTGATGTTGGGTATTGCCAGGCATTGGGAGCAGGATCTGTAGGCCCAGGCTTTAAGGTAACATTGGAGATGGCTGAAGAGCTTGATTAATTTTGGGTAAATGGGCAGTGAAAGAAGCTGCTTCCCAGAAGGCGGCAATAGAGGTGGAGGAAAAGAAAGAACTTAAATCTGAGACTGCTATGTTTGTGTGTGTGTGTGTGCTGGTAGAGTTACTTTATCGTCCTTTAGTTGCTGTCTCTACCCTTATGCTGCCAGAGAGTACTGTTTTATACTTTTTAGAGGAAAGTATCTGGTTTTGTACCATTTTCTATGCAGCGATGCACAAAATGGTTGATAGGCAGTAATGTTTGCCTGAGGCCACGCAGCCAAATTTCCCGCTGGTTGCTAACAGGAAAGTTTTGTCCTTCAGTAGCTACACAGCAGTACTTCTGTTTTAATGGTTTTGTGGGACTTTGCTGACAGTTGCCGGCTGCCTGGTGGACCAAGTGTATTCTTGCTGTAAGGCAGGGCTGCTTTCCCAAACAACTTGCTGATTGAAATGCCCATTAGTTGTAGGCCATTTTAAATGCTGCAGGATTTCTTGCTTCTCCCATTTCAACAGGCTGTAGATTCATCTACAGTAAAAAAAAAAGGACTTACTGTAATTATAGGTGGGAAACAGCAAGTTTCCTCTCCAATCTCTGCTGAGCCCATGTCCAGGGAGGGTAGGGAAGGCAAGAGGTTCTTTAATATCCCAGTTCTGAATGGTCAGGTCCACTAGGAGAGGTAAGGCAGAACTGTTTCAACCGAAGAAAAGAAAGCACAATCCACAAAACCTGTTTACCCTAAGGATCAGATTTTACTTTTGCATCAGTTTCTCCTCTGTGGACTCCAGCTGTGCTGTTCCTGAAGTGTTCTGGGAGGAGTTGCAAAGACTTTGACCCCTTAAGAGCTGCCAGTGTTTTGAGAACTTTTGAAGTAAAGGAAGGCAAAATACCTTTCATTGAAGGCTTGGCTTTCTTCTGAGGTTGACTCAGAATCTCTGCTTGCAAATGCACTTACTCTTCATCATATCACCCTATTGGGGCAGATTTTTAAATCATGTCAGTTTGGAATGTTCAAACAAAAAATTGCATGTTAGCAGAATTGGAGACTATTTTGTGTGCTGCCACATCATTTTTATATTAACCGTTGGCAAATTATTGTGACCAATATTTTCATGGGTGCTTGATAATTTGTGTTGTAGCTTCAGATTTCCCACACTTGGTACCCTGCAAACCTGACTTTGTTGCTAAGTCTCTGAGTCAGAATAGATTTATAATTTGTTACCTTTATTGTCATCACACCTATAGAAAACAATGAACCTGCCATTAAGAATTATAACTATCTGTACTGGTGACCCACTGGAAAACTCTGACCTTTGACAACAGGAGAGAATACAGATGTAATAGTATATGATTTTTCAAGTTAAGGATGTACATAACTGTATGTCAATGGCACCTAAGCAGAATTTTTAACAGAGGAAATATAGATGGAACTGTAAAAGTCAAAATGTGAATGAAAAACTAAAACAGAGAAGCCTAATAGCATAGGCTAATTGTACCAGCTTAAATCCTATGGTTATTTGTGAAAACAACTGCACTTTCAGTGCTGGTGTTAATATTTCTGATCCTGTCAGGAAGGAACTGCAACTTGCAGATACGCAACCTCTCTAGTAAGAGAGATGACTGCACATTCCCAGTGTCAGCTGATAAGGTTGGCACCGATATCTGTGCAGCAACAAAGCCATACTGTGTTTCTGTATGCCTTGAGTGATCTCTGTGCTCTTTCTGTGTTGTATCATTTTGTGGTGAATACACTGGATGTGCTCTCTTTCAGACTATGGACTTAAAAATTGCAACCAGACAAGCAAACAGAGCATAACAGCTATGATAACTATTTATCAGCAACAGTGTGGCCAGCAGGACCAGCGCAATCATAATCTCAGCACTGGTGAGGCTGCACTTCAAATCTTGTGTCCAGTTCTGGGCCCCTCACTACAAGAAAGACATCAAGGTGCTGGAGCATGTCCAGGGAACGGCAACAAAGTTGGTGAAGAGTCTGAACCACAAGTCTTAAGGCAGCTGGGGTTGTTTAGCCTGGAGAAAGGGAGGCTCAGGGGAGACCTTATAGCTCTCTACAGCTACCTGAAAGGAGGTTGTAGCCAGGTGAGGGTCAGTCTAGGGAGGTCACTAGGGAGAAGTGACAAGTGCTAGGATGAGAGGAAACAGCCTCAAGCTGCACCAGGGGAAGTTTAGATTGGATATTAGGAAAGATTTCTGGAAGGAGTGACCAGGCTTTGGAACAGGCAGCCCAGGAAGTGGTAGAGTCACCATCCTGGAAGTATTTAAAAGATGTGGCACTTAAAGGGATGGTTTTGTGGTGAACCTGGCAGTGCAGGGATGGTAGTTGGACTCAATGATCTTAGAGGTTTTTTCCAGCCTAAATGATTCTGTGATCATCAGTTCAAAACAGCTTGATTGAACCACTGTCTTCTCATTAGAATGGGAAAACAAACACAACCCAAAAACAAAGAGCTTTTTTTACTGATGGCTTTGTTCATTCCACAGGCTGATGATGTGCTTTGTGTTATTGCTTGTGTTCCGAGTCCTTCCTACCATTTATGATTTACTGCTATTATCTGTCTGCTGCCATCATGATAGCATTAGAAACAAAATGTAGCAAGATCTATAATTAGGGTTGTCTACACATTTTCTCTCTATTTTCCATTTGACTCATGTTTGTAACTTTCTAAATCTTCCAATCTTCAAGTTGAGATAATCAAGGTCAGCCATTTCTGAGAGCAAGGGTGGTGTTTGTCCATTTAAAAAACATAATTTTGATGTTCAGAGCAGGTATACAAGAATAGCAGGGCTGGAAACTGAAAGAGAATATTTGTAGAAGAGAATTCTTAGAAAAAACCCAAGCCTCCTTTCAAGAAAGGTACCAACAATGTAAGGACCCTTAATAGTGGCCTATTGGAAAATGCTGAACTTAAAAGACACACAAGATTATGCAGTTACTGAGATAGCCATATATGTAGTTTAATGTCAGTGGAAGTGCTGAATAGAAATGAAAATTACACGTATTGCCTTCTCTGGATAAAACACAAGAGAATGAGTCATGGAAACGGCAGGGAGATGCCTGACTTTAGTGTGACTGAGGAAAAGATGGGCATGTTTAGCTCCCGGAAGTCCTTGCTCTGAGGACAAGCTAAGACATGTTGGCACCCTTTAGCTGTCAGTGCCTGCAGCCCAGCCCGGCAGGCTGACCACAGCCATATGCTGTGGGAAAGTACCCACTGGAAGAAGCAACACGGGCTGGCTCCCAGCTGTAGCAGCAGTAGGATCTGGTGGAGAAATGGTGCTGTTGGAGCCCAGGGCACATGTGAAACTTAGGAGCATGTGGGTAAAAGTGATACGTGATGGACAGATTGAACTCTTAAATAGTGGATATGATGTACCTATTGGGGTAACTAACTTCGGTAACTGCCTTTGTAAGCTTGCCTCAAACAGCACAGCCGTGGTTTTCTGGGTAGTGGGTTCTGTGCTAGACCTCGCCGAAGCTATGTTACTATGCAGAAGTGCTTGTTAGCATGTCTGTTTTTCAGCCAAGTGTGAGTTTTTGCTTTTTATTATACAAGTTGGAGCTTTTTGTATAATTTTGTTTACTGAGATCCTTAAAAGCATCCTCCTTTGTGTCTTCTTTTGGCGAGTAAATTCCCTTCTTTGTTCCTCTCTAGTTCAGTGCAATGCCAGAGAGTGCTGTGTGTGCTTTGTTTCAGGCACTGATTTTTAGATATGTAGGACTGGCCATTAGTAAGTTAATTGGTGATTGCCTGTGTGCCACAATTAACCTAGTAGTGGGTTTAATTACATTAATTAAAGTCTTGTCCTGGACAACAACTGATTAATCATTTGCTTTCAGGCTTTCCCTCAGCTGGGGTCATTCTGAAACCTGCTAGTTTGGGCTAGCAGAGTTGAGTACTGAGTATGTGAAACCAACACAAGTCTTGACACCAACACTGAACTAAGTTTCTTCCCCTTAAACTTTCTTGTGATACAACCATATTGTAAAAATTTAAATGTAAGTGGTCACTTTCTATATAACTGTTCTTTGGAAATTCTTCCCACTGTAACTCTTCTCCAAGATGATGGGAGAGAGTCTGGCGCACCAGTTTATGTTAATTTGCCTTTTAGTGCATGTGTGCACTTTTTGGTATGCTTATGGATGCTGTGCTGGATGCACAGACCATGAAAGAAAAACTAAGTCTTGCTTTGCTGCTGTAACATTAATATGTTGGGGATTTTTCCCCACTACAGTTAGCTCTCTTGCATCACAGCTTGGTTTGGAGAACTCTTGACTTCTAAAGCAGCAGGATTTGGGAGCTGGGCTATAATGGACTCCAGAATCAGCTTTGACAAGACCAGCAGTGGCATAGCATGATAGCAAAGTGAAGGTACTTTTTCTGACCTGTACGAGATATTCTCAGCTTTAGTAGCTGTATTGAAACGAGCAGTAATTTCAGTGTTTTTGCCGTTTAGAAAGTCTGCAGAGGTCTGGTGCAAATCAGTAAGGATGTAGAGCTTCAGTGAAAAGCAGTTTTCAAATTTACTTCAAGGTAGAAAGAAATGCAACATCTTTAAATTCTTGGAAGTAGATAATGGCAGAGGCTCACAGATTAAATCTTGCACTCTTAATTCTGGTCGCTTATCCTTTATCTTCTGCACGGAGATATTGCAGTGGCTACTAATTCTCACTGCAGAAGAGTCAATGGAGTGGTTCAGTGGTTGTCAGTTGAGGGGTGCCTGGCTGATGCTTCTTGAAGAATGTATGACAGAGAGAAGGACTTCATCAGTGAAGAAACACCTGTTCTTCCCCAATCATTGTGTTGTCTGGTTGTTTCTCTGTGTGAAAGGATTGTCAGCTGACAAAGAACAGTGAAGAATGAATGCTTACTTTAGCAAGAAAAGACTAACTCTGGTGTATTGACTTCTGTGGCAACACTGAGGCTGCTATACCTTTTACAGAATGACTCAGATCTTTTAAATTTGAGTACTTATGCATGTGCCTCAGAGTGGTTTGTCCACAGCCTTGTAGCAATTGTAATAATTTATATGCCTATAAAAATTTCCATGCTGATTTTGTAGCATGTTTTCGTCCAGTCTATGCAGAACAGTCTAAGTGACTGTAAATGCAGTGAAAAGGGAAACTGGGCAGTTCCATGTAAATGTTTATTATGTGGAAACATGGACTTTCCTGACACTGCATCGCTACCGTAGCTTTTAATGTTCAGGGAATGAGCACAAAGTACTAATGCAGAAACTGTGTTGTCTTCATGCTGGATTATTGGAATTGGTGACACACACAAAAGGATAAATTTGGCTTTGTGTGTGTGTAAAATAAGTATTTCTACTTGCATAATACTTCAGTTTGCCCCTGTTTTGTGGTTCTGGTCTCTTGGGGCAATCAGAAGCCCCATGTTTGTTTCAGCTGAGGGTGCCCTGCAGCTCGAAGTATCAAGCCTCAGATTAGAAAGATGGCTTTTCGGAACCAAGGAGAATTTTAAATTGATGGCACTTTTACAGTGAATACCTTTCCAGAAGACTGAACAGCAGCAAGCCTTCAGAAGCCAGTTCTTTATACTTTGCTTTATCCCTTGTGATTGCTGTGATGATTAAGTAACTTCAGAGTAGAAAAAGTTTGAATGCCATTTGCCTTGAGCATTCTTGTGCAGTGCTTTTTTAATGAGCTCCCACACTTCCAGCTTGCAGCTTTTAGTACTTAGAGCTTTCTTCATGCTTTCACTCTTACTGTAATGTTGATAAAGTGTTTTTTTAAAAAAACTTTTATTAGCAGTTGTCCTTTTTGCATGAAGTATGAAACCATGGATTAAGACAAGTAAAGGTTTTATATTCCTTACAACTTAATTCTGTTCTAACTTCAGCCTTGCTGGAAGTCTAAGTGTACCAGACAGTAAGTACAAGGGTAGTATAATACAGAAAGGAAAAAAAAATGTGATAATGAACACTCAAAGATACCAAAGTATTTTTTTAACACTTAACAAAATATTTATACATTTTAATTAAAATGCTGTGACAACACTTTCCTGCTATCACACTGCTGTTGGAAATGCTAAAGGACATTGCTTCTTTTCTACGGCTGAGGAAGAGGAGACTGTGCGCAAGTGCCAGTAGAGGGAGTCACGACTGGCCATTAGATGCTGGAAATTTTCAGATCACAGTGGTCATCGTCTGGAAGGGGAAACATGTTCTTAATGTGTAGGGTGAAGTATAAAAAGGTTTCCCTTAAGAATTTTCTGCTTTTTGTGTGATACCCATATGTGTTTTCTCCCTCCTGCATTTGGATTAGGAATATGAAAACACAGTCCTGAGTATTCAGTTTTGGGTGTCCTCATAGTGATTTCAGTCAAATATGGTTTCCTAAGCAATTTCCCTCCTTTCTCTGCCCTTTTCAGACCACACTAATATGAAGTATGGAATGCTGTAGCCTTTAGAATTGTTCACAATTTAACATCTCTACCATGTTAGGGATAGAAAAATAATGTTAAATAGGGTAGATCCACACAGGTGAGGAGGAAAAGAAGTTCAGGGTTCAAAATGTTGGCAACGTGCTCAGAAGAACCACAGTCCCACTATCTCCTCTCCTCCTAACTGCAGAGCACAGGTCTCTGGATTTATGGATGCTGTCTCTGATGGCACAGTGATGAGGAGAACTTGGGCAAGTGAAAATGCTGTGGAGAGATTTGTGGCTGTGTAGCAGCTCTTGAAGTTCTTTCCTGGCAGTCTGCAGATTAGCACAAAGACCTTTATCCTTCTCTTTCACACCTTGCTTGTGACAACCTGTTTACTTAGGCTCTGTATGAAGGATACTGTTTGGACCCAATGGTTTTGTTCTCTTCAGTGCCCTCTGCAATAATCTCTCTGGATTTGTTGTCTAGTCCCCTTGGCTTGTTCTAAAATGTTTATTCTTTCATCTTTCTGGTTTATTGACTAAGCTTTCAGTGTTGAAATAATAGAGAAAAGCAAATAAAGATCATAGAGTATTTGCTTTACGATATAAAAATTGATCTATTTATTTTTGTTAGCCTCTAGCAAAGACAAGGTTCTCACCATGGTATATGTTATTACTGGTACTGTGTTCTTCCGGTCTGACTTGCTCAGTCTGAAGTGTCTTGCATCACAGTCACAGTGCTGACACACTCTTCAAACAAAGCTTTCAGGGATGCATGTAAGCCACAGCTCAGCGTTCTGCTGCTGCATTTCACTTTTGGATCTTAGTGAACATGGTCTTAAACCGTTTCTTCAGTAAGCAGATGTTTGGTACAATATCATTTTACTGGTGTAGTGTAGATGCACCCAGAGACAGTGTTACTCTTTTCTCCTGGGATCTGATTACCAAATGTTCAGAAAGAATCGGTGCTTGTTGGCCTCTAGAATCTGCAGAAGGTTCTGGACACAGCAAACAGATGTTATGGCCTGCAAAAGAAATAAGCTGATAGGCAAAGGGCAAAGCAAAATGTGCTTTAGCACTGCTGCTTATCTCATCAGTGCTAAAAAATACTGCAAGTAGAGTGCAGAAGCCAGTGGGGGTGAGTGCATAGGAGAGAGGACCTGAGCTGGCAGGTTTGGGCTCAGTTCCCAGCTCTATCACACACTCTCCCATGTGGCCTTATGCAAACTGCTCCCGGTCTCTACTTGGCCTATCTTGCCGCTCTAATTCTTCACATCTGACTAGTACAGAATGTCTTTTACTGTGCTCTGTACATACCATACCACTGTGTAGCTGTTCCCTCCCTCTGCAGTGCTACTGAGGTGTGTCTTTTTAACTTTGAGGGTATTGATATCAGGAAGGCAAGCCAGGACAGAAAACTGGATGTTTAAGCCCTCTCTGTGTTTCTTTTCACCAGTTCAGTTATGGGCTGATGGTTTGTGTTCTGTGTTTCTAACCTCACCTGCATTCCTTTTCTGCTCTTCCACCTTGATCTTACATATTTAGGCTTTTTATCCCTGTCCCTCCCCTTCTTTCCCTCCTCCAATCTTTGAAGACACCCTGTTCTCTTGACTGTCTAATTTAACTTTTATTCCCTCCTAGTCATTAGGCTTCTCTATTGAGGCCAAGAAGGTCTGGCAGCCTCTTTGATGGGTTTGCCAAGTTGTTGATTTAAATTTTGCAGAGAGATTGCTAAATCACTGCTCCCATGACAGGTTTCTGAAAGGCCAGAGGAAGACAGCGTATTTAATAGAAAATTGGAAGAAGTGAAAGAAAACAGAAAGGCAGAACTTCTGGAAGGAAGTATGAAGAGTAATTTTTGGCCAGGTAGATGACAAGAATTTGACAGGGAGAAATGGTTTTAAAGAACAGTGTGCATGTGCCTGTGTAGATGGAGAAAGGCAGGATAGAAGGAAGATGGAGGGACATTTTTCAGAGGGAGCTGAAACCATGTTGACTGCATCCTGAGTGCTCCATATCAGGAGTGATATTTAAGGACAGCTTCAAGAGACACTGATCCAAAGAATCCAGCTGTGTGGTTTGCAGGTAGATTCTCTTATTAAAACACCAAACCAACAAGAGAAACCAAAAATCCGAAATCCACAAACAAAAACCAACCCCACAACAAACGAAAAACTAAAACTAAAAACCCAATATTGATGCTGTGTACCATTCAAAGCCTGTCAAGTGAGCCTGACAGAAAAATATTTTAACAGCCTGCTGCTCTTGTGCTGATTGATTACAGCAACAGATCAAAGATAAGCATTCTGTCAAGAATCATTAATATCTGTCAGCCAGTAGTAGCTATACAATATCAAAAATTCAAGCTATTTAAAAGCATTCTAGCCTTGCCTTGTGCCTAAGACCCCTAAATGAATATTCATGGTAGCACATGCAGCTAATAAATGGTTCTTCACCTCACATAGCTTTCAAAAGGTAAGCATGCAGGTTATTACCACAATTTAAGTGCTAAAATAAGTTCCTGCATTTTTACTTCTTTATCCTTCGACAACTTCAATGCTTGTAAATTATATCAAATATATTTACCACAATTGTTTTCCCATATCTTACTGCTTATCTCCAATGAGCTGTAAGATCTTTTTGCCTCCATCAGGGGTAGGGAAGAATTTAAGAAGCTCTGGAAGATTTAAGATACTTCTTAGGTGATTCTGTATATGGCAAAGAATTACAGAAGGCAAGTTCTTCAGCACTTAAACAAGGAAAAGATAACTGCAAAAACTCTTCTGGAAGTCCTCTGATGTTGTGAAAGTTATCCATGATCTACAAGAATTATCGGGGAATGATTCTTTAGACTACCTTGGGACTGCTGCAGGATTAAGTTGGATCAGTGTTGTGTCAGCAGAGAGTGTAGATCTGGGGAGACTTTTCGTTTTAGAATTCAAAGATCAAGATTTAAGTTCAGGAGGAGCCATTATTTTCATGCTATGTGCCTCAGGTCACATTGATGAACAGTTTAGTCTCAGATTTGACTCCTTATGATGTGTTAGGGCTTACTTAAACCAAGATTTTGGCTACTTTTACCAGTTGCCACAGCCACCTTATGTCCCTGTGATTCCAAAGACTTTGTTGATGTACACATGTAAAATCACCTAAGCCAATCTTAGAAATTACCTTTTTCCTAGGATCTTTTGGAATGCTAGGATAGTAAGTGTTCTCAACCTACTGTGGCTGGCCAAGAATCCCTGAGCAAGCCTGCCAGAAAATGCATTACTTTGTGGGGAGGTGAGAGCAGAGAAGTCTGTGTTTATGGCCAGAGATATCTGCCTCTTCAATTCTAATCAATTATTTCATGGTTGAAAGACTCTAAGGATGTGGAAAAGTTGGAATCATACCCCTGCTGTCTTTGTGGAGACTGGAACAGGTCTAACAGTAAAAGCCCTTTTCCTTTACTTTCTCTTTCTCTCAAACTGCCCAGTGACCTTTAGATGAAGGAACTCTACAGGAAAATGGAAGACATGAGTTCAGGTCTCTTCTCCTGCACTAATGTTTGAAACATAGGCCTTTTGTATCCCAGATGTACACTGATTGCAGGGGAGCGTAGTTGAAGTCTTCCCTCTCTTACCTTTGAGAGTCCTGTGTACTTTCTGTTGGCCAGCTTCAGCTTTTTAGCATCTGCAAATGCCATTCTTGTGTGCCTCACTGGTATAGGCGCTGCACAAGCAGAATAGTTCTCTAAAAAGGTCCCAGTGGGATATTACTACATCATTATTTTTGACTGTATATGCTTGTATATGTGCAAATATATTTGCATTTTGTAATGACTTGTTAACAAACTCAGCAAACCACAAAATGCAGCTACCTGACATTTTTTAGATGTCAGATGATTTCCATGTAATGTTTACTTTAAAAAGAATTTAGCAGTATCTCTTACAAAACAGCATCTACCCCTGAATATAATGATAAATATAATCCTCTTTAGGAGTGAGGTGTGGAACTCCCAGCTGTATGCATGTTTACTGCTGCTTTTAGTCCTACTGAGTTTTAATAAAACAACAGACTCAGCCTGAAAAAGAAGCATCTTCAACTGGAGCCACAGGAACAGTAACGAATACCTATTTCAGAAAGTTAGGCTGTAAGCCTTTTCACCACTCAAGGGGAAAGTATTCCTCTCCCATGCCTCCATACATGGTTTCTCATTAGAAACACAAACAGTTGTTCCAGTTATTTTTTGATAAGCCATATGTGTCTTCACTAGCCTGTCATTTCACTTGTCAGTAAAGCAGCCTCCCCTAGAGAGTCCACTGTCTATGAGCTATTCTTGTTCCATGTTCCTGTACATACTGTGTGCACTAATTGATTTTGGTCTGCAAGCACACCTGTGATTAGTGTGTGGGAGGAGCATGACTCAGACCTAGTCATTCCAGTGACAATTATTCTTTAACCACTTCAAATTAGTCTTCATCTGTAAATGTCATCTTTATCTCTGACCTTGTTGGTTTACTCAACATAATTCAAAACTTCATTATTTTTGTATTTTGAGCACCATTAAATATTTGTAACTGTTTAATGATACCAGAAAAGGGAAGGTTAGGGAGCAGTTTGTCTTTAGGTTTGTTTGGGAAATGTTTGAAAACTCTGCATGGAATATAATCACATAACTTGTTTGTACTCATTGCACCCAGAAGTAAAAGTTGTTCACGTGCAAGATGGGATTGGCAGGTTACTCACTGTGAGCTGAAGAGCATCTTGCAGTGTTGATGTGGTTATTGAAGTAGCAACACCCCAGGAGCCTGGCTTACCAAGGTTATTGCATCAGAAGCTTCAGACTGAGCTGCGGTGAAGCAAAGCAGACAGGTACAGCACAATCCAGTTAAGTGCAATAGCTTTAGGGGCTTAATTTCACAGTAAAGTTGATCTGAACTGAGAATTAATTGTTGTCCTTATGTCCAGTATCCATTCAGCCTGTCAGATGCAGCCATTCTCTTAACGCTTGCTGGCTGGTCTGTCAACTGAACAGACTTGACGGCTCCTCAGTGATTACCACAAGCACTTAAGTCACGGGTGGTTTCGAAGTGTGACCGCTTGGGGCAAAGTCAGCTTGAAGGGTGCTGGTAAGTGTAAGCCAGGTGAGCTACTGGAGACTCAGGCTTTCAGTTAAACACTTCCTGTTGGTTGCAGGATTCTGTTTAACTAATTTTTGGTCTGAAGACAATACAGTTAATCCAGAGAAGTTACTTCTGTTTGGAATCTGTGAGACGAGAGTTATGCAATTTTTACATCAGCTGGCTGGATGAGGCCAGCACTCTACCACCCACCTCTGGTTCACTTCACAATGAAACCATAGTACCTCCATCCTACTCTGCTTTTATATTGGGGTAATTTATAGGCATTAAAATTTTACCTTTTCTTTTGTTCTCAGGGAAGACAAAACCTAAAAAAAGACTGTGCTGTACTTGCTACATAGGCAGCAAAAGCTTTTCTAAGTAATTGGATGAAAGTTAGTGGTCAAAGAGAAATGCATTTTCTTGGTATTTCTCCTGTATCCTTAACTTTCATCATAGGTGTACGTGCTCACACCTGTGGAGTGGTGCTTAAAGCCCATGTTTATGTGCATAGCTGAGTAGAGTTTTTAAACTTAATGAGAAGTGAGAACACTGCAGGCTCAGGAGAGGCACTGGGTCCTTCCTCCTTGTGGTCTCACTGATGGATTCAGATCTGAATGTACTCAGTAAGAAATGCATCTAGCTATCAACTTCCCACATAGGTGCTCTGATGGGAGCAGAGGGAAGCTATCTGAATCCAATTATCATTTGTAACAAAGAATTACTCCAAAGACTGCACTCAAATGTAAGATACCTTAATTAAATGGACCAAAGGAACCAGACTGGATAACATTGCTTGGACATTGCAAGTGACTTTAGCCATCAAACTCTTGTGTTGCAACAGTCACGGGGGCAAGTTTGGTTCAGAATTTCACATGCACTAGTGCTGTATCATGGCTTTGGTGTGCAAAATTGAGATCCAGTTCTGGAATCTCAAAGGCCACAGGTTGGTTACTGCAAAATAAGGCTCAGTAATCACCAACAGAACAGGCCTGAGACAGCAGTACAAAGCCTAGCAGAACATGCGTCAGCATTGTAGGAAAAGAATTAGAAAGTTTGGATAACAGATGATCTCCTTGAGTCTCCCTAGCTTTCCCTCCTGCAAGGCCTTGTAGACAGGATCATACAAATCACAGAGGAAATATAGTGAACAGAGGAACCATAAAAACTGTGTAGGTAAGCAGTTTCACACGAAAAGAGAACTTTTCCTAGAGAACTTTTCCTAGGTGTGGTTTGTTAGGTTTTTTTTTTTTGGTATGCTAGCTCTACTTCAGTAATAGATTTTAAAAAGAGGAGAGTTGGCTTCTAATTGGGGCAAAGCATTTCAGATAAATTGAGGGTAGATTAAAAAGAGCTTCAAAGCAAAAGCCTTCACATTGGTGCAAATGAGTAAAAATCTAGAAGCAGTATCTGGAGATTTAATTTTAACCAAGTAATTGAAAATGGCCATGCATTACTCTGTATAAACTGTAGAAGAAAAATGATGCCCTTAAATGGCTCAGTCGTCATTTAAATGGTGATCTGTTCATTAGTGCTGGGAAATGAAATGGAAATCTATTTCAATTTTCTAGACAATTTAAATTTTATTGTCCATAAAATTCTACAAAACAGTAAAAGGGTGTCCTTTCCCACAAATTGCGGAGGATTTAATCAGATTTGGCGTTTTATTAATTCTCATCATGGTAAAACCTGTTAGTGAATATATTGAGCTGAAATCATCCCGTGTTGATAAAAGTATTCAATTGGTGAGTCTGGACTGGTAGGTTTGGAATAAAGATAATTTTTGCAGCTGCAATGGAGTCTATGGCTGCCGTTAAATCCCCCTCTGGATGACTGTTAGTACCTTTCAGTGTAAATAAACTAAACAGTAGCTGTCAAAACAAATGAATTATGAGATTTGTGAATCAGTATTCTCTACCATTTTACTTGTTTAGACACTTCTTAATTTGTCAAAATCCAGATTTTACAGTGTTAATTAGTGCTGTGCAGAGGCAGGAGCCTTGGCCCTGGAGGTAATAGCTACCCCTCTTCCTTTGCATGGACTGGCAGGGTGCCCTTCATCCTCTCTTTTCATAAGCGGGCTCTTGGATCCAAGATGCAGCCTTTCATAGAGAGCTGAGTGGTGTTGGCCCTTCAGTTTAGAGAGAGCTGTTTGAGTTGGAGAGCTTTGTTGCAGGGCTGATGCTGAAGTTTGTTTTATTGGCTTTTATTCACTTTGGCTCTGATCACCTCTGATCAGTTTTGGTCTGTGTGTTTTCCCATGCTGTTTATCTCAGCCCAAACATGCTGAAGGCAAAAGCAAAACCTGTTAGAGAGTTGTGCTGCGCAGGATGCCTGGCCTTGTGAAATTCTTGTGAGCCAAAACACCTGTGATTGCTGCTGCCAGCTGCGTGGGTGCTACCAGATCAAATCAAAATAAAATCCCTTCAGTTTTGAAGCATCCTAAGGGATTGTTCCTAAGGAATTATCCTAAGGGAGTTCAGCATCCTTGGAGGGTTTGGTCGTTTACCAACACTTTCTTGTCTTCTTCCATATTAAGCCTCAAACTGACAAAACTGCAAGTTGATAACAGGAGGTTATATGTCTGTGCTACTGCAGTAGCAGTCTGCTTTTCTTTTGTAGAGTTAGGAAGGGGTGTGAGGAGAGAAGCAGTGGGAGCTGTTTTTGGTGTTTATTCCATAGTTGTTCTTAACTCTTCCTTTTCTGCCCTTACACACTGCAGACAGCCTATTTTAAGGTGCACAGATGTTTCTACTACTCTAGTCTTTCGTAGTTGCTTAAGTGGCTTCTTGGAGCAGCTGTTCCCTTGTTTATGTCACTGACTTTCGTTTTCATCGCAGTTCTTGGGGTTTTTCGTGCTAGGCAGACAAAAAAAGATTATATGTCTAATGCTCTGTTGTTTAGCCTTTGTCAACTGTGTCCTCACTGGTGTCCTGTCCTTTTGTAGGGGAGACATTTCCATTGTAGCTGGAGCCCAGTGTAGTCCTTCTGTGTCCCAATTTTGTTGTCAGCAGGGTGAATTTAGCAAATGTGATGATGAAAGTGAGAAGATTTGCAGTAGGATTTGACTAAGGCTTAAATAAAATTTGCCTGTGGTCTCTCATCTTTCATCCTAGAAGTCAAGTGGTTCTGCCACATAGCTTGATGCGTCCCTCACGGCCTGTTTAGGCTTTCTGCTTTGCTCTTTGCCGTTGCATTGATTTTCAAACTCGCTCAATTGATAGTAGTGTGCCAGTTCTTTGATCTTTGCCATTGCTACTGCCTTGCTTCTGAGGTGCAAATTACAAACTGGTGGAATGGAAAAGGGAGGGGGAGCAGTGTATTTATTGTTTTAGTCCAGGAGAATAGGGAGCTGTGGGAAGAGCAGGATCTAACAGTTACTGGGACAACATGGGGGAGAACTCCTCTGGGAATTTACTTTCACTTAAAAAAATGTCTTTTTCCCCAGTTGTGAAATTGAGGAATTGGTGTACATGCTCAGATGATAGTAGCAATTGTAATTTGTTTTCTACCACGTGGAAATGTTATGTAAATATGTTGTGAAAATTAATGAAGTGTTAATATTAATTGACCTAATAGATTATGGCTAAGTTGTTTACATTTCTTCTTTACCAGCTAAATTAAATGATATCTCTATGCATTGTATTAGTAAAAAACAAAAGGTAGATGAAAGATTGCAAATAGGAAACTTTATAGTACACAAAGCTTCCTAAGAAGTAGGAAATAAAGCAATTCTGCCTCTGTCTTGATAGAAAATCGGTCAGCCTATTTCAATTCTGTACTTATTCTAGAAGGTTATATAGATACTTGATCAGTAGATCTTACTTTAGATGCTTTGATTTCAAGTTGCAAGACTACAAATAACAATTCTATCAAAACTAATTCTGTAAACAGTTCATTGATACCTGTTCAGTTTGGTATTTGCTTGCAGATTGTAATTAACAGTTCAGCTTTTTCCTTTTTAACTGCATGCTCTCCACCCATAAGAAGCATAATTACCATTAATCAAGACTTCTAATCTCAACCAATTATAAGCTCTTACATTGTTCTAATTGCACATTTATAAATAATGTGGTTTTCTCATATAATTATGATATGATACAAACAATTATTAATTTCTGCTTTTATTTTTATCTGATCAATGTTAATTCTGTGTGACCTCACAGTGTGTTATTTGAAAAATGCCTTTGAGACATGCAATTTTTTTGGTTAATTTATGATTGTGTTTCATATTCAGTGAGAAGTAATATAGTGCAACAGATTTTCAAGGCTATGATTTCTCACAGCCATCTATGAATTGAATCATTTGTTGTAAACTCGGAACTTGTTGATGAAACAGAAGTGCAATTATACATTTAAATCATCTGCTATTTGTAAATCCAGGTGCTTGCTCTTTGAATAGTATTTAGGTTAGCACAGTATGTAAAAGGAGTTTGTTTTGGCTTTTTGATTGTTAAGTGGAACTTATATGCAGACAGACAGAATTCCTGGATCAGCTTTCCAGAAAGTTAAGATGAAGGCAGTTTGGTTTCAGAAAGCGCTGCATGCCTTTGGGGCAAGATGTAAGAGGCTGTTCATTAGTTGATGTTGGTCTCACTTGTTGCTGTGTAGTTCTTATGCACACGTTTTGTATGCGAGGGCTTTGCATGAGTGCATTTTGAACAAATCATCATCAATCTGATGATTCATCTCAGGAACCACATGCAGCACTTAAATCTGTAATTGGGGTAATTGTAAACCTCTCATTCTTACAGATAGAAATTCTTCCTCTTATAATTCTAAAATCAGATCTTTTACTCTGGTAGCTGAGACCCGCACTGACTTGTATTTATGTCTCTATTCTTACTTGTTACATCATTAAAAGTAGCAGATGATTTGGTGACCTTTCCAACCTGTGCCTGACCTTCAAGATTCACTTTTGCGGGTAAATTGGTATTGAAATTACTGTGCTTTTATCTTTGACATTATTTAAACACTGATTTAAATGGGGTAACATAGAATGCATTGTAAATGGGTAGCCACATTGTTGGGGACAATGTGTTTTTATCTATTGTCGGATAAGAATATTAATGTTGGGGGCGGGCTCTATCTTTTCTGAAGGATCTTGACATTCATGGAGATAAGATGTTGGGGATTTTGCTCTGTCATAAATAACCCAGCTTTCTTCCTGTAGTAGACTGTCTGTTTCTGAAATCATTCTGGGGCTACAGTCTACTGCAGTGGGTTCATTTCATTATTCCTTTGAAAAGAAGGAAAGGCATACAGCCAGCTATTTCCATGCAGAAGAGTTTAATGCTTAATATGCTAATGTATCTACCCAATATTAGGCTGCAAAAATCCTTGACTTTAATGTGTCTTTAATAGTAATAAAATGGTTAGCTAATGATATTAGGGATTGTAAGTTTGGGAATTTTTTAAAAGTGAAAAATTAATCTAGGCAGAAATAATTTTTCTTGCTAAGATAATTGTCGTACTGGAGCTGCAGTTTGCTGTGGAAATTGCTTGCCTCATAATAATCAAAATGGAGAAACCGAATTTCTGTTTTTTCTTTAGGCTTCTTGTAGATGAAAACTAATGGGACAGAGTGGTGACTCCCTTTTACCTTTGCTGGCATAGAACTGTACATGCCAAGGTACTGAGCCCTCAGGTCTCATTGTTTGCCAGAGAGTTGTATGGACACAAGTACGGTTGCCCAGAAATCTACAGATAAGAATGTGCTTATGACCCTCTTCCTAATCTGTCACTTATTTCAGTACTGTGGTGGCTGGGAGAAGAACAATGTCTATGGATGCCTCGTGCTACTGCAGGGTCCTGTAGGGTTGTGTTTGCATCTGCATAACAGAGAGCAAACTAGGACTTAGTTAGGGAAAGGTAATGCTGTTCTAATTCAAAATACTCGTGTACTAAGGAGCTGTTATAGTAAATCTGTTTTTTAAAACATTTTATTGTCCTTCCCTACTCATTGCATCAGACTTCCTGGTATGGTTTTGCTCAGGCACAAGTTAAGGTTAAACAGAGATATATATATTTCTGATCACTGTATCCCTATTCATACTCTCCACTTTTCTTTAAACTGAGTCTGCACATTTTTCTCTGTATTTCTATACCCATTTGTACAGAGAGGT
Source organism: Corapipo altera (assembly GCF_003945725.1). NCBI lineage: Eukaryota > Metazoa > Chordata > Aves > Passeriformes > Pipridae > Corapipo > Corapipo altera. The sequence goes on from NW_020884884.1 coordinate 5,508,772, forward strand.
AGTAGTTGGAAAAGGGGAGAGCTGTTCTCTATAAAAACTCATAAAAAGAAAAGAAGTCATGCACATCAAGAAGGAATTCTGCAGAGAATCAGCTGCGTAAAGGCCTTGAGCAAATCTAAATTTAAATTGCATCTCTTGATGATCAGGGGAAAGACAGTCCTCGAAGCTTCTTTTGCACAAAATCAAAGGTTTTTTGTTGGTCATAGAACCCTAAAACATCTTAGTTGCCTTAAGGATATCTGCCTATAACACTGACCTGAATAAATAGCTGCATTCTCAAGGAAAGGAATGGGATGAAGACTTTATTTTTTTAATAGGTGGTGAGGGAGGAAATAAACAACAAAAAGGGGTATTTTGATAAGGAAAAATACTCTCTTCTCAGTTATTTATTTTTATCTTGAGTGGATGATACTGATAATCTGGTACCTGTTTTGGGGGACAGGAAATGATAAAGAGGAAGAACTTACTCAGCAATCCAGAGCATTTACTGGTGGTTATCATCGCATCTGCAGCCGGACTGCTCTGCCTCTACAGCCAGCCTGTCACATATCACTGACCAGATTCACAACATAGGAAAGCTCCCATTGAGGCTTCCTGTCCATCCCCTTTGTTCAGGGCTGGGTTGGCTGGAAGACCCTCAGCCCCAGCGTCTGGAAGATATCAAAACATGACCACTGAGGCTGCCACCAGCCTGCTGTTCTGTCTTGGGCTTCAGCAGGCGGATCTTCTCAAATTTTGCATGTTTTCACTTGTTTCTCTCTGCACTTGGAAACACTGCCTTTTTTTCTTTCTCATGTTTATTCTTAAACCTATCTTGATGAACCATCTGGCTTCATAACTGTGTTGAATGAAGTCAGAAGGGCTGTGCAGTGGTCTGCCTCTGAGGGCTTTAGCCTTGCTCAGGCCTTGCTGGTTTTTTACCTGAAGAATATAAAACATAATGTGAGTTTTTATATACTATTAAACTTGCATCTATAAATTACTGACCCATAGTAGCTGTTTATTACATATTCCATCTTCTACTTTGATGCATTGTTGTTGTCACACTGAGGTGGGTAATGATGACTCAGCTTACTACTATGATAATGCACTTAAAGCTTAGAGATCTGTCACGGATGGCATTTCAACACAGGTGCTATAAACCAGAGATGAAAATTTAAAGTATTTGCTGTCAAGCTATTTATCTTAAAATTCCTCTGTCTTCTGTTGTGGTTTCATAAGGTTTTGGGTACTCCTGGATTGTTTTATAGATAGAGACAATTAGTTGTGTTTCAGAAGCTCCATGATGCAGGACCTGACCTCCCAAAAGTTGTTGTTGGTCCTCAATTTGTAGTGCTGAAGGTGACCTATAAATTTCTTGTGCTTGTTAGGCCTTCCTAACACAGCACTGATATTGCATCCATTTTTATGGGCCTGGCATTTACAGTCATAAAGCACAGTGGAACACAGACTGATCGTCAGCGCTAATTGTGTATTATTTCTGTGGTTTTTCTTCTTTTTCACAGCCCTTCTGTATGCCACCATTTTTGGTAATGTGACAACCATATTTCAGCAAATGTATGCTAATACAAATAGATATCATGAAATGCTGAACAGTGTCCGGGACTTTCTAAAGCTCTACCAGGTCCCTAAAGGACTGAGTGAACGTGTGATGGATTACATCGTTTCCACCTGGTCAATGTCCAGAGGAATAGATACTGAAAAGGTAAGTAAATTAAACTGCGAGGAAAGAAGTCACATCCTGAAAGTATTCCATTAAAATAAACAGGAGGTACTGTCTTAGTAAAGAAGACAAATATTCTTTAAATAGTTCTAAGTAGTAGCTTCCCTTAATTTTAAACTTTCAAATGTAGTATTTCAGCTATTCTGTCATACCGACATATGCTAGTGGTAAAAGTATGTGTGTTTTGCTAGTGATATGGCATGAAATTGTATAAAAACTATGAAGAAAAAAGCTTAGTTTTCAGTAAATAAGGATGATAACTAAATAACAAGTTCCAAATTGTAACACAATCTCACAATTTCTCCAAATGAGATTTTTTGTATTATTTCTGTGTGAGGTTGTTTGCAGCTCTGTGGGCCTGAAAACAAAGTAATTTTTTTTTGTCTTTGTAGAATTTGAATGTAACAGTCTGTGTGCAGATTAAAGATATTAATGAAAGCTGGAAGTATTTAATAATGTATTATTTGAAATCTACCTTGTGTGAGGCAAATGTTATCATTTTAATTCATTGAATTTACAAGTAACTTCATATTGTGTCTTAAAATGACAAATGGCCTTTCACCAGAAGAAATGTACAAAAGCAACTATTTGCCTCTTTTGTATTAGTTTCCAGCTTTTATGGAGATAGATGCTGTTTTTCTTCTGCTTGTAAAGAGATGTGATTTGTGTGGTGGATCATTCAAGAAATTATACCAATGCTCTGGTCACCAGCCTTCTGGTTGGCAGCTTAATTTAGTATTCTAAACTGTAGATGATGCAGTTAAAGAGCAAATAGTGTCATTTCTGTATAGCTGTTAAAGTGTCATTATGAAGGAGTAGAACAGATGTGGCCTTGCACTGGGCTGTCTGGAGACTGAGAGGTACAGTGGGTACTGTTTGCTTTCCTAAATATCTTCAGCTTATCTGCCATTTTTAGATCCCAGACCATAATTCCGTAAGCACTGTCTCTCATACTAGCTTTCAGAAAGAAATGGTGCTTTAGTTCTGGATAATGCTGGTTAGAAACTGTGTGGTATTATGGATTTGAGGTACATACATTTTGGGGAAGATGGAGAGACAACATCTGAGGACACATAGTGTAGTGAGTGCTGCTGCTTTCATTCACCCCCCATTACAAGTTACTGTCATCATTTTAACAAAGCAACAAGAAAAAATTGCTATGTAAAACATGGAGGTTTTTTAGCTTATCTTTAAAGTTCATTCCTGACTTCCTCTGGTAAGGAGAGAAATGCTCTAAGAATGAATTTGGAGACAGCAGAATAACAAAACGAAGCATGACAATTCTCACTGTAGCCTTTGATAATTATCTTAATAAACAGGGAAAAAGTCTCCAGTTGTCAGGACACCAAAGAGCCTAATTCAGTGTTGTTTTCAATAACTGGTGTGTTCATAGCTGAACTGCCACTGGTGATGACTGGTAAGCCAAGAACCAACTTTCATCTGCATAGCAAAAGCTAGCAGGTATAAGGCTGACTAATGGCTCTGCCAATCCATAAACTCCCAGGCCTGAGTGTTGGTTTGATGCCTGTGTTTTGGATAAGAGCATAATGTTAAATACTCTCTTTTATATTCTGGTTTCTACTACAGCAACCCTTTTTGTGTGGTATATTTAAGTAACTGCAAAGGGTGTGTGTAATTCCAGTAGTAAAATTGGGAAAGAATCTGCCAGTACAGAATGTTTTTGTTGCCAGAGTAAACGAGCTAATTGAAAAGACAGTTATGGCTGTTACCTGTGTTCCATGTTGAGTGTTGGTCTTGTTGCCCCAGCCCACTTCTGTGAACCTGGAAAACTGAGAATTGGGGGGTTCAGCTGCTGCTCTGTATGGGGCAGCCAAAAAAGATCATCACTTAAGTGCTATAGAGATATAACTTTTTGGAAGTAATATCTGTAATAACAGGTCTGCTTGGAGGTGGGCCAAAGATAATGATATTGGTGTTAGAGTCATTTGCCTTTGGAGTACCAAGCATAATATCTGGAACCAGTGCCGTGAATTATGAACTTGGTTCTCTGCTCAGATCTTGCACAGAGCCCCACTGTAAGGTGTAGATATAGCTGTAGTGCTTCCTGTGTTACCTTTATGTTTTCCAGAGTATTTGCATTGAGGCAATGCTACTGCTTCTTCTCTTCTCTTACCATCTAGGAAAATGTGTGGGAGTAACTCTGAAGCTCAATCAGAATGTTCCTTAATTGGATGGAATAGTTATTGATGAAAAAATTAAAAAAAGAGGCAGACTTGGACTACTCAATGTTTTTCTCAAATAGTACATCCTGGATGTAGTTCATCACAAACTATCCTCCGAAGATTTTTGTCATCTCCAAACTCTGTTCATGTTGCGTATTTCCAGTGGTTTTACCAGGAACTTTTAATCTGTACATGCAGTAGTAATTCTGTATTCTTTCCACAATGCTGTCTGTGTTATATTAAAAAGCTTTAGAAATGGCCCTGCCTGGTACCCGCTGTGCTAAGCATCAGTTTGTGTTCTCTTAGGAGCACACATCATGAATTGCTGTGAGGAACATTGTGTTTGGAAGATCAGCTTGCCCAACACAGCATCATACCTTAAAGTCCCTTTCTGACGTAAACAAAAAACTTGTTAGTGCCACTGAGGGGTAAATTTGAATACCTGCAGTTCTCAATATTATGAGTTAATTAAGCTTTAAATAACTTTTTCTTTGTTTGTTTGTTGAAGAGATGTGCAATCACGCTTCTCCTCTACACAATATTCTATGATTTGGAGCATATAATTTGAGCAGGCTTTTAATGGAATCTGCCTATCAAAAAAGTGACCTACCCTCTAGAAACAATCCTTCAGGAAGCTTTTCTTCAACACTTTCTGTACTGCTGTGCCCTCAGTTTTATTGTCTAAAAAGCTGAGGCCTTCTGGTAATTCAATATCCAGCGCAACACATTGCTGAGACGAAAAGAGTATTTTCCTTCAGGTATTATAAAATAGACTAAGTTAGCATTGTGGCTTATGTGTGTAAATAATAGAAAAATAAATGTACAGACTGAGATTAGAAATTTTACAAGAAGGAGGAAAGTAGTTCTTAAATCTTGTATAGTAAACTAGCAATAATAGGCACGTAAAAACCATGCACAGGAATTGATTGATTTCCTTCTCAGGTTTTGCAGATATGCCCTAAGGACATGAGAGCAGATATCTGTGTGCATCTTAACCGCAAAGTCTTCAAGGAGCACCCAGCTTTCAGGCTGGCAAGCGATGGGTGCCTGCGAGCGCTTGCAATGGAGTTTCAGACAGTGCACTGTGCTCCAGGAGACCTGATCTACCACGCTGGAGAGAGCGTCGACAGCCTTTGCTTTGTGGTTTCAGGGTCTTTGGAAGTAATCCAGGATGATGAAGTTGTTGCTATATTGGGTAAGTTTCACAGCTGATAATATGCATTGTGCACAAATACAGATGTGCGGAGCATTTTTATAACCTCCTCTTCTCATTCTTTAAAAAGCTTCAGTCGAATTATCTTTACCACAGCCTGGAGAGGTGTATTTTATTGTCCTTCCTGTTCCACACAGGTAAATAGGAAGGGCAATCATCTCATCTCTAGATTGCTTTAACCCTGTTTCTGTTCAATGGAAACTCTACTTGAGCATTGGCATCTTGGTCATTCTTGGAGTTCTTCCTGTCTTGACACATCTCTTTTTGTCAGAAATTCCATTTAGGACTCAGAAAACTTTTTTTTAAAGTGCCTGTCTTCCCTGCCTCCCTCTCACCCCACCCCCTGTTAATAATTTTTATGGAAATTTTCCAATTAGATTTATTTAGATCTCATGTTAAAATAATATTTCTCTATTTAAAGTCTAAGTAGTTTAAAAATTTAGAGCTGATTTGTGTAAACTTGGAATGGCAGCTTTGTGTTGAGGCATTAAAAAGAAGCTAATAGTGTTGTGAACAACATTCTGAGGCAAAACTAAGAGAAAAGTGGGATAATCCAATACATGTAGGTAAATTGTGGCTGGAGCACTGAGGAGGTGGTTCTTATCATTTGATTCTGTCAGACCCTTTTGTAATAAGGTAAATTCTCAGGGTGGCTTAATCCAGTACCTGTCACTCATAGCAACCAAGAAAAAGAGAAGAAAAGAGCTTGATAATCTTACTTTTTCTGAACACATACACCCAACTGTCCTAAGAGGAATGTCTACTGAAAAATGAGGGAGCTAATAAATATCCTGGGTTTGATTTTTCTCTATTTCTGAATATATATAGTAAAGGGTGAATTTAGTGTCCTGGGGAATCAAACTGATAATATTTTGTGCCATATAAGAAACTAAAAAGGTGAAAAGTTGGAGGATAACTGATTCTCTTTTGTTCTGGAATCACCTGTGCTGTTCAGTGCTGTACGATACTAGCAACTTCTGCTTGTCTAAATTGCACATCAAGAACTTCTGCCATGTTGAACTCTCATGAATTAACATGGCAAATGTAGAACAAACTAAAACCTCTCAGTTTGTGTCCCCTAAAGCTACCACCTGGGTTCACTGCAAGAAGAAAACTTCAAAACGTCTTGCTGCTCCATTTGAGTATAGGTAAAAAGCACTGAGACAGAATTTTTTTAAAATATCCTTTAAAGATAACAATGTTCTCCTCATCTTTACTGGTAACTTCTGCATTCTATCATAACACTCACTTTAGAAAACAGCCTAGATTGCTTGAGAAACCTAATCTCTGCTGTTGCAAAGTGATAGCTACAGATAAATGAGGCTGATCCCTTGGTATCTGGATAAATAGAAGTATTTTGTTGCTACTGCTCTCCTGGGATGGTAACTATTGATCCTTTTCCCTCCACAACTAATTTCTTTTTTATTTTTCATTTGGAGTCAATTCTCTGGCACTCACAAAAGTTGATGAAATCTGTCATTTTCTATGTGAATATTGTAAGTGAAGAGAAAAGTAAAATGAAGTGGAATCTCTTTGTGATTCTGTGAGATTTCATTTTGGATGTACCTCAATTTTTATGTTTCTGTTTCTGGACTAAAGAATCCCTTCCCCTCCACATATGTGTCTACCTTCCCCCCGCAGACTGTGAAGTCTTCTGTTGAGGATTTCTCTATCCTGATAAGAAATTATGTGTTTAACTACGTTTTTCACTATTCTAAATCAATTGGACTTTCTTCTCCTTTCACATTGTGCAATTTAAGCACTACAGTACTGGAGGATGCTGCAGGAGATGGGCCAGGGTTTCCTACCTAACTTCTTTGTATTCAGTTTTCTTATTTGTAGAGTAACAATGTTTGGGGGCGTTGTTGTTATTTTTGGTTTTTAATTTCATATTTAGCTAAGCTTGTCAAGCTCTTGATGAAAGTATACCAGATAAAACAAGGTACTACAGGGAAAAAAAATAGTGCATTGTACAAGAAATGTGATTGTTGCTGATCACTCAGACAGAACAGCCTATGATAAATTTTGTTATCAGTCACAACTAAACATAGCTATGAACATTAGGCATGTAACAGCAAACCATGTGAGCATTTCTATAGAATAATTTTAGTTAACAGGGATGTAATCTTCTTTCAGGTATTCTTGAAACAAAGATGAAAAAAGTAAATGCACAAACGATTCAAGGTGAATTATTTGCTCAACTTTAGCTGTCATGTAATAAAGCAGTCTTCACAGTTTGCAATGTAGCCTGTGTCTTCCTTACAACAGAGAAATGAATTGCATCCCTAAATTAGTCTGACTGCTGTACAGCATTGCATAAACCAAAGGCAGACTACACTTAATCCTTTAAGGATCCAATTCATATGAAACATTTTCAAGTTCTGAAACATTTAACCTTGCAGTCTAGCACATAAAAGTATAGTGTAGCCCTGGAGTGTATTGTGTACACTTCCATAATATCCTTCCAAATTGGTTCCCTGTAATACCGCAGAGACAGGTGTGTTCTCAGTTCAGGCTTATGTTCTTAAAACAAAGCAATGTCTTTGACTGACTTAGATTAATATGAGTACTGACTTGGAGGAAATTACACATTGGCCAGCAGTGAAAAAATGTGCTCTTTTTGTGTGTGTCTCCTAATATTGCCTTCCCCATTATTTTGATTTAAATACAAACCCCAAAATAAATCAATTAAAAAAACCAAACAAACCTTTGCAATGCTTGCAGTAAAAATTTAAAGACTTCGAAGCATTTTGTATAGACTTTGATTTGTTGTGATGAAAGACATATTTTTTTTTGAATTCTCAGCAAAATTTCTGCTAAAATACAGAGACTATCAGTGTCCATGCAACGCAGTCTTTGGATTTGATGTGTCAAAGAAACAGAACCCTTTAAGCCAGGTGATGGATTTATTTGTGATTCATTCTAATACAAATTGATTAGAAAAAGAAGACCTAGCAAGAAAAGCCACTGTATTACCATGTTTTACTATGTTAACATGTAAGTGTGAGGGTGGGATTATGTAAAAGGGAAGTTTAGCTAATGAGAAACTGCTTGGATGAAATATAACTCTGTTTTTCCATTCTTCCCTGTTCTTCCCATTTACACAATTGTTACTGCATAGGATGAAGTGCTGACGTACACTCAGCATTTTGTGGAAGACAGAGACAATCACATAGTCCCTGCCCCTGAAGAGAACTGAGTGAAGCACAGGTCATGCAGGACTTCCATTAAGAGACTGTTTTCAACTTGGCTTTGCTGTTAACTTTTCTAAGCCCTCCCATTTGGCCTGATGCTGCTTTATCCACCCGAGACTGACAGTATCTCTTTGAACTGCTCTTATTTAAAGACTTACCCATTTATCCAAATGTCGTTAGAGAAAATAGGGGGTTTTTTGCTGTTAAAAACAATCAAGCATTTATGTGTACTTCCTTTGGCAGCTCTAGTTTCTCTGCTTTGGAGCAGACATTTCAGACTGAGCCACTGACCATCTGAAAACCTGACCTTATTGCAGGTCTTTGAAAAATTAAAATCTACTTATCCTCAGGAGATTGACTACGTTTTAATTTATCAAATAACTTCTTTAATTTATCAAATATTCCTCCTGAATTAATTGTGTCCCAGGCACAGAACATAAAATCTGACTGAACCTTTCTTTGGAATATGCGGGGAAAAGGGATTTTAGTAGAAGTGTGAAATAAGCCTACATGGCTAGTTGTTTTTTCTTTATTTAAGCAAGTTTGAAGACCTAAACTGTCTTTCATTGCACTTTTTATGTTTTTGTACACTGTGAAGGTATGTGTTTCATTAGTGAAGTGTGACAATGTAGGTTTGGAACTTTGGTAAACAAGAAGCTGATGTTAGAAGTCCAGCTGAGCGGATATGTGCCATTGCTGAGGTCATTTCACAAAATGGGGATAAGAGGGCACTTCCCTCACCCTCCAACCATTTAATCTGAACCTTTTTAATCTCTCCTCATCATTGCTAGAGGAAGTGCTAGTTCTTGTGTTATATCTCCAATTGCATGTGTGCTTAGATAATTTCATGAAAATTGTAGCAAAAGTATCCTTTTAGTATTTTCTGGAAATACAAAAAAGGACTGGATATAAGGCCTCGTTAGTATAGGATTTGTATTGTGTGAATGCACAAATATCTGAATGACTTAGAAAACCATTTTTGACCTTTCTAGGAAATAATCAATTCTGCGTTAGATATGACTGACATAATAGTACTCCAAGACTGAGCAGAAAAATCCCTTTTCTCTAGGAAATCTGAAGGAAGCAAGTGATTTTGGGACCCAAGTTGGTTCCAACCCTTTTTGCCTGTAATAGGGGTAATCTTTGAATTTTATGAAAACATTCCAGAAAAAGGCTAGAGAAAGAAGACCCTTGACAGTTAGAGTGACAGACTGTTTTTTTCTAGATAGTGGTGGGAAAAACAATGTCTTGTCCTTAAATTTTCTGACTGCTGCAACAAAGATGGTGAAGGGCCTTGAGGGGAAGGAGTATGAGGAGTGGCTGAGATCACTTCATCTGTTCAGCCTGGGGAAGAGGAGACTGAGGGGAGACCTCATGGCAGTCACAACTTCCTCATGAGGGCAAGAGGAGGGGCAGGCACTGATCTCTTCTCTGCGGTGGCCAGTGACAGAACCTGAGGGAATGGCCTGAAGCTGTGTCAGGGAAGGTTTAGGTTGGATATTAGAAAAAGGGTCTTCACCCAGAGGGTGGTTGGGCACTGGAACAAGCACCAAGCCTGACAGAGTTCAAGAAGCACTTGGACAGTGTTCTCAGGCACTTGGTGTGACTCTTGGGAATGGTCCTGTGCAGGGCTAAGGATTGGACTCGATGCTCCTTGTGGGTCCCTTCCAACTCAGCATACTCTGTGATTCTGTGATTTGTCATTTAATGACTCCTAGATGGCCTGACTGTACAGCAGATCTTTACTTATATGAACTGTTCAAAGCTGCTGAAGTGGTCTTGATACTTCTTGCAAGGGGGCCTTGTGTGTATGGATGGTAAGACTGGAGGTTAGTTTAGTGAACTTGATTAAACACAGTGAGCTTTAAACCTTTATTTAACAACTAAAAACCAAAGCCTTGAAAACCACAGTGATCTTCAGAGCTGAGCACTGGATGAGAAAAATAACATTTACTAGAAGGTTTAGTTAAAAAGGAAAAACAAAAACCCCCCACAAAACAGTTTATCCTGTGTTACATCCCAGTTGTTCTGCATTTATATTCTTGATATCTTTATGTGAGCTGAAAACTTGCAAAAGAATAAACTTTTTTTTTTTGACTGTTGGTTTAGCATCATAGAATATCCTGAGTTGGAAGTGACGTATGAGAATTGTAGAGTCCACCTCCTGATTCCACAAAGGGCAAGTAAAGTGAATGAGATAGAAAGGGAAATCAAGTCAGGAATTTGTTGTGAGCCAGGAATATCACTACTCTCCACAAGGTCAACAGTTCGGTGTTGCTATTCCTTTTGCTGCTATCAAAGCTGAAAGGAAATAACAGAATGTAGATATAAGTATGAAAGTATGCAGTAACACAATGTCAAGAATGGGAATTTTTTGGGGGGAGTAGAGGCCAGGGAGTGTGCAAAGGATGCACATAGTTTTACATTAAAGTTCACACATGAGTTGAGGAAGTGAAATTTATATGACCCTGAAATACAGATCTTTTATTCTTATTTATAAAGCTATAAAGTTGACAAGATTGGAGACAGTGGTTTTAACGTGTAGGAGAGCTTGGTGTGCCATGTTTGGTTTCAGCAGGATATTAAATGCTCCATTTGCTTTGTGTGGAGAAATTCCTGCTGATTTAATTTGATCTAATTGCAGTCTTAAAGAAATGTTATAAGAATAATTGTTTGTTTTCTTTACAATAGCTTTAGCTTACTCATTTAGCCGTAAGCATTTCATTCAATTGTAGACAAAAGAGGATTGATTCAGATTTTGGTGGGACAGATTTGCATCCAGATAGGACAACTGCACCACAGGGGTGATTTATTTTAGAGTGCAGGAGTATTGCCTGTCTTATACCTTCTCTGTGGAAAGCATTGCAACTTTCACACAGTCATGTGAAGATTGCTTCTCAGCAGACTTTAAGATGTTGGATAAGTGAACTGTGCTGAGCCCAGACTGCTATCTTTAGACTGTCCCTAGTACCTGAGCTAACTCAGGTTTCCCTAAACTAAGCTGCTTTGTGTACTACCCCATTTTCAAAACTTAATTATGTATTTTAGGGCCTACTGTTATTTAATTTCAAGTCTTTGAAGAAGTCCCTTACTGCTTCACTTTTCACCTACATTGAAAACCTCCCTATGTTAAAAATACCAAGCTGCTGTGCTCTTAGGCTTAAGAAATGCAGGATTATGGATGGCATTAGAGTTTTCTGACAGTATCTAACGTCACAACATTGTTTGTGCTATTGAATAAGACTGTAATGTGACCAGCAGTGCTTTCAAAAAGGAATGATTGAAATTAAAATCCATCTTTATCCTCAGGAGGTCTATTGTACTTTTTCTATTTATAGTTTAAAGGCTTGGGTTTTTTTTAGGTTAACTTATAATAGGAGATTGGACAAGTTGCATGTTTCTATGAAGTGATTCAATGAACATCAACTGAAAGAACAGTTTTCAGATTTTGATTTGCCCAATGTGTGTCCAGGCACACTTAGCAAAAGTATTAAAATGGAGATCCAGCTAAACTTTTTAAAAGGCTGTGGCATAAAGAGGTCTACATTAATATAAAATTTTAATTTCATGGTGGATGTAGGAGCAGCACTAAAACTTTTACGGAGAAATATATGTTTATTCCAAATGGTGGTTTGGGGCAGAGAGTATTCCTTATTCCTGTGCTCCTGACACCTGGGGTGGGTTGATATCAGAGTTGCCAATTTTAAGACTTCAACCAGCCATTAGTTGTTCTATGTCTAGCTTCTGATAGAGCATTAAAAGCATGAATCGCCAAAGCTCCTGTCCACTGCTGTCTGTAGATGGTCTAAGACTGGGCAGGGTATTGGAGAAACAGATTTTTAAAATACTTGATTAATGACTTGCTGAAATAACTGAGCAAGAGGGGGATTCCCTGTGAATAGAGGCCTCAGTAGTGAACTTATTGGCATGTTTTGTGTTTTATTGTTGAAAATCTATGCAGCTTTGCATGATGTGCTCTTAAGTAGTCTGACAGCACCATGTGGAAGAAGTCCCCTTTGGAAGATGGTAGTGTCTGGCAGGCTACTGGCAACAGTGATCCATGACACTGTCAGCTGAAATTGAGATGTGGTGGAGGTGAGGCTCTCTGTTCCATATCCCTTGATATCTCAGGCTGTGTCAGGAAGGCTTGCACATTGTGTTCGTGTCCATACTCCAACCAGAGGCACGAAGAGGTAAAAATTATAATTTAGCAAAAAAGTCAGCTTCTGGCCAGCGAACCACTGAATTAATTTTAATTGTTGTTTTGGGTAGGGTTTTGTTTCTGTTTCAAAATTTCGGAGGAGGAAGAATTAAATTGTTTTCATTAAAAAGACAGGTTAAAAATTAATGTAAAACATTTTCATGAAACACTCATTTTTCTTTGTTTTCTTCAAGTTTCAAGTTATAACTTTTCTTCAGAGGTATGTTTCTTTAACATTGTTAAATTTGTACTGAAGGGGTTGCGAAAAATATTAAATAAAATGAAGTATACTATAGATACATACTTTGTGAGGCTTTCAAAATACTTATTTTATATACTTCAGAACATAAAATTTACTATTTAAACTCTTGTGAATCCTTTTTGTCTGAAATACAATAAAATTTCGGAGTTTCAATGTAGCTAGAACCTAAAGCCTGTCTCTAAGTAATCAGAGAAATAACTCAGAGGATAATGCAACTTGATCCTCTCAGATAGGTTTTTTTTTGATCAGAGAATTAGCACTGTCCATGCAATGACAACAGAAATTGAGCTGTGTTTTTCCTATTAGTTAACCAATGCAAATATATTCAAATACATTTTTGACCCCAGTTACTTGAGCTGGTAACTTCCATATCACCTGAGTTTTTACAGACTGGACATATATTCATAAACTTTTTACAGTAACCATTAAAATGCAAATAAGGATAAATGAATCAGATTCTGCTGAAGCCTCCAAGCTTTCTGTGAGTAAGCCTGGTAGGGCCCAATTGACATTTAAAACTCTTCTTCTCATCACATTAAGTCAAGTAGTGAAATATAATCTATGCTCTATTCAGAGAGACGAATAAACACATTATTAATAATAATAATAATAGAAATCTTAGCTGTAAGTAATACATATTGTTGCTACTCATCTCGAAAATAAATGTTTTTACTTTGTCTGTACAGTAATGTGCTTCAACAGAGAAAATTGATGCAGTTGTACAGTAAAGTGTCTGCAAAATATTGCCAGGCTATGTTTTACAACATAAACAGACACACTGTTTCTATTTGTGCACCAGGCAAATCACTGAAAGTGCAACTTCAATTTGTTTTATCTGTAACTCTTACTTTGGCTTCTGTGGCATTGATACTCAGACTTTTTTTAAGATCTTATTAGAGGAATAGATTAATTAAAACTCTGGTTAATGGAAAATATTATATTCTCTGCAGTTGGTCATTCACTTCTCATTACATGTCTCAGTTTGCACTTCAGAAATCTTAAGAAAATCCAAAGCAGCAAATCACTTCCATGCATCATCTCCTGCCAGCTGTTCTCCTGTTGGAGAACCAAACTACAGACTATTCAGTGGCTGTCAAGTTGTACAATTTATCTGTAGGACAGATACTGAATATTCTACCTCAATGCCAAATGGTAGCTCTGTTTTTATTGCCTGACAGATATTTGTTGCCTTAAAACAATGCACCAAGAGGAAAAATTCTTTTTGCTCTAATGCCTCTAATTTCCTTGAATCTTTCTTCTCTTTGTAAAATGGGAAAATTTAAATTGCATGCCTTACCTAGATTAGGAGGAGATGAGGGAAGAGAGGAGAGGGAAGGATTTTCAGTTGAAGCCGAACAGACATGTGGTGATCACAGAGGGAATTCGACCCAAGTCTCACATCATTGGCTTTGAACACCGGGGGTAAATACACTGTTCTTAGTGGAATTATGCTTGAATAGAATTGGTAGGAGCCTGTGACATGGACTAACTTCAGATCCTCTGGGGAGGGAGGGAGGGAGGAAGGGAGGGAGGGAGGAAGGAAGGAAGGAAGGAAAAAAGGAAAAAATCAGGCCAATTGTTTTGTTTGTTTTTAAATTTCAGCATTTTAACTGAGCAGTCACTAGAAAGAGACCTATGCAGAGAGAATCAGTGTTCGCTTTTATAGCAGTTGGTGTCTTCCACTGCTTGGAATTGGCAAACAAATCCTGAGAGCGCAGGCCAGTGTGGGTGATCCAGGGAGCTGTGCTGGGAAAGTCATTGTGGCAACCACTGTGGATCAGTATTACAGATAACATTATTTGCTAACACCTGATTTCCAAGATATGCTTAGTGCTGCATTGCCACTGCGGTACCATCGAGCAGTGTTTGGTCATTTTAGCTTATCTTTGGATCTGCTGAGACTATGTGAGATCCCAGTTCTATCATTTAAACACGTAGATGAAGGCAGATTGGGAAGGGACCCATCCTAGATTCTGGTGTTGGCTGCTGTAACAACAATTACTATTGATTCAAGAATGATTCTAACATGAATATTTTGTCTGATGTACTGAAACCCCATGGATTTCTGTGAATCCCTTCAAAATCCATACTGACTTGGAAGACCTTCAGCATATGAATCTATGGCCTCATCTTCTCACCCAACTGCTATCACACCAAAACTGCACCACGACTTCCAGACATCCAGAACCCAAAAGTGGACTAAGTAGGTTATCAGTCAAGCACATATTCTACACATGAACCAGATTTTTTTGGAGTGGACTATGTTCTGTCTGAGAGCTCCTCATTACTTCCACTTTTTAGGAGTGAAAAAACCAAGGTTTGTGGTATCAGGACAATATAGCTATAATGAGAGAATGTAGTTCTTTTCTCAAACAAAATCAGCAGAACACCTGACTAAGCAGCAGTAATCACATCTTCATTACTGTGCTGCTTTGAGGAGACAGAGTGAATGTAGCTTGACCTTATGCCTGACTCAGGCTGAATTTACAGTGGTAACAGAGAAATCATCTTTTCACTTATAAGATAAATAGCAAATTTGATGTGCGAAAGAAATTGGGAAAGAAAAAATATGGAAATAGAAGGTTTTATAAAATCTTCACTATTTAAGAATTTTGTTTCAGGACTTGTTATTATAATTAAAACAAACAAGCAAACATAAAAGGCAGAAAACTATTTGGATTTCAAGTGCATGCTGAGCTGATGGTGAAAAAGGTCCTCAGCCCACAAATTCAGCAGGGAATATAAATGATTGATGGTAAAAGCTTAGATCATCCACTTTAAGTGTGATTGACAGATAATGTTCTTGGCAAACGTCTGGAATTCAGCAAGCTGGGAATGAAAAATGCAAAGTACTGACAAACAAATGCCATCTGCATTTCTCTAGCTTTTTAATCTTTCCTCAGAGGTAAGGTGAAATATATAAAGCCTGGAGTTATATGTAAAAAGAGGCTTTTGGCTCAGGTTCCCTAATGCAGCCATTAGACTTTGCCAACCTCCTTCTGACACACTCAGAAGTATCACCTTGTCCCTCTTGCTTTCTAATTACAGATGGATTTGATAAAACACCCACTTAATCTGCCCCCCATTTTTTTTAATTCCTTTTTCCTGAGTGATTGATCTTACTATGTGGAGAACATATAGACAAAGGGAGATGATATGCAGTTCCATATTATGTATAAGAGGCCAATTGTTCTAATCCAGTGCAGGTACTCCTGGGTGGAATTTTAATTCCTTCTTGCTATAAAGATTTCCTACTGCTCCTTTTCCCCCCTGTTTTCTATGAATATCAAAGACGAGTTTTTTTAGAATCTGACAATCAAATTTGATACTTTTGATATGCATCATTTAGGAAATGCACTTGATGGAAACAAAGCAGTGTGGTGTTTGCATGTGTGCCTTGCTTTGGAACCCAAAATATAATGTAGGATTGATTTTCAACTAAATCGCTGGCTGTTAAATTCAAGGAAATATTTTAATGAAATCGAGTACAACTTCTTCAGGGTTTTTTTGGTTTGTTTCTTTCAAACAGAGGCTTCTGTGATCTGACTCAGTTTGTGGTTCATGTGTTGCTTTTCTCTGGTTTGGCTCAGTAGGCACCCAGCAGACGTAGCTCCTTCCTGTGCTGTTCCTGCCACTAATGGGAAGTGGCTGCCTAGAGTAGCAGGAAGCTGCAGGAGGGAGAGTTTTTTGGAAGGAGGGAAATAGCAAAGGGAAACTGTCATTGCTGCCACAGGTGAATGACACAGTTGTGTCTTTCTGTGTTATGTGAAAAGCAGAATTAAATTTTAAAAAGAGTAAGACAACTAACTTCTGAGGTAGGCATAGCAGCACCGTGCTGTTTGTGCTTGCATTGTACTAATTATTCTTCATGATACTGTGGGACAGTAAAATGATTATTTTCATTTTAAGGTAGGAAAACTTGTCTGGAGATATTAAGAAATATACTTAGAACAAAGCTAGAATTTCTTTCCCTTGTGCTTGGATTACCAGCTCTAACTGTTGCTCCTCAGTGATGGCACATTTCAATGCTTGATAGATTCCAGAGCGTTAATTAAAACAGTTGTTTAGCTAATTGCCTGGAATATTGTGAGTAAAAGCATATTTATTCCAAAGGCAAACAATCCATTTTTACCCAGTGAAGCATATCAGTTTTTATGGTGCATAAAAATTGTTTCACTTCAGTTTTGAATATATTGTGTACTTGTCTGTCTAAAAGCCTTTCAGATGATGATTTGCTTTAAGTGCATGGAAGCATTTTTCTTTGGCAATTTTTAATGTATCCATTGAAAAAGCATACATTTAAATAATTGAAACTGTGAAAAGTCATTGCTATTAAAATGAAAAGTTACTTACTGTACTAGGCTATTGGACTGCCACCATGCTTATTGATATGCAGCCTTTGTAGTATTTCCAGATATTGTCCTATGTAAAAAGACTTGAGATTGGAGAAGGGTTATCGTTATGGTGTCTTTGCTTAATTTTTGAGGAAAAAACGTACTGAGGGAACGGGTGGTTTCAGTGTATACACACATTTAAAATTAAAATAGAGTCTATACTCCTCCAAAGCGATCAGGGACTAAACTGGTCCATGGGAGGTGGCTGCATAGGGCTTCTGTGGAAGACTGAGAGCACATCAGTGTGACGGCTTATTGCACTACAGTGTAGCTTACCATCAAGCTGATAGCTTCTCCTCAAAGAGAAAATGCTTATCATCTAATGGAAAGATTAGGTAAGGATGGAAGTACAGCTCAAGGGCTAAGATGGGAATTCTGGGTTTAATTTACAAGTTTTCTTGAGCTCTATACTCATGATAGTACTCTCGACTTTCATATAGCCTTTTATACATGACTATTTATCTAAGAAATGAAACCTAAAAGGGCCTGGCTGAAGTCAATAAACTAATATTTATTTTGATGCTTTGGCTTTCAGAATTGCTATGGGCAAAGTATTACTTATAAGACAAGGTACCATCTGGTCCATTCCTACCTCAGCTTGATAGATGTTGTGAATGTATTTCTTTGTTGTTTGTCTTAAGAGAAATATGCAGTGGTTATATAACAAAGCAGAAGTTTAAGAGGAAAACACATTTCAAAACAATAACAGTATAATACTCTTATTGTGTTAGCAGTATATGTTGGAAAATAGAAAAAAAAAAAAAGACCATTACTCTTGTAAATGGGCTTGTAACTTTCTCCTACACACTCCCTTTTGTGCCCAGCCTGAGCTGGGTTATAACCAGCAAAATCCTTACTGGGAGCTGTTCCTCAGCTGCATTTTGGTAAACTTGCCCTGAACTGTAGGGTCCAGGCTGTGCAAATGTCCTCACTGCAGTATTCTACAGCAGGGATTTCACTGGCTGCCACAAGCTCATAAAGATATGCACATGGAAAGGTTGTAAGGAAATGGCTGTTTTCTTTCTTCCAGTGTGTAACAGCTAAACATTCATGCCTGGCCATTGCTATGTTGGTGATAACTAACCTGTACTCTTCTTGTTTTGGACTCTGTTTCGTTGTAGCCTGTAACTGCACTGACGTCTTATACAAGATGGCTTTATTGACATAATAGTGGGTCATTGTTAGCCAGATTAAGAAAACTTAACAACATAGATGTAAGAATCAAATCCTTTGCATTTAAGTTAAAAGAAGAAAGGGAAAAAACGTTTCATCTTAATTAATCTCTTTGAAAGGGATAAGAAGAGAACATGAACCAAGAATGAATCACTTTTCTTGATTTTTAAAGAAAATCATTTATTGATATTCAAAGGGGACTCATACATGAACAACTTTTTGATTATTATTTATTCTTATGAAATTTTACTAGGCTATTAGCAAAGTAATTAACAAAAAGATAGCAGAAAAAGTTATTAATGAAATATTTCAAAGTTATTTTTTTTTAGGCAGAATTATTTTCTGACCACATGAAGTAGAAGAAACTTGTCTGCATAAATGAGATGTATATTCTTTTACATTTTTTGATGGAAATAGTACTGTTATTGAAAGTAATGCTGTTATTTTTGTTTAGGCAAAGGAGACGTTTTTGGTGATGTGTTCTGGAAGGAGTCTACCCTTGCCCAGTCCTGTGCTAATGTAAGGGCTTTGACTTACTGTGATCTTCATGTGATTAAGAGAGATGCTTTGCAGAAAGTACTGGAGTTCTACACAGCCTTTTCACACTCCTTCTCTAGAAATCTCATTTTGACCTACAACTTGAGAAAAAGGGTAAGTAGCTTTGATTTCAACATATGTCTTATAAATGATCTCACTTTTAAGGACTCTCTGCATGAAAAAAAACTGAATTACTTGGATTCTGGCATTTTTTGTAGGCTCTCTTTATAAGATGGTTTTTCAGAGCTTGCCTAAGAGACACTGCGAGTGTGTAGAGTCAAAAGGCCACATTTATTCCTGTGCTAGCTTTGTAGAGAGGTAGACTGTGTGTATGTGAAAGTACTGCACATTTCAAGGAAAGAGACAGATTCCAGCATTTTGCAAACTGTTGTGCATTTGTGATAAAGTGTTCACTAGTTAATGCAACTTTAGTTTGTAAAGCAGCTAAAAATATTTTAGGAGTGTTACCTGAAATCACATAAAAAATGATAGGAAAGATAAAAAATCTAATATATGGAGCAAAAGTCAAGAAGAGTAATCACAATGGAAAAATAATATGAACATGACATTCTATCAAGAGTTGCTTCTTTTAGAATCAATCACATTTTGGAATTACTTTACTTATCTATAATGTTTCCTTTTTCTTATCCTTGATTTTTTGACTCATTTCATTCCTTGCTGTGTGCCAGTACAAGTTATTTTGTCAAATGCAAGTCATCATAATCTAATAGCTCCTTTTAAATCCTCTGTGTAATCTTCAGTGAACAACCTCTGTAGAAATTTATTAAAACTGTAGTAGGTATAATTCAGATGATATGATTTTATGATGCAAGGTACAAGACAATACTATTACATTTAAAAGAAATACATTGGAGAGCCTGCATTTGCTTTAAAATATTATGATATAAGGATACTTGAGATCAGCTAAAGAAATATGTTTGATTTGAGATTTTTTTTGTTCCTAAAAAAGATTTTCTATGGTAACTTCCAGGTGCCAAGTAAGTCCTAGATAATTACAGCTGAAAAAATAGAAATCTTTAATTCTTTTAAATCTGTTTTGTAAAATTAGACTTTGCAACTAGACGTTTTTAAAAATGTTTTATTTTTTGTATATGGAGTTGGCATGCTGAAATTAAAATAGTGTGATGATATTTTCCATCTAAGAGCAATATCAAAGAATTCAGCTTTTTAGTGTTTGATGAAGAAGAATGTGCTATCCACACTTTGGTCAAATAAATACAGCTCTAGTAGAAAACTGATGTAATTAAAAACTAAGAAGCAACTTATACTTGAGGGTTTCCTCATATGACATTTTTTTCCAAATAATACTGAGTTCCTGCAGGATAAGGAGAAGGTAGACAACTGCAAGAGCTGTTAATAAACAACTACTTGTCCGATGTTAGTTAATGTAAGAAATAAAATAAATGAAAAAAATTGACATTGAAATTACCTAAAGAATCGGTATCACTGACTGACATATTTTGTAATTAGCTCTGTGGGTAATTTGGTAAGATGCTCTAAGAATATATAACTACTTTTTTTCTTTTCTTTTTTTTTTTTTTTTAACATCAGTAAAAATAACAAGCTTTGAGGCATAGAAGGACCAACTTTTTTAAAGCTCATGGCAATACTAGCAGAATCTAAGAATTTTGGATCTGCTCTGAGCCAAAAGTCCCAGTTTTAGAATAAAATACCTACTCCAGAAGTCGCACTGTTCCTCCACATTTATCGGCATATCTTTTCCCAGCCCAGGTTACAAAACATCTTTTAACTGCAGTGCCATAATTTCTGTGCTGTCAGTTTTCTACACAAAATGTTCCTAATAAAAAGGTACATCTTATGATAGCAATTTCCATCCAGTTATTCAAATAATTGGATTTTAATTGAGTTGCAGTCAGCAGAAAAGTGGCGTTGATTGATATTGGAAGCGAGAGTTTGATGGTTCTAGGTTAATAAGCTGTAACGTTATTTATTTTATTGAAAGAAGGCTGATTGCAATCAGAATGCAAATGTTAAATAATGTGAATAGTATATGCTTTTGGAAATGCATGGAAGGTACAATACTTCAGAGATTTGAGGTAATGCACGTTAAAGGGCAACTTTTTAGAGTTCAGAATTTAATCTGGTTTAAATATCTGTGATTTTTATAGAAGTATCTCCCCAGCCTGTCGCTTCTAACACTTTTCCTAGTCTATTTCTGCAAATGGAATTTTGTAGAATTCAGATGAACTGGTACCTTCTGTGAGTTACATTTGTTATGTATTGCATACCCTTTGGAGTATAAATACCAGAATTACACTTTTCATTTCAATAAACAGTTTCATCTCTAGCTCCGAAAGTGTTCAACCAGTTGAAATGTAGATACTGTATATTCATCCCACATATATTCATACAGATTCCAAATACATGCAAAGCAGCTTTGGGGTTTTCTTTCCCCCTGCAGAAGGATCTCATGGATATGTTTTTAAACTTGGTTATTCCTCTGAGGTGTCCCCATCTCCAGGGTGCATATGCCTTCTCTTGGCCATGGTACTGAGTCTCGCTACTTAGTGCAAGGTGCTTTGTAGCCAAGTTTCACTAAGGTTAAGTGAGCTTTAACACTGACCATTTTTTCACCATGTTTGCATATTCCTTGGCTGCTGAGTCTCCTGTAGTGATCCCTGGTGGAGATGGGACTCCCTGTCCCAGGCCCTTTGGTGCCAGTGAACAGTGCTGACCTTACAGATGTTCCCTCCACTTACCGGGGTCTGGATCCATGTGCTAATGTCTGTGACAGAAATAAGAAGACATGCAGGTGTGTTGGAGGGTACTGGAAGTGGTCAACTAGTCTTGACCTTAGCTAATCTCTGAGCTGGATTTAGGCAAAGTAAAAAGCAACTTCCCTCTATTCCTTGTGCTGTTCTTCCTGCTTATCTTGAATGTGGTTTGAGCTGAGCTGGGAGGGCAGGAAGCTTTTGTCCATGCATCCCCTTTATACCTTTCCTAGAACAGGGCTGCAGTTATGAAATGTTACTGCCTGTTTAAAGACTTTGTGGTCAAGGGGAAAGTTTCTAGTGCTCTGTCCCTGGCATGTCATTACTGTCCCTGTCTATGTTGCGAAAAGTTTCCTTTCACTCACTTTCTCAACAAACTCCAGTGAAATATCCTCTTTTCTAAAACTGATCAGTTTGTTCAAGTGACTAAAATCCCTCCTGAAGTTATTAGCTATCTAGTTACTTCTGACTGGAGCTCAGACTTGGAAAACTTTTTCTTTTTCCTGAAGGGGAAGAGAAAGGAGACCTTTAATTAACTCTTTCTGCTGCTATTCATTAAAATTTTCATTTTAATGGGAACAGGGGGAGAATCATCTGCTACATCTCTCTTTCCACCATCTTAAGAAACTGGAACTGCAGTCTGTGGCTGCAGGTGGCTGTATGTTGGACTCGAGGGCTTTGCAGCTGAAAGGAAGCTGATAGAGGGTTTCTCAGAGCACTTCCTGCTGTAACAATGTGATGAAATTAAAGCAGGTTAACTTGATGTTTCTCTCCATTTTTGGAATTTCAGAGAGAACCAGGGGTATGTGGGATAGTCAAGTGACAAACACCCTTATGGAGGATATGATAGATGAAAGAAATATTGCAGGTTTGGAGGGCATCAGCATTCATAGACTGGATGGAGATCTGGTTTTCCCCTCCAAATATTTAAACACTTCTGGGTCTTCAGACTGGATTTCACATCTCCAGATTGGTAGAAGCAGAAGACAAAAGCTTGCATGATAGCTTCTTGTCATCATCTTTTGCTTGTGAGGAGGTGCAAGTTTCACACTCTTTTTTCAGGAGCGTGAAAGGCCTTTGGCAGCACTTGTAATCATTCTGGTTTTGCAGTTGCTTCTTTCCATGTGTATGAGCTTTGTGACCAATATTAACTTACACTGAGTTTTACCGCAGTGTATTTGCTCAGTTCATTCTGCTGCAGCTGAAAATGATGTTATAGCTCAAGTGATCACACACACTACAGAAAAGGGAGAATTCTTATACATAATTGATTAAGCTGAGATTTCTCTAGTAGGCTATTTTAGCCTGGATAGCGATTAAATGACTAATTCTGAATACTTTGGAGTATCATGATAGAAAGCACAAGTAGCTTTTCAGAGGCGAAATTTGTGTCCTGAAATAAAAGAAGGAATGCAATAGGGTGTAGGTATGTTACTGGGATTTTGTAAGACTGAAAGAAATGGCAAAGAACATTCTGCATTTTTACAAATCAAACATGGTTTAATGATTTAGAGCCAAAGCTCTCAGTCAGAACATATTTCTTGAGAGAGAAGTGATTGTAATAGAATAGACTCACTCCTGGCCAGTGTAAGATTACTTGCTTTTGTACATGTAGTGGTGTATTTATTCTATGGTATTCCAACTGTGCCAGTGGACAGGACTCCCACCATCTCTTTTGAAAAGCAATTTTAAAATGTAACTGTGCTTTCCTCTTGAACATTAACTTAATATTTCTTCTTTTTGTAGTGTAAGCTATAACTAGAGAAAAAACCTCTCTCAAATGATACATTTCAGCTAAGAGTGCTTCAAGCCCTGATTTTAAATCTCTAGTAGGCCTTTGGCAGTAGAATGTTTTCAGAGAGTAGTCCATGGCCTTTCCACATGGCAAGTTTTCCAATTCTTTTTCATGATAGATGTTCAAAATGTTATCCCAGAACTCTTTCTGATACGCGAAAGGCTGAAGTGCTGGAAGGTTTTAACAAAGCTTTCTTACACTGAGAAGAGAAAGGTTTTAATTTTAGAATATTGTCCCATTTGATGATAGATTTCTTAATGGTCCAACTGACAGCTTACTTCTCTCTCCTGTGTTTGTACTCACAAAAATAATCCCACAAGTTCTGTGGGAGGAGGGGGTTGATGCTTGACTGACACGCACCTTACAGCACTGAGAACTGAGAGCATTGGATGTGACTGATGTCTAGAAGGGCCTGTGGCTTGGGAATTATGCCATATTAGCTGTCTAGGAGGCAAAGTTTTTATTTTCAAAAAAACTGTCCAAGTGCAGATAAACACTTAAGTATTCTGTTCTTTTCCATGCTGCTTTTTTAAAAACTGTTCAAGTAGTTGGATGTTCTTGCATTCACGGTTTCTCCATGTCAACCTTTAGGTATTTAATTCTGTTTCATCATTACTAAATTCCATATTGCATTTTTGTATCTTTTCTCTGGCCTTGGACATCTTAACTTTTATATGTCTCTAACAGAAAACTGTTTAGCTAACTCACAGATTTTTGGTCAAATGGACCTTAATACCCAGACTTGGAGAGAATTTGACAAACCACAAACATTTAATGATCATGTTTCTACAGTGACTGTTGAAATATGTGGTTGCGTTCAGCCCAAAGTAACTTCATTACCTTTCATCTTGAAGTTTATTTTCCAAAACTTTCCAATTCTAAACTTATTTCTGTTCTATTTAATGTATATGGCCTTGAGCCTTAGGCTCCTCTGCTTATGCAGAGGAATATCTGGTTACAGACAAATAGTTTACATAGTGGGGATGTATATGTGCAACAGAAGATATAATTAACTAAGAAGTTCCAAGACACTGTGGTGGCTTGACCTTGGCTGGCTGCCAGGTGCCCACCAAGCCTCTCTATCTCTCCCCCTTCTCAACAGGACAGGGGGAGAAAAATAAGATGAGAAGCTCATGAGTCAAGATAAGGACAAGGAGATCACTTACCAATTGCCATTATGGGCAAAACAAACTTACTTGTGGAAATGAATTTAATTTATTACCAATTAATCAGAGTTGGATAATGACAGACAAGAAAAAAAAATCTAAAAAACACCTTCCCCCCATCCTTTCTTTTTCTTCTTCCCAGGCACAAATTCACTCCCAACTCTTCAGTCTCTTTCCCCTGAACAGTGCAGGGATTTGGGGGTGGGGGTTCTGATCAGTTCATAACACTCAGTCTCTGCCATTCCTTGCTCTTCACACTCTTCCCCTGCTCAGTTGTGAAATTCCTCTTATGAGAGGCAGTTCTTCACAAACTTCCCCATCATGGGTCCTTCCCACAGGTAGCAGTTCTCCTAGAACTGCGCCGGCAGGGATGCCTTCCATGGGGGGCAATCCTTCAGAAACAGCCTGCTCCAACGTGGGTTCCCTGGGAAACCACAGATCATGGCCAGAAGACCTGCTCCTTCATGTCCTTCATGGGCTCCTCTCCACAGCCTGCAGGTGGGTATCTGTTCCGCCACGGGCTTCCATGAGGACTAGGGGAACACCCTTCATCACCAGTCTTCACCATGGTTGTTACCATGGGTTGCAGGAAAATCTCTGCCTTTGGTGTCTGCAGAGTTGTTTCTTTCACATATTCTCACTTCTCTCTCTCAGCTGCTGTAGTGCAGTGTTTTTTCCTCTTTCTTAAATATGTTATCACAGAGGTGCTACTAACATCGCTGGTTGGCTCAGCTCCGGCCTGCAGTGGGGTCCGTCTCGGAGCCAACTAGAACTTTCTCTGTCCAACATGGGGACAGCCTCTGGTGCCTTCTCAGCCACCTCTGCAGCCCCTCTGCTATCAAATCATTGCCACATACACCCAAAACAGACAACAAACCCGTTCTATTGCTTTTATTCAGTACGATACGTTTTCATGTAAATTTTAGCCGTAAGTTAGATAAAGCTATGTGGGTAAGTAGCAAAACGCTTCTTTAAAATGCTCTTGAATGACTAATCCCTTCTAAACTGATTTAATGAATTCATCATGTGTTTGAGATGCCTTCTCCTACTATGAATAATGAGTAATTTTTCATGCTTTTAGTTGCTCTGATGTAATGTCTGTACAATTGTTATAGAGAAGTAGCTTAGTAAACCATACAAAACAAGATGTGTATTTTCCCATAGGAATATTAAGTTGTTGAAATTCTGATAGGCCATTCACTAGTAAATCCTATTAAAAGTAACTTAGTCATCAGTAGGTATTAATAATTGTCAATAGAATAAACTGATGGAAGAGCTGGTGAGGGTGAATTTTGAATTGCAATTCACCTTTAAATGGAAGAATATGATTCTTTTATGAAGCTGATACTAAAACCATAACTGCCTTGAAGTATCTTCATTAAGAGAATATTTCCTATTCTATGCTATTGTAGATTTATATATTGTAGGTTTTCCCACACTGGTTGCTAAACACTTAGCTATCATTCTGATCACTAAATTAGAAATTAAATTTGTACAGACTGAATTTATAAAAACAAAATTTTACCTGTTTCCCAATGTGTTTTCTAAATATGGAAAGCGTTCCAATTATATGTCAGTACTTGGAAAAAAATATGGTAAATGGAACAAGTTCTTGTCAATCAGAAATTGAGGTTAAGCACTTCATTCATTAATCCAGAAACAGAATTGATACTTTGACTGTTTTATCACATTTTGAGGAGACCCCCTTGAATTGCTTTTGAAAGTGGTTTTTTCCCTCAATGACCCATAAAATACTCAGCCTTAAATAGAAAAGAAAAAAAGTCTGACCTTTTTAAATTCTGTTGAGTGTTCATGAAGTCTTTCCATATATGGGAAAACTATTCTGAGTAGATGAAAAATACAGTTAACAAGGTTGATGGTGAATTAAAACAAAATTTGTTTTCATACTATTTTAATCATTTAAAAAAAGACACATATGGCTTTTGTGAAGCTATTTTCAGATGAGTAATAGAAAATTAACATTAAAAAAGGGTTTTGTCTCATTTTTACATGCACAACCGCCCCCACCACTTGTTTATCTCAACAGAAGAAGAAGAAGAAGATGCATTACTTTGATTTTTACCCTCCTCCACCCACATAGACTAAAGCATAGAAATAATTTTAATACAGAGAAAGGTTACTCAGAGTGAATGAGGATTCCCCAGAATAGCTTCCACAAGCCTTTTTAAAATAGAAAATGAATTTCCTAGGAACTGAGGAAATTCTAAATGTTGGCCCACCACCAGGGACAGAAGATGATAATCCAAAAGACAACTGCTCTTACACAGTCTGGGAATCTAGTCTTCATTGTGAAAACAGTGAAATTCTCGTTAGTATTTTTACAGTCGGAAGGACTAATCCCAAGTTTAAACTCATGTTTTTCTTACTATTTTGTTGATTTAGGAAAATATAAGTGTAATATGTGTAGTGTGTTAGTCTTATTTTCAGTATGTGC
Organism: Corapipo altera; assembly: GCF_003945725.1. Lineage (NCBI taxonomy): Eukaryota > Metazoa > Chordata > Aves > Passeriformes > Pipridae > Corapipo > Corapipo altera. The sequence continues at coordinate 5,535,821 of NW_020884884.1, forward strand.
ATGGTGCACTACCACCTGTTCACAGTTAAGTGTACTGAGGTGCCTTAGTCCAGTTTTGCACCACACTTGCGAAGAGAGGATGTTCCATGGGAATTCAAAGAATTCCTACCCTTTCTCAAAAGCTTGAAGTTTGTCTTCTACTGCTTACCATGACTGAGTGGCTAGAGTCTCAAAATCTCTTTGCATTTCTAAGTAAGAAAATAAACTGGTTTTTTATTGGTGCCTGCCATCCATGTCTGTGTATATGTGTGTGTATATGTGTCTGTGTGTATGTGTGTGTATATATTATATATGTACCATGATTGGCCTGTTGCTGAAACTTTAGAGAAATTCCAATGTCATGCTCTCTTTCTAATATATGCATGGTGTTACCCAGGCTTTTTTGCATGTATGTGCCATGTTCTATCATATTTTGTAACTACACTAATTATGTCAATGCCTTGGTAACCTCTGTGGCCTGGTGTTTGTATTTCCTGATATAACCTGGTGCTTCATACACTGTGGAGCACTATGGACCAAGCAAAAGACAGAACAGTGACTTAATAACCTCCTGTATAAATTTTTTCAACTCTAAAAATGATCTCTGTGGTCTGGGAAGCAGCTGGGTCCAGGACAAACATATTAGAAGAGTATGATTTCCTGGCATAACAGCTTTGACCTTCTGGTCTTCTGTATGGTCATTAAAGCTGAACTCATAGGACTGCAGATCCAAACACTCAGTGCGTTCAAGGCACTTCATGGAGGAGAGGGAATGTAGATAGCTGTGCAATATGAAAACTGAGTTACAATGGCAAATCTACATCCTTGAGCAGTCAGACTTTATAATCTAAGTGATCTCATCCTTTCTTCGGCTTTCCAGTGAATGCTGAAATAACTGCCCCCAATTAAAAAAAAAATGAAAATATTATGGAGGCTCCTGCTGATGTTGTGTAGAGACTGTGATCCTGGCTCCAGACCAAATCCTACTACAAGTCCTCTGTTTTCTTGCTTGAATTTTGCAACCTTTACTGTAACTGTGAGCCCTTGGACAGCGAGACAAAAGGACATCCTTTCCTTCTTTGCATACCTGAGATGGGTCTCCACAATTCCTCTGAGGACTCTATTTGCTATGCACCATGATGGGCATAAAACAAATAACTCACCTTAAATGCAAAAAATGCTGTTAAGATTTTGTGTGAAACAGAGCAGTTTCAAATCTTGATCTGTGAACACTGGGAGGTGCCCACTGGGTTTGTGTAGACAACTGATGTTTTCCCCGTATCCATCCTTGAGAATCAGACTTTTAGCCGTCTATCAACAAGGATCTTGCTGAGAGAATACAACCAGGAGCGTACCACATTCCTTAGTCTCAAGCCTGCTGCAAGAGAGTCACCCAGATAATATGTCAACTTGCTTTACAGGCTGTTGCCCATTCCAGAGTGACATTGAAGTGTTTAACTGCTGGATGTGAAGTGGAGTAACTACTAGGTGTGGCCTTGTGGAAGTTTTTGAGTTTGAAATCCAGTACACTTTACCATCATGGGAATGAACCAATTGCAAACAAAACTTGTTAGGGCAACTTGCCAGTCGCCTACTCTAACTGTAGCTACTGACTGTTGCCTCAGCTAAAATGTTAAGGAGGGCATTGTGTTGGGCTGTGGCTTGGTATAAGGACTTCCTTTGAGAAGTACATTGAGAGTAGGATCACAAATCAGTCCCTCTTAATTTGGTATTACACTTGCAGCGAGCGACTGGGTTTTTCTTCAAACTGTATGATTCCTTCCTGAAAGGAAGTGTACTGTTATGTCAAACACCTGTTTGGATTCAGATTTTTAAACAGAAATGTGATACCTGACACTGATGTAGCCTATTAAATCCCTATGCAAATGAATGTAGTAAATGTTTTTACAGTAATTTTTCTAAATTAGCAGACCACAGAGGGGACTTGCACTCAGCTCCACTTGAAAACACTGTCAATTTTAATATTCTGCCTCTTGTTATTGCTTTAGATTTGGTTCCCATTCATTTTCTCTTTTGCCTATCACATTACAAGATGGGGTGTGAACTTCAGCATCTTGTGTGTTTGTGTATATATAAATATGTATGTGGGTATATATATATATGTACATATATATATTCACACTGTGTTCAGTAATATCTCCCTCAACTGAAGCAGGAGCATACAGTGGTAGGCAACTCTGAGTATACTCAGTGTCCCAAAACACTGTCCATATAGGACTTGGAGTGGGAATCACGCTGTCCACAAACAGCTGTGCAGCTGGACATCTTCAGTAACCACAGGTCCAAATCCATTGTCTCTCTATGCAGCTGTGAGACTACATAATGTTTTCACCAGATTTTTATCATGAGCTAAGTCTGCTAAATCCATTTTTAATTAGTACAGCGTTTTCAATGTGAAAACCCAACACCCAATTAAAGTAGTATTTACACTTGAATACTATGTGCTTTTATTACCATATACTTATGTGTTTCTTATTTTTGTCACCATCTCCTGGGGTCTTTTCCAAATACAGAGAGAAAACACCCCATACGTGTATTGTTCCAAGTCTTCATGACTTTAGCAAAACACATCTACACCAGTTCCCCAGCATTTCCCAACCTGGCTTTGCCTCGCAATTCATCTGAAGGTACTATGCCTCCATCTTAAAACTCCAGAGGATGTGCTTCCACCATTCTGATATACTTCATGGTTGGTCATTTCTCCCATATGCTCTGTAATAAATATACCACACAACAAAATTTTTTCATGATTCATTTACACAGCTGACATGAGAGAATCCAAGAAAATTTCTGCCACAATAATTTTGTAACTCATTGGATGATGTACTTTGTAAGCATTGTGTTTATGTGAAAATACAGAATTATGTTCCACTTTTGGAACCTTCTTTTTTTACTTAAAAAAAAAAAACAAAACCAAACCCCAAAAAACCAAACCCAAAACCCAAACAAAATACCCAAAAAGTCTTAGGAAGTTAGTCTTTAAAAAGAGCTAATAATATACCCAGGTTGACCAGAATAGATACATCTGTGTTTCCCATCTTCCACGTTGGTACCTGATTTTTGTACAAAATTTCAATGTCATGTAAACTCCACCATTCTTTGTACTGCTGCAGAAGTGAGGGTTCTTGCAGTCTTCCTCTAAGTGGGGGGATGTGCGATTTGTTGTTTTTCAGGGGTTTGCTGTTACTTCAGAGTAACTGGAAAGATGTCATTTAGGGCCAGTTATTATCTTGATTAATGAAAGCAAAATTGCTGTTGACTTCCATCACATACTTGATCAGATGGTTTAAGCTGGAGCAGAAATATGAGGACGTTGTAACCTTTGCTCACATTAAGATACAAAGCAATAGCAGAGGAATAAAATAGTGTTAACTCTAACAAACGGATATTGGCTTTGCTATTAGAAATTTGGTATAGTCTAGAAACATTAACCTTTGATTTTCCTTGTCTGCATTTTTCAAATTGCTCAGATAGCAAGTCTTGTAGAAGTAAAAGTTTAGGTGGCTTCCATGCTTTCTGTGTTTGTCCTGTACCGTTTCCAAAAGAGGAAATTCACATTGGAGTGCATGGAAAAAGTAATAATGAAAAGCTTTTATTTGGGATGTCATTTGGGATCAGTTATATCCTTTAACATAAAAGCATTATGATAGTCTTTGTCAGCAACCTTGAAAACGGTCATTTGTGTTGGACAGTCACAATGGTTTGTAAATGACCTTCATCATTCATACACAAACCATCCTGTAACGCAGATGCAGCCAAGAAAGCAGTTTGGAAAATTTGTGGCTTCTGGCTTGTAATATATTTCCAAAATTTATGCAAGTTTGTCTAGATTTGTAATTGCTATGTTATTTTTATATGTAGCATATTTGTTAGTGCTGTGAAGGTGTAACTTCAAAAATACTGAAGGGGTGTGTCTTGTGCTCTCTAAAAAGCTGTCATTAAATATTGCATATTGCCTGTTTCACCACATTTTCCAATCAGTAAGATTTTCCAAGCCCCATCATTCTCTTCAGAAAGCTGTTCAGAAAAGCACACTTTGTAGAATTATAGGGCCCCTACCAGATTACCTTTAATAATATTGTAATTTTATTACATGTTGTAATTTCCTTACTGAACACTTTAAGGTATACAAATGGAGCACTTCATCCAGAGATCTCATATGGAGCTATATTTCTTTTTTTTTTATAAGATATTGAATAATTTATTGTCCTTATGTGAGGGAAACTGAACTGTAGAGGATTAAGTGACTTGCTATATCGTACAGTGGCTCTCAGTGACAATGAGGAATGGAACCAAGATTTCCTAGTCACATCCTCTACACTGTATAGACCTTTGAAGGTCTGCAGCATGTAGTGTAGTATGTTGAATTATGCCTTGTGTAGTGGAAAAGCAGACTCTGATTTTGTGCTCCTTTAAAACATAAGCCACCCTAAAAGTATTTAACAGTACATGCAAGTGTGCTAAAGGAAGCAACTGAGTGAGTGAAAACAAGGACAGTGTTGTCAAGAGAGACTGGAAAAACGGTACTTGGAACACGGGCTTGTCTCTCTTCCCCTGTTGAATGCTGCATGTGCCAAGGGAGCCTCTCAGTACATAAGCAAGTTAAACAAAGAAAGAGGCAGGAGAGGAGTGGAGCATCTGGTATCTCTCCGTGGAGATGGGGGAAAAAAATCCTGGATGAATGGAGCAGCTGGTGCTGTATGATCCACAAGGCTATAGGACAGCAGTTGGTGACTGGGGACAGACTGCTCAGTGTTTCAGTGTTTTCCTAGACCAGGTGGACGCAATAAAAAACAATAAAGGGCAACCTCAAATTGTCTTACCAACTCTTCCCCTAACTGGCCCCCAAAGAAACCCTTCAGATGATGCTATTTGACAGCCTATCTACACCCCTTCCTGACAACAGAAGTTGGAATACCACAACATCTACACTCTCACGATCCCCAAGGAATAATATTAAAGCAGCCAAAAGAATGAGATGAAGAAGTCAAGAGAATCTTTTAGTGACATTATTGCGCTTTAGGTCCTTTTTCAGCTGTTTGGATGACCTAGTCCCCAAGGTTGCTCTAGTACCCAAGTCTAACCCTACCAACACAGTGCCTTCTCAAAAGTCTGACATGAGATTATGGTGGTACACTCTGCGTTATGTCTTACTGCTACCACAAAGCATCCTTGAACCATGGGTATCCAATATAGAATCATAAAATAGTGTGTGTGGGAAGGGACCTTTAAAAGTCATCCAGTCTGACCCCACTGCAGTGAGCAGGGACCTCTTCAACTAGATCAGGTTGCTCAGAGTCCCATTCAACTGACCTTGAATGTTTCCAGGGATAGGGCATCCATCACCTCACTGGGCAACCTGTTCCAGTGTTTTACCACACTCATCATAAAAAATGCTGCTGCAAAAGCTGTATGACATGGATATGAAGCCCACCTCTCCCACTGGGCAGGTCATGCTGCTGGGGCCTCTGCCATGGTGACCATCAAAAGCGATCTTAATTCCATATGGTAACCCACGTGGCTCATGATTGATCCTGCTGCTCATGCTCCTCCCATGTGAACGTGAGTGACAAAGCTGCTTTAAGGACCAGAATAGATATAACACTTGCATCCTGCAGCCCTCCCACCTCAGAGAAAAAACATGTGATCAAACTGCTGCTCTATGGTTGCTGGGTAAGTGCCAATTGTGGGTTGCTCAGACTACCCATACTCACTTAGCAACTGCGTGTGTGCTTGGGATGTACTGAGACTGGCTTGGCACACCATGCATGCTGCCTACCCCTGCCTGAGCATGATGCCAGGTCATGTTTTCCTTTGAGATTTACTCTGCAGGTGTGATTTGCTCTGTTCTGCTCACCAGCAGAACACCTTCTGAGCAGCCTTTGAAGGTGACCTGGGTCAGCTACGTCTGTTCAGGCAGCCAGTGCATCTCATTGTCTGTGAGAATGACAACTCTGTGTCATACGCTGAGTTGTGAGAGCACCTTCTCAGGAGACAGTGCTGAAGCCTGTGAGAGCCTGAGGAACCAGGGAGAAGGGTTGTTCTGCTCCATGTGAGCAGGCAGGTCTTCTGGGACAAGTACCTAGATGTCAGTGGTGGTTGGCCTTTCATGTACAGCCCCTGATGAGCCTAAGGAGCAGATAAGGAAGGATGACCTCTCAGAGATCTGGATCTCTCCTCGTTCTAATTTCTTTCTCCATTTCCCTCACCTTGCTGAAGAGATGCTGGCAGGTAGCAGAGCTAGGCAGGACCCCTTCCACAGACTGCATTGTGTTGTGGGAGTGTGCATAGTATGGACTTAGCTGCCAAGGGATGGTGGTATCTGTGGCACTAGGTCCCCTCTGAGGGATGCAGTGAAGACCAGGTGGAGCCTACTGGAACCAGGCTGGGCAGCAGCAAAAAAGACAACATTCATGCTCCAGCCTGAGAACATCTTGCATACACAGTACTCAAGAATGTTCTGAAAGCACAGTTTGACACTAAATATTGATAATTTTACCATAGGAAGGTCAAAGTTAATTGATCTGGAAGAAAATGAGATTTTTACAAAGGATTACTCTTCTTCTGAGGTTATTGGAGGTTTCTAGCACTAACTGTTCAAAGCATAAACTCTTACTTTTAAATCTAGTAGAGTTCAGTGCAGGGTATTTCGTGGTTTGTGGAATTGTACAACAAACAAACAAGTAGGAATAATTCTTTATGTCTGGGAGCCTCCTGAAACGGATCTAACACCAGTGGAGAACACTTCTATTGAAGAAATTCCTGTAAATTTATTTTTAAATAATTTTATAAATTCTGAATCTGTTCTGCATGGTCAGTAAGGCAAGAGTGAGCAGCTAGAGTGTAAAGGACTCTTTTAATACAACAATAACAATAATAAGCTAGACAAATTATCTTTGTAATGTAAAGGAAGCTAATGTTAGTTGCTATTTGGCTATTCCTGTGTCAGGGACTTTAGTTCACACGTACTTATCTTAGGACATGCTAATCATCATTGCATTAGAAAGCTTAGAAAGCTTCCCATTTTATTTTTTCTTTAGGGTGTTGATATTGTAACTTGCCTTTACTGCAGTAAAAAAGTAAGAGTTTAATAGCATAATATTAATTGTTTAAGATTGTTTGACAATATAAATATTCTTTGTTTACTATTAAAAAGCTTCAATTGCCTTTAGACATCCTAAGTGATTTTGAAAAACAGACAAATGATTTAATTTTGATTTTGTTTTATACTCCATTGAAGCAAACAACAGATTTGGAACAAGCTGCTTGCTAGACATTGGAAATTAAACTGCTCTTTTTATTGGGCACTGGTAAAGCGTCTCTGCCTTTCCTGATGGCAGACAAGCATGAAATACATTGACTCATGCTTGTTAGGGTGCCATCAAGCTCCTTCTATTTCCTTGATTATGATTCTAGTGCTGCCACCCAGAGAGGAGCTCCCACTTTGATTTCCCTTGAAACCTGTGCTTTCCAGAGAACATCTTCCCTCTGTATTTTGAGAGCCTGAGTTCCAGGGCTCTAGAAAGCTCGTAATTTAAAGTTTGTAATTTAAGGCATAACACCAAAGCTTTTTCTTACCCCTTTAAGTGGGGATCTGCATCCATGTAGCATTAGGTGAGGCTGGAACGGGGCTTTGGAAAACGACAATAGTCTAATTTTAACTGATAAATCTAACTGTTTTGATAAGGCCATTGTTGAAATCAAGGTTTTGATGACTGAATGTGATACTTTGAAGCATTCTTGTTCGTGTCATTCTTGGGCCTTAGTAAGTTTTCTCCAATCTCAAAGCCAGTAGTCAGCAGCTTTTCACAGAAGTGTGGGAGTTTCAGGTGAGCGAACCACTCACCCAAGTGCCTTGAGTAATCATGAGTGCTTCTTATCTGGTTTGCTTAATGCGCTATATGACTGAACATTTAAAGGCAGACTTCTTGCTTGCCTGACACTTTTCCAGGCTCTTTTTCAGGCTATTAATAACCTGTTTTCACCTGGCTAGTTTTAGATCTTGTACCATTAAAATATTTAATTTTCTTTTTTTTTTTTTTCTAGTTCTATTCAGGTTCAGGCAGGCTCTCATTCTGCCTTTATCACCATGTTATCCCAGTGTCTTCGGGTGAAGCATAAAACAAAACCACTAGCATCTGAACCTCTGTCATATGCAGTTTATTCTTTCTCATCTCTTTTCCTTGGAGAAGTAAATGTTTATTCAGTATACTGGTTTATTTTGATAGGGTTTTTTAGTATGTCTGCGTTAAAGAAGGTAGAGTCTATGCACCATTGTAATAGTTTCTTAAAAGCAAGGTGAAGTAGAGCCCCATCTAATTAATATTATACCTAATTACATTTCTCAATGAGATGAATCTTGTGAGCAGTATAGTTATTATCCCTAGGAGTGAAGGGCTAAAGGGTTGTTCACTGGAATTACTTCTGTCTTTTAAAAGATGAACTATGTTTCCTCTCTTAAGTGTTTCAAGAGTGTTACAAATATGGCTATGTAAAAATCAGCAGGCAGCACTGTGGCAGTCCAATGGGTTTCCCTTTTTTGGTTTTAAGAAAAACATACAATAAACGAATATTCCACTTTTGGTGTTTCACGGATCATGTTCTTTGATATTTCTCTAGATTTTACAAAATTTGAGTGAAATCCCAGACTCTGCTAAATCTAATTCAAATTCTTCATATTAATACTGCTTTTTAAAAAAGAAAAGTGTATTTTCTTGCATGAGAAGATTAATTATTGGATGGTCTCTTCAATTACCAGTGAGAAAAGTGTTACTTTTTCCAAAGTTGCACAGGTTTTAAAGATTCAGTTGTTGCAGTTGATGTATCTTGGTAATGAACTGAGAGCACTGCCTAAATCTGTGGGACTTTTTTAACTGACGTTCTTATAGCTTCCCTCTTTTTCAGTCTGACTCACATCTTGGATGCTAAATTGCGTAACCTGCCAGCCAATTGCCTGCTATGTAAAATTTAGCTGCAGGGATTATTATTATGTCTAATAATTTTCATATTTTAGTGATCTATTTTTGGATCATTATGCAACCCACTACTCAGTGGGACTAGGCAGAAAAGCATAGAACAGGATTGGCGCTGATAAACAGAAACCATTTGGTGTGCTCAGCCAGGCACTGGGGGTCCTCTGGGCACAGGTGGTCTGTTTAAAGCTGTCTTGCTTTGTAGCAAGTTGCCATGGTCTTCCCCAAAACACAGAGCTGTTTCCTCCCACTGAAATCTCTGGCCTCTGGGGACAGGAGGGTTTCCAGCAGCTGCTGTATCGCTGTTGGTAGGACTCTTCTGCTATCAAATAGACACGACCCTAAACATAAAACACATTTATTTATGTTTGTGCGTGTAGTAAAGAAGGATTTAAGTGCAATTCAAAACAGTGTCAATACATGCTGGAAACTGCATAGTAAATCACCATATGTTCCAGAGGAAATGCCAAACAAAGTCATGATTGCTTTATATGTGCGCAGCTGACTGGCAAGCATAAAGGCAGACTCATGATGGGGGATGCCATCATATGCTTTTCTTCTCTTTGCTATATCAGAGCATGATTAAAGCCCATCTGCTTCCCTTAGTGCTGGGGAAGGGTATGAAAACATTCAGCCTGAAGTTTTGCTGCTGGAGCATTCACACCAGGAAAAAAAAGAAGCTAAACCCAAGGAGCTCTCTTAGATGTATTTGTTCTCATTTCTTTTGAAGTAGAGAATTAAAAAAATTGATTTAAAATTCCCTTGCTTCTGCAACTTGTACTGCTCTTGCTTATGTTCATGTTGTGACAGCCTGACGTTTTCTAGTTGTAGTTCTCAGACCAGGCATGTCTGGGAGCAAACCTCAGCCTTGTGTGCCGGTTAGGCTGCCTAATACAACTGGGGAGGGGACAGTAAGCATCTCTGTTCTTTTTACCTGTGCCAGCATGGAGTATTTAATGCCTCGCTAAAGCCCTAAGTGCAGGTGTAAGAGTTGTGGTATTTGCTGACGTTTTGCAATCTGTTTGGTTTGCTTTTTTCCCAAACTCTTTAAGGATACTTGAAACATCTGATAGAAAGTCATAGAAAGGACTAATGACTTCTTTTCTTTCCTTTTTTTTTTTTTTTTAAATTTTAATTAAACCCGATTTATTTTAAGTACCGTAATTTAGCGTTCTCCAGACTAGGCACCTCTGTGGCCTGGAGTCGCTGTGCACCGATAACATTGACTGCTGTGACACCTACTGGCCGAGCCGAGCCGAACAGGAAAAAACCTGTGGGCTCTTCCTCCGTCCTCTTCCTAATGGTAATTCCATCTCGTAATGAGTTTGGTTCTTGTGCAAGCGCAGCAGTGGTGGTGTCTCTTAGAATGACTGACACATCCTCTTTCGATGCGTCTCCCAGTACTTCGTGCATTAAGAAATTTAGATAATCACTTTTCTTTTGGCTTTTAACTTCTGTCCTTTCCATTCCTAGTAGCTCTTTAATCTTCACCCTCTTTGTTTCATCTGTCTTATCTTTACTCAAGTTTCTTTTTTATCATCCCTTAATAGTATTGGGAACTGCAGGAAGTCACTTTGAAGTCTTCTCTGAATTGCCTTCCTCTCCTAGAACAGTCCTTCTTCATTAGCTGTGCTCATTTCTTCAGTGCTTGAGACCTATTAGCATTCTTATTGCCCTGTTAAACATTCCACTTTTCTGGGAAAGGTAAGGAGCCATTTATACAACTCCTTCTATGAGATCTCATACCTGAGGAGCTTTTGTCAGTATTGAGAAAAATAGAGCTTTTCTGTATATATAGAAATAAAGATGTTAGTAATTCACTATAAAACCCAGCTTTGCATCTCCACTGAACAATGACAAATGGATTACATTTCATAACTGTAGGAAGATTTTCTGTATTCTTTTTCAGAGGGATAGTTTTTCTGCATTCCAGTAGTGCTGCAATCTTCTAAAAATGAATTCTCGTGTGTGATTCTGGAACATACCACTAATGCAAAAAGTTACACAGAAGGTTACTCAGGTTGTTCTTCTTTTGAAAGACAATTTATATTCTAGAAGCTTGAGTAGTTTCAAGTAACTTAAACTTGCATGAGGTGATTTGACTGAATCTAGTAGACCTCAATGGCAGAGAGTGAGGAATCCCTGCTGTCTCATCCTCCCTGTTTCTGGCTGCATACTTCTGTCCCTTATTTTGTGTCCAGAAACTCTGGCACTGTTCAGACCCCATCTGCAGGCACATTCAGTTCACTGACTTTATGGCAAAAAGAAAGAGGATGGGTCATGGGAATTCTAGTCTAATGAGCACTATTGGGTATCAGCAAGGGACAAGAGGTGGCTGGGAAGCAGGGCTGAGGAAGGAGCTGGAGTGGAAAGCAGGTTCGTGAGATCTTCCCGTTTTTGGCAGCAACAAACTGATTCAACTGTTGAGTTGCATGTAATTTTCCCTATTAAAAAAAAAAAGTTTGTTATCTCTTGCTGCCTTTTTCCCCTCTGTGGTCTACCAGCTCTATGGAGTCTTGCAGTGAGCTGTGGGTTATGCTGCCATTCCTCTGTCTCATTTTCTCTGGTTCTGGGCAGTTTCTTGCATTATGTTTTTGGTGTAGGGTCTGCCTCTTGTCTAGGCCATCTGGCAACATCCTTCTCTCTCTCTTCTCCCTTGGGAGAGAGTTAGATCTGCCTTTATAGTACATAGTTATTCCATTCCAACGAATGGAAGACTTTATGAGGACTTTCCCCTAGAACTGAAATGGTTTAAACATACACCTGGAAGTTATGGAGCTGAGGAGAAAATGGGAAACTGAACAAGGTTTTACATTCATTGGGAATTCAGTGTAAAGTTGATATTACATATGTTTTTATCACAAAAGATCATGGTATTGAGGATTAGCATTGGTAGTCTACAATAATTAGAAATTTTATCCATATATAATATAATTAAAAATTAATTGAGATGAGTAAATAAGCTCAGCATCAGAGAGGAAGGGATAGAATCTCTGTCAGACAGCTGAGATGGTCAAAGTGTTGATCACAGACCACTCCTGAATTGACTTTGCTATGCCAACCATCATAAGCTTACTTTGTTTTTCACATTGAAAAGATCTGTCCCATAACACAAAATATGCCAGTGATGGCTATTTACTTATCTGTCACTATTCTGACTCTAGACTTTGCTTTTAAAAAGTTGGGCTTGGGCAGTGATGAGTGTTACTGGAAAATGCTGAAAAGTTCCTGCTTACCTGTACCCTCACTGGGCACTGAGGACAGTGGTTGTGATGATGGTATTTCATGATTTCAGTTCAGTAACAGTAAAATGTCCTTTGCAAATTGAGACCCTCAGACTTGCCTATTGCATCCTGCAAGGAGCAGTCAGCATGTCAAAGATACTGGTCTGAAGCAAAACAGGTTAAGGCAGAGGATGCATTCCTGTTGCAGTGAGGGAGAATTAATCTCTCTTTCTGACAGGTTGGAGGTTACAAAAGAATTCAGTACCTTGTGGGATTTCCTAAGACTGTCAGGGTCCAGTTGCCCATAAAATTCACTTAACCTTATTAATAATTTTACTCTACATATTTCTTATTTTTCACCCCTTGATATTAGATGACTTGCCCAAGTTCATACTGGAAATCTGTGACAGACCCAGGTGCTAACCCCAGATGACCAGATTCCTAGCCCAGGTCCTTAGGCACTTTCTAGAGTGGATTCTCTGTAAACTAGGTCCTGAAAAAGCGCCTGTCAGTCAAGTACTACTTCCAGCAAGCCATAAGAGCTCTTAGACTAGAAACCTGCAAAGTAGACTTGCATTTGTAGCCATTTTTGCACAGTCTTAGTGTGTATTTTATTGACAGATCACTAAAAATTCTCATCTGAAATACTGAATTATAGAAATCTCTGAGTCTTATTTTAATCTCAATCCTATGCTTAGCTAGAGAACCCAATGTAGAGACGATTGACCTTGGCTTAGTTATATACATCTACAGTGACTAATTTGTGGTGATGTAATTTATCTGATGGTAAATTTTTAGAGGGTGAGGGACTGCAATTTAATTTCACTTCTGCATTGTGCTGTTGTGGCAATTTGACTTTGGCCTTAAGACGTAGTGGGACACTCTGCCCTTCAGAGGTTTCTCTGTGGGCTGGCTGGAACTAGAGTCTCCTGCCAGATTTGGGTACAGCTCAGACACTGAGGCAGAGCTCTGTCACTGTAAAGGAGCTCCAAGCAACACAGTTTGGCTGCCTCCAATGCAGCCACTATATTAATATATATATATATTTTTTAAATTCTTGCTGTGAGACTGAAAACCAATGGTCCAGAGCAGGAGTGTCCAACCTGTGAATCTCCAAGGACAATTTGGTTGGTGCCATACCCAGCTATGGCACTCTGTTTCCCATGGGGCCCCTCAGGAGCAGAGTAAGGGCTGACTGGGTTTTCCCATGGTGAGCTTCCACTCACCACCATTCTCCACAGTGTGAAAGTGCCTCCAGCTGCACCTGTGATAACAGGCTCAGATACAACATGTGGGAATGTGCTAACATCCCTTCTACCTTGGTGACTCTTCTCTCAGTTCACTCAATCCAGCTTTTCCTTCTTACACTATGTCTCCTTCATGGCGTTGTCTCCTCAGAGCTACAACGGAGAGTTTGTCAGCATGCCTGCTAAATGTTTGCAATCAGTAAATGGTAGTTGTTAGGCTTACGTGCACCTCATGTACTCAACGTCATAGACACCAAAAATAGAAATGTGATTTTCTTCCTAACCTTGTGCGTCAGCCTGAATAGTGTGAGATTCTGCACCTTTGTGTTACATTCTTTCACATTACAGTAAAGATATCTGATTGAATACTAAGTATTTCTTATTCTATCGAAAATCACAGTGTGATGCTCTTGTAATCTTCCATCGTTATGTTGAACCTGTTTTTTGTAGTGCGAATAACAATCACTTGTATAAATTTTGTGCCTGTTGCACCATCTTTCTGCTTTTCTCTCAGATCTTTGTATGGTGGCAGTGCCTTTCCTATAGGCACTAAAGTAAGGAAGGATTTTGATAAAGCTTAGGAGACTGCACACAGCTTTTCAGGTAATACGTTTGCTTAGTAAGAAATAAATCACATCTCTTTCTGACTTCTGCACATAAGGAGTAGGTTTGGAGTAAAGTCCAAAGAGCTTGCAGGGACATATGCTACCTCCTTCCAGCTCTTGTCTAGGATTTGTGTTGTTGTATTAGAATTTCAAGGCTACAGAGTGACATCATAGAAGGCCTTTTGTATGTCAAGATAAAATGGGTTAGGTCTGAATCCCTGACTTTGGATTCTTTCCTTCCTTACTGAGATTGTTTGGAATTTTTTAATTTACACTGTTGCTGGAACTGATGTCTGTGAGTTTTGTGTTGACTACCTTTTTAAAAAGCTTTTATTAAGTTCTTAGGAAATGTGTACTCTTTCTTATTAAGTCCAAAGCGTATTGTCAGTCTGCTGAATTTCTAATGTAATACTTAAGCAAAGTAAATTGTACCTAAACACGGTGAGTGCAAATAACTATTTGCCCTAAAAAATTTGAAGATATACAAGCTTGGGCCTGATGAAAACCTGGTGTACAATGTTCTAATTCACACTTGGTGGCAGAGGTAGCTCTAGGGGTGCTCCATATTCCTTTCTGTCTGCAAGCACTAGCGTGCATGGCTTTGGTGCATTTGTGCTCCAGTACTGTGCATACAGTCATTCAGTTTGTCCTGATAAATGAGAGTGCTTGTGCTTGCATTTCTACCAGCACATCTTTTTAGAATATATTTGAATGCTGTGGTTTCTAAACTGCCTTCATCTAGGGGGAATGCAGTTTTGCAAAGCCAGTGGAATTATTTGGTGAAGATATCTGCTTTTCTATCAGTTATGTAAAGTGGGGGGGAAATGAGCATGGTCCAGGATAGTAACACAACAGTTACAGGGCTCTAGTCGGGATGGTGTCTTACAACAAATACTTACTCAACCTCCTTAAGAGCAGAGGTGCAAGCATATAGAGATTGCTCCCCTTGGAGGTCCATATAATCAGGTGTTCAGTGTTAGTGTCTAGCAGTACTGCCTAGGAGAGACAGCACAAGTACAGGATGAAAATGTCACAGTGCTTTTTGGAATAATCTCCTGACACTCAGCCAATTAGGGGAAAAGATCAGAAGTAGTCTGTTTATGTTTAATAATCCTTTGTGCAATTTACTTCTATGACTTTGTCCTGGTACCTTTTGAGTCCTCTTAAAGCTAAAATTAAAAAATTCATAAGGTCCATGGCAAGGAAATCTAAAGGTTAGTAGCTAGCTGCATGAGAAAAGCTGCCTTTCTTGTTTTCAACCTGCCAATACCATTTGATACCACTTAATTCTTTTATCAGAAGAGAGGGTGAGCAATGCTTCTCTGTCCTCTAACATGGCAATAATGATTTTATAACTCTCTGTAGACACCTCCATGATTTCCTTATTCTGCTTCTCTTCTCTTCCTCTCCCCTACCCCCAAGGTAGGTGTGAGACTACTTGTCATTCAGAGCTTCATGCTGAATTTGACTAATAAAGCATGATGAGAAAAAATGATGATGTGAAATCGTTTTCACATTTTCAAAGTCAGATGTTTCATTTGATAATGGTTAAATTAAACCACAAAACACATTAAAACACAAAACAATATAATTAGGAAAAAAAAACTTTGAGAAGAAAATGAAGGATTTTTCCTGCCTCAAAGTACATCTTTTGAGGATCTGTTCAGGAGCTTACTTCCATGATAAAACTGCAATTTTTTTGAGTGTGCAAGGCAAAAAGCAGGGCTTTTTTCTCTTTTGAAGAACTCAATCATCTCTCCCAGTCCTCACTCTGCCTTTCAGCCTTTCGGCTGTGAGACCTGCACCTGTTCCACAGTGGGAGCCAGGTCAAACTGGCAGTGCTGGTTGTCTCCACCCCAGCTGTGGGACAACATCTTATAGCCAGGATGCACAGGGTCTGTACAAAACTAGGTTCACTATGAAGGAGTTGGTCTCCCTGCAGCCTTTATGCAAACACTGATAGAAGAGTTTTTGGTTTTGCTGTTTCTCATCTGTATTCATACCTTTTCTGACTGTTTTAACAGCTAACTGTGGGCTCAGGCTAATCATTAGTTTACTTCTGAAAATTTCAGTCTGACTGCTTATTAGAAAGTTACAAATAAAGCACAAAGAGCCTCCAGCTTAAATATTTTACTTATTTTTAGGGTTTTTTTATTTATTTTGTTAATAATACAATTCTACCCAAAACCCCAGACAAATATGGACATAAGGCAATTTCAGTCTTCTTACGTACAAACTGTCAACTTCACAAACCACAAGTACATCATCAAGTCCTTTTCTTAGCTTTAATCTCTTTTTATAGCTAACCTGCAGAATCATCAAAACTGCTCTGTGACTCTGCAGTATTAATTAATTCTGATATATGAGTTTTCATGATGAATCTGAAATTCTGAGCAGTTGAGTACATTATTTGGCTCCTACCTACTATGGCAGTGTTGTTCCTAGAGATTACCTGAACACACATGGCCAGATGCTTCTGATTTGGGGGTGACCAAATCTCTGGTTGTCCAATTTGAGATGTTTTGGACCTTATTATCAGAGAAACTGGAACGTATCTGCAGGTCCTCCTATGCCTGTCTACAATCAGAGGTCTAAAATAGACATGGATCATGAACAGAGGTCACTGTGGAAATGTTGACTGACCTTTCTCAGACTCAGTTTACAAACAGGTGGCATAGAAAAATTATGACATCTGTTCCACAGCAAAGTAACTGTTCTGATGCTTAATTATGTTTTAGATAGCAATAACAAACATAACAAGGGTAGCAAGAATTTTTTGGTTAGTGACTCTCAACAGACTTTATCCATTTAGAATGTTATGGAGGTACATGGAGGCTGAGCACCTGAGAAAGTGATATAGGGATTGATAGTGAGTGATTTGTTAAACTGTTACTGCTCAGTTTTCTTTGTAATGGAGAGAAGTGTGAGAAACCTGACTGAGAAGAAAAGTGATTCACATACATGTAGAGAAATGGTTGTCCTCTGTAGGTCATCAGTGCACATCTCAAGACAGTGGGCATCTAGATGATTAGCCCCAAGGAAGTAGGGTGAAGGTAAGTCACATTTTTTTTCCTTGTAAAGTTTCTTCAGTGATGTAGCACTGTTGTGTTTTAACCTCAGCTGGCAGCCAAGCACCACACAGCCACTCGCTCACTCCCGCTCTGTAGTGGACTGGGGGAGAGAATTGGAAAGGTAAAACTGAGAAGTGGGTTGAGATAAAGACAATCTAATAGGTAACACAAAAGACACATGCACAAGAAAAGCAATACAAGGAATTCATTTCCCACTTCCATGGGCAGGCAGGTGTTCAGACATTCCCAGGAAAGCAGGGCTCCATCATGTTTAATGGTGACTTGGGAAGACAAATGTCATGACTCTGAATGTCTCCCCCTGCTTTCTTCATCCCCCAGTTTTATATGCTGAGCATGATGCTATATGGTGTGGGATATCCCTTGGGTCAGTGACAGTCAGCTGTCCTGCCTGTGTCCCCTCCCAACATCTTGTGCGTCCCCTGCCCACTTGCTGATGGGGTGGTGTGAGAGCAGAAAAGACCTTGAATGTAAGTGCAGCTCAGCAAGAACAAAAACATCCCTGTGTTCAGCACAAATCCAAACCACAGCCCATTACTAGCCACTGTGAAGAAAATTAACGCTATCCCAACCCAAAGCAGCACAGGTATATCAAAAAGCTTAAAGTGGCAAGCCAGAGGCCCCCTATTTAAAATAAAAAAAGGTCAGCAAATCCTAGAGCAGTTAGCGTAATAAAAATGGAGAAGAAAATCTGCAAATAGCAACAAATGGGGGATACAGAGATGAAAATTATGTGCTTTTTTATATGTAACTTGTTTATGGGCTGAACTTAAATATTGCTTTTAGTTGCTGGCATCTTATTATTGGAATGGTGTAGGAAGACGAACTGAAGGAAGCTCAGTAGAAATTCAGTATGTGAATTAGAATGTGACACATGATTAAATACCTTTAAACATTTTCTTTTAAAAAATGTAGTCTTTTAATACAGTATACATTAATATACAAATAGTAAACAAGAGTCATGGAAGAAAACAAAAATCGAGCAGCAGAAAATGAGCAATAGAAGCTGCAGCTTTGAATTTTTTTTACTGTGGAGAAATGGCACAGAGCAGCATGACATTTGGTGTTTTATTCTAATACCACAAGGTACAACTCGAGATAGTAGATGAGTCTTTGAAACAAGGAGAATATTTTACAAACTGACAATATGCAGCAAGGTGAATTGGTTAGGTGGGTAAGTGGCTACAAGCCTGGATAACTCCATGCTATTTGTGGTGGGTTCACCTTGGCTGAATGCCAGGTGCCCACACAGCCACTCTATCCCTTCCTTTCCCAGCCAGACAGGGGAGAGGGTAAGGTGGGAAAAGAAAACAACACAAATCGTGAGTTGCGATAAAGCAGTTTATATTTATGCAAAAAAAGCAAAAGCAGCGTGCACACAGAACAGAAGCCAGCAGTTAATCTCTACTTCCCATCAGCAGCGATGGTCGGCCACTTCTCTGAGAAGCAGGGCTCCAGCTTGTATGGTTGTCAGCAGGCAGCCGTCAGAGACAGTGAGTGCCTCTGGTCCTGCTCCTTGCCTCAGCCTTATATCTGGGTTGATGTCATATGGTGTGGAATATCCCCTTGGTCTGTGTGGGTCAGCTGGCCTACTTGGGTCCCCTCCCAGGATCTCACTCTGGATTGAAGAAGGAATGTTACAGTGCTGTGCTCAGCAGTAACCAAAACAGGGGTGTGTTATCAACACTCCTCTAGCTACCAATGCAGAGCACGGCACTGTGAGGGCTACTATGGGGAAATAAATTCTGGCTCTGCCAGACCTACCACAGCTGGGGGGACCACAGTCCCCTTCTCAAAAGGCAAGGGAGTTTGACTTTAATTTTGGAGTCTCTGGGTCAGGGACCAGCTGTCTGCTGGTCTTGCTCGCATGCACTTCTCTAAGAAGAAATGAGACAGAGAGGGATGGTGTTGTGGTGTGGTGGAAAGGGTGGATGTGCTTGGGTGTCGGTGTCCTCTGGATCTGAGTGTGGTGTGTCTTCTGCTCCCCTCCCCGCAGGCAGCAGGTTTCTGTGTTTGTAACCGAGTGGACCAAGAAGAGCTGGGGGAAGAGGAGTAAATGATGCTGGGCTGAGCCAGGCTCTGCCT
Source organism: Corapipo altera (assembly GCF_003945725.1). NCBI lineage: Eukaryota > Metazoa > Chordata > Aves > Passeriformes > Pipridae > Corapipo > Corapipo altera. Next base: position 5,555,043 of record NW_020884884.1, read on the forward strand.
CCTTTTCTTTTGCAGAGGAATACCTTCCTCTGTTAGAAAATGGAAATATTTGCAGAGTAAGGTACCACTTACTCATAATAAAAAACCTGAGTCTAGTCTTATATTAATATTTATTTAACACCACAATGTTAAGTGAATAGTGCTGTAGAGGAGGGAAGCTATTTATTTTTCACACAGCAGAGGCATTTTGAAAAACAAGAGATGGCAATGCAAAGTCACTCAGAGGAGTGAGCTGCTGAATGCTGGATGTGCATGTAAGAAATTCTGAAAGATGTACTGCTTTCAGCTCACTGGGTGGAAATTAAAAACAAATAATCTGTGTGTCAGCAGGATAACAGTGAATAATTTTGGAGCCCACTGTTGTTTTCAGATTTATGTTTTTATTAATTTACTTCTTGTTTTTAAACTCAGAACAATAATAGTACAACTGTAGGCCTAATAATACTCTACAGTAGTGCCTGTATTCTTTAAAAGAGTGAAAAGACAAAGGGATATTGTACTCTGGTTTTGGATTATGCTGCCTGACTGACCTTCAGTCACTGTTTTCCTAACTCTCAATAGAAGGATGAGGTGTCTGGGTGGGATGTGTGAGTAGGTATGTCAAAGCTCAGACCTTGTTTTATATTTCATAAGAACTTCATATAGTTTTTTTATCCTTCTGAAACATTTGGATTTCATTGCTTTTAAAATACTGGAAATGCTTTTCCAGTTAAAAGCATTTCACTACTGCCTGAAACCTTCATAACCAGTATCTTCATGGTTGAGACTGTGTGGCTCATTTTGCCCGTGAAGTGAATGTATGGAATCAGATCTGTTTGCTATAGCTGAGGAAGGCTGGCAGACTTCCTGAAAAGTACGTTTTAACCAAATCCTTTTTACTTTTTTCATCATGAGGTGGTTTGCAGAGAATCCACTTACTATAGGAACAGCAGAGAGGAGGATGGGGTTGTTGCTTGCAGTAATTCAGAGAGTGTTCATAAAAGCAATGTGATCAAACTCAGCAAGCCATATTTGATGCATACACTAAATTTTGAAATGCTGCTGCCTTGGAAAAGTCATCTTTCATGTGGTTATGATTCAGTGCAGAGATGAGTTCCAAGGAGAAATGAGAAATAGAAATGCACATATTGGCTGGTAATTGTGTGAATAGCAATGAGTGGGTAGTTCAAAGCCAGCAGATTGCAACTATTGGGTCTCTCCCAGTTTGCTTTTTCACTAATAGCAATAGTAGCAAGGGACAAGCACTTTTTCTTCTTACTTTGTGGGGTCTGAATTATTTCCTAGATGAATAGATGTTCCTCTGCAACATGCTAGATGGTAAGATTTTCTGTGGGTCATACTTCAGTGCAGGTTCAACAAGATTAAAAATTCTCTTTTTTTATTATATTATGTAAATTGTTTCCTGTAGCAAGAAGAATTCCAAGCATTATCTAGGTCATTGCTGGTAGAATTAATTAGTTCATTAAAAAGTACAACAAAAGAAATGTAAATCACATTGCCCATCTATTCTTGGTGGATCATTGAAGTATATACTGTAAAAAACCCCCCTCAAACTAAGCAAACAAAAACATTTAGTTGGCTCAGAAATGGAATAGATGGTTAGGCAGTTCCCCTTTCTATTTTTAATTTCATGATGGCAGCCAGTGTAACTCATTTCATACATATGAAGGCTGAAGTGGGAATATCACAGCTCTATATCATTTGCAGAGAATTGAAATTATGCTGAAGATTCTGACTTCAGTTTTCACAGCATGGTGACGAAATATGTGAGATGATCAATGTACATAAAATATTTGTTTCCTTGCTGCTGTTAATCTTATCCTTGGTGAATACAGTTACCTGTATTTAAAGTTTGGCACTCTGTTTTGCTTTTGACATAAATGTGCAGTCAACAGTGATCCTACTTAGCAACCATTTGACTCTGCTTACTGTGGGTATGGGAGCTGTGTGCACTTTTGGCAGTTCATCCATGATGGTAGCAATGGAAATCTGTGCTTCCCCAGGTTGTGCTATAGCTGTGGGCTTCTTACTGGCAGGACCTGAGTCAACCACCTTCCTCCTTGCAGTGGATCTGCACTCCTCCTCGATGGAGAGACAAGGTGGCTCAGCCATCAGTGACCTTCACTTATGATTCTACATAATTTTGCTTAGGTCAACATGTTTAGGCAACAAAAAACAAAGCTTTTTAACAACTTACTTCAGTGAAGAGCATATACTGAAGAACTTAAGGATACAGACACTCTACCTCCTTTTCATTTATTGCTAATTTTTTTTAAATTGGAAACATATTTTACTTTAAAGTCACCATTCATTATACTGAGAGCTCAATCAGCACTTTGAGAATCTGTGAGATTATGAACAGTGTAATTTTAAGCGGTGATCTCTTCTGGAAAGTTAATGCTTTATCAGCAGATATCAGAAATCAGACCTGGTCTGAGCTCTGACAGGAGATGCAGCTATAACACAGCATTTTCTTCAGAGATTCAAAAGTACAAATGACTGAAAGGTTACTTAACTCCTTGGAAGTCTCCAAAGGAAAAAAAAAAGTATTTCTAGCTGAAAGCATCTTTTTGAGAATCATCTTGTTATAGAAAACAAACATGAATGCTGAAATAAAAAGAATTTGTAAGGAGAAAAAAAGTGTCCTTTCTCCACTTCCAATTGTTTTTCAGTCAGCAGAATTAGGAAGTAGCCAGTTTGGTAAAGTAACTTAAAAATAAATCTTAATACTAAAGTTAGCACTTAGAAGTGCAAGACAGTGCTACGTATATTAGTTATTCTTTCTTTTGACCTAAACCCCCATCAATCCAGACTCCTTCCATAAATCTTACAAGGAGCAGGGCGGAAATTTTAAAAGGAATTACTAACAGGGAACATCTTCTGAAACTACAAAAACATTATTTAAAGTTGCAGGGGATTTTTCCCAAACATACTCATTATTATGTCTTTTCAATGAAAAAAATTATTTCCCTACTTGCCCAAATTAATTCTGGACTAACTAAATTTTTTACAATGTTTTTGAACATATCTGACGTATTTAATTTGTTGAATTCTGAAAAGTACATGGCATGTTACATGACACAAAATTCAGATGATCATACAATGTTCATGATGGGCAAACTAATTTCCCATATTTCTCTTGGTTCTGTCTGAGCTATGCCACTGAGAGTTTCAGAAACAAAAGCATCAGATTATATTTTTCCTTATATTACTGTGTGCTGGGAAGCTAAACATACTGCAGCTAAATGTCAACTTTTTTGAGGTGATTTTTAAAAATCTTTGATAGAGAAACATATTCTTCAGTACAGAGGAAAAAGTTTAACAGCCAAGTGCAACCCCAGCTCTTTGCAAATGCAAAAATGCTTTCTGAAATATATCTGGAAACTGATACAGAGAACAAGGGACTCAAATATAAGCATTGCAGTATAACTTCTTGCCATCTTGCACTCTCCTCCCAACATGGGTTGTTTCAAGTCTTCTGGGCTTACCTATAAAAAGACAAAGTCTGCTTATTTTCCCTCTGGTTTTGAGTGTTTGGGTTACAGTTTTTCTACCTCTGATACCAAAGAAAAAATATTATACATTGCTACAATGTGAATATCCATTTTTCTATGAGATATGTGTCCTTCTAGAGCCATGTTACTTGTCCCAGTGTTTGCAAATCAACATTTCCAGTCAGAATAAAGCACATAATTGTTTCATAGTTATGCACACACTGTAATTAAATTTCCTATTTATTACTCTTCTTACCAATTTTTCAAACAACTTTCTTATAATTTTTTGACCAATTTATATGTTCTATGAGTTCCCATCAAAGTATTCCAGTGAGGAACAAAGGTTTATTCAGAAAAAGAAAGTAGAATTATTAAAACATAGATAATGAAATTAAAAGAATATGATAACAAGTTGCCTTTTTTTTCTCCCCTCATTTCTTTCAGGATAACTGATCACAGCAGGCATAATTTCTGAATTTTTCCCCCAAATGTAAATGCAGTGTCGTAGTGCAAAAATTAAATTAGAATTAAGGGTAATTGTTGGATATTTATTATGCAGAGTATGCCAGCTAGTTTAATGACAGACTTTGACATCTAAAATTAACAAAATTTGTACCTTGTCAGAAGACACTTGCTGTGTTTATCAATTGATTTATTACTTCTGAAAGCACCTAATAATGCAAGAGCAAAATAGCTATTTATGAAATGAAATCTGTAATGAATTCATTGCATTTGGTTGCAATCAGTAATATTAGAATCAAAGTTATTTTGCCAACAATACTGAAAAAAATGGTGCAAAAATGAATGGTGACCTGGAGTATTTTTTGCTATTGTTAAACTAGGAGCTTTGGGGAGCTGCTGAACACAGGGAACAGGGTGAAATGAAGTGAACAAGATGCTTCAAGCATTTTTGGAATATTAGTTTTTGCTATGGAAAATGGTCAGGTCCCCTGCCACGTAGAGCTACGTGGAACATGGGCTTGTTGACATTTTGCTGTACAACAAGAAGGGATCAGGAAGCTGGTTCTAAGACTTTGGCTGAGAAGTGCTTTATTGTTTCCCCTGCAGTATCCTTGGTATACATCTTTATTCAGATGCTCCAGGTTTCAGATCCTGGGGCCAGTGACCCTTCATTACTCATTGTGGCCTGACGATGCTGCCCCTCCTTCTCTCACAAGCAGTGATTCCAGTACTGGCTCCCTCTCTTCCAATCCCAGCCCCTCTTCCCTTCTTGCACATCTGTCTTCTAAATGGAATTCTCCATAGTGCCTTCTAGATACATTAGAGAGATACTGATTAGTCTTAGGCAATGGATAAGCAACCTTGAGTAATTGCTGTGGAAGTGAAGTCATTGATGTTAATAGAAATGGCTTTAATTTGCTTATTTTCCAAATGTGCCTCACCATGGCATTCAAAATTGTGTAGCAACCTGCTTTTACTCTGTTCCATTCATTGTGCAGTTTAGTATCTCAGATTCAGTTCATTTTTCAGGTGCTTACTTGACTTCATTTTTTTACAGTGAAGGCCATGATTTTCCTTATATCATTGTAATTCTCTTTGATATTACTTTAAAAGCCTCAGTACTGAGAACCTCCCAAAGTAGAGAAAAATAAAATCAAAGTATTGCAATATAAGTGGTTTGCTTTTTGCCACTGGCTTTAAAATTTTAATTTGAAGAAAAGGTAAACCATACTTGGAATTCTAGAAAAGTCTGATCCTAGCTGAGATCTGCCAAATAAACTGTGAGGCAGCCAGAGACTGAGAGCAGCACTCCAGTGACATGGCATAAAACTCTTACTCATTTACTGCTCTTCCTTCCCCCGTTCTTCTGTTGCCTGCCGCTGTTTTGCCTCCAGGTTCTGCTGAGGTGTGAATGCTGCATGAAATCTAATCCTGTGCTGAAATGCACTTTGCTCTGAACAGCCTTTAACTCCAAGGTGCACTTCCCTTTCCTAAACCCACTTGGGGCTGCCTCAGTAACTTGTATGAGGTGTAACGAATCTGCAGACATACTCCCCAGGCTATTTCCTTCTTGACCTTTGGTTGCTTTGAATTTTTCGGATTCTTAAGCTGTGATAATTCTCAATGGCTTTTCCATTTTCTGATGGACCCTGTTAAAAAAGCATGTATTATTTTTTTTTTTTTCTAAATGTTCCAGCACTGATGCTGTGAACAGACTCCAGATTATGAATGGCTTGTATTTGACTGGTTTTCTACTTTCACTGCAATCTTAGGAAAATGAGATATGTCAATGAAAGAGCTCGAGAAGAAAAGGTGCACTTGCCCAATGTTCAGCAGCATGTACCTCTTCTGCTTCACTGAGGTCAAAGGTGGGGACAGAGCTGCCTTTGTGAGAGAGGAGAGGTAGAGCAGATGGTATAAGATGAAGGGGTCAGCCTGGGTCAGAAATCTCATTTCCCATGATGGTGGAGAATTTTTAAACTAACACTTCTGAGTACTACCCAACCTACTGTTGTAGACCAACAGCCAGTTCTTTCTTTTTGTGTATTAAAGGTATTTTCATTTACAGGCACCATTTACTTCTAAGAACTAGACCATTACAAACCCACACTTTACAGTTTAAGACTCACAATAAAATAGCAAGAGTTACAGTGCTTGCCAGCTCCTGTAATTTCATGAAAAGACTCCATTTGGTCTTTTTTCCCCTGATGGCACAATTCCTGGAGACAAGCATCTATGCAAGGAACCCAACTCATACATTTAGGAATCCCACAGTTATAAATATTTGGAAATGTGTAATACAAAACCTAAAAAGCAGGGTATTTTTGGTTCTTATCTTGTGCTTTCCAAAGCTATTTGCATGATAAGCTGTGCTATTGTTGATATCATGGTCTCCTCCCAGTTTTGAAGAAAAGAGACAAAAAGCAACTAGGTTATTTTATACCCACCTTAGCTTTACTTTCCAAGGTCTTCCATTGATCCTGTTTTGTATATAACCAATATATTTTAAATCAATTATTTTATTTTTATTTAAACGAGGCTGTAATTTTAAAATCATCAAAAATATTAAAAAAATATATTTGTTTGCTATAATATTTATTTATAAAATAACTGCTTGATAATAAGGTAGAGGAAAGGAAAAAGAATCTAGTCACAAGATGTAGAACTCTCATTAAAGATTTCAGATGTGAAAAGGTTTTCACAGAAATGTATTTTGTTGTTGTGTTCAGAAGACGTAGGCATACACTCATATAAAAAAACTTACATTTTACATATTTTATATTATGTATATATTTATGCATGTGCAGTTAACTTTTGTAGGCACCTGATTACAGAAGTAAATAGAAATTATACTAGACTTACTGATATATTAAAATTCAGTAAATGCCCTAAATATTTTTTTTTAATTCCACCTACTGTATTTACTTGAATAACAAACAAAGATATTGTGGCAAGTTTTTCTTAGGAATACGATCCTTTTTTTATAACTAATAAGTAAGAATAGTACAAAAAATCCAAAACCCCAAATGCTACTTGGAGAAACAATGGAGAATTCCCAACAATTTCCAAGTAATAGGAAACAGGGTACTGCTTCTTAACAGATACAGAGCAACCTTCCTGCCAGCTGGGAGCATGCCCTCACTGCCAAAATTGGCTTTTTGAAAACATTTTCCTGGCCACAATGAATGCTTCACGTGCTGCTGCAGGGTCAATATGGCATCCATGAGTAATCTTTGGGTTTAATGTGCTGGACTGTTAAGACATACTGTTCTTCCAACTCTTTTAGTGTTGGTGGTCAAATAGTTTTCTGAAAATATATTTTCTTTAATTTGAAAGCAGAGAATGGCATAACATTGCTTTTGATATAAGATATTTTAGTGGTGAACTCCAAGAGGAAATAAAATAAGACTTAAGGAGCATTATTTACTTACTAAAGTAAGAGTAAGGCTTATGCCAAAAAGATCTACATTGATCATGGATACATTTAGATGGAATTCAAAATCAGGTTTCTTATTATAGAAGGGCTAAGATGCTGAAATTGGCTTTTAAATAGGAAAAAAAAATCAAATTAGGTTAAAGACAGAACTTTTTAAGCTGATGGAGAGGCTGCAGTTGTCTGTGACAGCATAGGATTGGACTTGGAAGAGCTGTCATTGCACTCCAAGTCTGTGTCCCCCAGTTCTGCTGACAAGAATTGTTTTATTGCTCTGTTTATTCCATGTTATTGGAGGAATCACATGGGTGCTTAGGATCATGCCTGTGTGAGGGGATTTGTGCTTGAGGTGCGAAGCCTGCAACCTGCTGAGTCAGTTCCATGTGTCACAGTATTTTTGCGCCAGAGGCACTGGCAGAGCCAGAAGGGACCAAAAAGTACACTTGGCATTTCCCTTCTTCACACCCCCTTCCTTTGCCCTCTCAAATCTTGCTGTTATTACACAGACAGGTCTATATGTACAAATTTTCACACACTTATGGAACAGTCTTTGGCTGGAGACATCTATGGACCCTCCACTTCGTGTTTATTCCAGAATTGTTTTCTGTTTATCTCATTCCTTGTTTTTGTTAGTCTTAAGACACCAAGTGAAGTGACTTATGCAGCAAATGTCCTCCCTGTGTTTTTGCAGCCATCACTCCTGAACTATTGAATAAATATATCTACCAACTTTCTTATTCTGCTCTTTGTTATAATTGCTTCCACAAATAAGCAATTTGAGCTGAAGCCACTGCACCTTCTTCTGCATGATTATACAATAGCAAGGTCTCTGCAAGTCACTGAAATCACGCTCCTGTGCTAAATCTGCCTCTTGCCAATGGACTGTCTGGCCTGGACACTGAAAACAGATTGAGAAGGGAACATTGATTTGTATCTACCTCTAATGTGATTCTTTGCCACAAGAAGAATAAGCTAAGGGACTTTTTGTTTGTTTTCTTTTAATTTAAGACCATTAAATAAGTGAAATCTTTCTCTTACAGAATGGAAAGGTAAATTAGTATGTTTTGAGTCTTTGCTATTTTGCTCTCCAAGTCTATTCTGTAGCCTAGGCTAATTTTCCTTTGACAATAACCTAATTAATTCTCTAAAGCAGCATTTTAAAATGCAAAAATAGGTTATGTTCTTTTTAAATGGTGGCATTATTGGATTTCAAACAGTAAAAATAGCAACTTAGTAAGAATTAGCTTTGTTGTTAAGGTTTTATTGCAATGCAGGAATTTTTTCTAACTCCTCTTGAGAGAGAAGAATTAGTAGGTTTGGAATATTAGATATTAGGTAAAAATTCTTTTCTGTGAGGGTGGTGAGGCACTGCAACAGGTTGCCCAGAGAAACTGTGAATGCCCCATCCCTGGAGGTGTTCAAACCCAGGCTGGATGGAGCTTGGAGCAACCTGGTCCAGTGAAATGTGTCCCTGCCCACGGCAGGGGGTTTGGAACTAGATGGTCTTTAAGGTCCCTTCCAACCAAACCATTCTATGATTTTATCGTTCTGTGGCAGCGTTGTGTTCCTAGTTAATTTTAATAACGGTTTTATTGCAGTGGGATTCAAATATATCCCAGAGAAAACAACTACCCCAGTTCAGATTTTAAGAAAGCTGACATTTGAAAGTCTACATTTCAAAGTCATTTACTCATGACTGGAAAAGTCACTGCGAAAGGAATCTCTGATTTACACCATAGCTGCCATAACAGTAACAGTGTCTTTATCTTGGTGATTATACCCTGCTAAAAATCTTAGCACAACATTCATTAAAAGTGGTAGGTTTTGTTTGCTAACTTTGAGGGTATGCTGTAATGTTTTATTAATGCAGAAATAATGATGAAGAGATGATAAAAAGATGTTTTGTCATCGAACTCCCCATTTATTACAAAATAAATTGGCTTTTATTTAGCATATATAAAGCATGACCCAGCAAGAAAAGTGATGTTGCTCCCAATCTGTTTTTAACAGTGATCTTATTAGTGCTCCCCAAAGCAAGGCTGTCATGTTATAGGTACAAAAGCACAGAGCTGTTCAGTGTAGGAAACACCTTTCCCTATTCCCTCCTTCATCCCTGCACCCCAAATCTGCTTTTTGTTTTCATTTATTTCGCAGAACTTGTCCTCTCTCTGCCTTGGAAGCTGAACGTTGCAGGAGCTTGCTAGTGCTGAGAACGGACAGTCATTTAGTGCAAGAAGGAGCTGATGTTTAGAATAGCATTCACAATCAAGAAAAGGTGACAGTGGATAATTAAATGTCAAGGGAAACTGAAATATTCCTTAATCACAAATGTAATCTCTCCTGCTGTTGTTCTCTATGGTGGGCCACTGTCAGGGAACCTCAGTTCCTTGAGGACCTGAGTACCATGCACCAGCAACCCAGAAGCATGTGGTCCTGGTTCTTTGGACTCACTGATGACACTTGCCAGGGAGAGCATAAAAGAGGCCATGAGTTTTTGAGAGGGACTTTAGAAGTTCTCTGCTGCTTTGTGTTTGAAATGTTTCTTTTCCTCTGAGGTAAGGGGAAAAGTGCATTCTTGTTCTAAATGGGTGAATGGCTCTAATGGATAGGAGGATGAGGAAGAAAGTTCATACAGAAGAAGAGCAGAAATCAAGATGTTGGCTTAAAATAGTAAAAACTGTAATCCCAGAAACTCTAAAAGAGTAAGATCTTTCTGGCTCCATACTGGACAGAGAAGCAGATGAGGTAAATCCTTGAATCTACAACAACTGAAATATTTCTATTACCTCATTCTAGCTGTTCCATTCAGGATCAAAATAATAATTTATAAATTGCAGTACAATAGATATGAAGAATAAAATTCCAGCCCAAATGAACAATCAATCTAAACAACTTTAAATATTGAGAACTTCAACAAATTCAGTGAATGATAGAAAATGACACCCTCATCAAGAGTTCATTTGCTAGAAGGGTGCTTTATTTCAGCTAATCAAAAATGTTTTCTATTACTGTGTAGGACTGTCAGCAGTCAAGCAAAATAAATGGCTCGACCATAGATGCATTGGAAGTAAAGTATTTGGATCTTCATGCAGTTTTATCAGCTATTTGAGAGTTACAAATGATAAAAGGATAAATTTAATGGTGCTGACTTCAATAAAGAATAACATTAAGGTAGCTGCAGATACGCAACTTTTAAGATATTGCAGTATAAAAATGCGCTTTTATGACTTTTTAGTATATCCCTGCAGGAAAACTAGTTAAAAGGCAAATAAGCATTATAAAAGAACTAAGAGAAAAGCCTTTTCTCATAGTAATTGAGAGAAATCTGTTATGAACTGTTGAACCTGCAATGTAATTTAAATATATTATCTCCTTCTCGAGCTACAGTCTAGGAGTTGCTGGCAAATTATCCTTGTTGAAGATGGTGATGCTGTTGCTGGTCTATGCTTTCACATTTATGCATCAGAAGTTTTATTTCTAGAAAAGACATAGCCACAGGGAGAGCTGTAATTTCTTTAAAACTTGCTCCTAGAAGAAAGTATACTGTCTGCTGATTTAGCGTAGGTGGGGTCAAATCTTTACCTGATAGCTGCTCTTTCTCCCTCAGGTAGTTCAGAACAGACTAATCTGAGGACTAGGCAGTAGGCACCAGATCAGCAACAAGATCATCAACAGCTTCTGCCCTTTTTTTGTGTGATCACCCCTGACCAGCCCTGCTCCTCTTTGGATATCTGCTCCATCATGCAGCTGAACTCATGGCAGAATGATGCCATTTGTTCCAAGCTTTTGATGAAGTCTGAGCAGGCAGGACTCATAAGTTACACAAAGTTCTCCCCTTCAGCAAGGCACCTCAGAGATCACAGCCCTCTCTTTTAAAAGACCAGCAGAAGAATACCAACAGCCCCTTTTTCAAGGGAAGTGTACATCACAAAACCAGAACCATTAGCTGGTTATCAGCCTAACAAATGTGGTTTTAATGGATGTAGTTTGTTTACACAAAGCTTGAGCAGACAGAAATATTACATACTGTTCTTCCAAGTCAATACTAAGTCCCACTGGGAGGGCAGTAAAGGGAAAAACACTGCCATAGCATGAATTATACCACAGATCACAAAAGGACCGAGTGCTTCTTTACTACATCTTCACTCACTGCAAAGGTAGAGAAAAGGCTGTTGGGTAGAGGGTTGTAATTCTATGTGTGGTTAAGAGGGAATTGTCTAGTCAAACCGAGCAATTATCTTTTTCAAAGACATCTTTGTAAGAGGAAATCGATATGGTTGTTAATGATAATGGTTTTCCAACAGTAGTATGAATGTACCTGGTAATTTCTAGACAACTGAGTGATAAAAACAAGTTCTGTTATACTCAATTGCTTTTATTTTTCTGTCCTCTTCATAAAAGTGGCTCTAGGAAAGTCTTGTGCATCTTGGATTATCCAGCCAGTCTGGTTCTAACCTTCATGTTAATACCAAGGTAAAAAGTTGCTAGTTCATCATGTACATAATCCACTTCTCCTTATTTCCTTTCAAACACTGGCAAAATCTACAATTGAGGCTCTGCAGATGTGTATCACTAATTTCTGGAACTTTGCACCAAGTTTATTTTGTCACCAGGAGCAAAACAAAACTTTTGTAGGAGATAATCAAAGCAAATGGTGGAAAATAACCATTTCCAGTTAAATGCTGTAATAGTACTGTGAGGTTCCTACAACACTGAATTTTACTTCAAAGAACAAAGGGACTGAACAAAATCAACCAAGATCTTTAATTGCAAGTTCTATGTATATACTTTCACATACATTTTTTTATAAAATCCCTGCAATAAATGCTGTAACAAAATATTTACATGCTCCTCTTTGATCCCCAGATCAGTCTCTACATTGTTTACAAAATACTGTCAGTAAAGGTGTCACTCTCAAATGGATTTCAACGCTCCTGTCTTCCATTCATCAGAGCATAGCACCAGTAAATGGGTATGAGTTTTTACAGACAATGGCATTTAAAACAATCCTTGACTCAGCCAACAGCTGTGATTTACTGTCAGTCAGTTGGAGCTGCCAAAGCACCAGAAGCAAAGAATTGCTTTGGAAAAGGTTTGTATGGGTGGTGTGCCTGCTTTCTGCCTCTGTGGCTGGTGTCAACTCCAGTAAATTTATAGGAGAGTGGTGAGGCCCAGGTAGAAAAATAACTATCATTGCGATTGGGTTTTTCATTTACATCACTGGACATTGATAGATAGATCACTGGCAATGCTGTTGCTGCATTACCGTAGGCTGTCCACTCTCTTTTGTCCTTTATATTGACTCATACTTGTTCTTTCTGATTGTGTGTGTAGGAGAAGATGATGAACTTTCTTAAATTTGGTGTGTCTTGTAGCACCGAGGTACTGTTTTCTCGTGGTGAGGAAAAAATTATGAAACTGAGGCTATATTTTTCCTGTTGTTCCATGAAAGACATCAGCATTTTTCCCCATGGCGTGTTCTTAGAATGTTCATTGGTAGTCCTACAGGCAACCTCACCAGTGAATCAGTTGCTTGTGATATTCAGAGCATTAAAGAAAAAGACCAGCAAATGGAATTTTCACTGTAACCATCTTGCATGATTATTGCTGTAGACATCTTGCAGAGATTTAATCTGTTTACTAGAGACAGAAATGTGTAGCCATTGAAAACTGTCTATAATAATTAGTTCATGATAACAAAGTTATGCCTGGATGATTGCAAGACAGACTCCTGAGTGCATTTTTATGGAAAGATATTAACAGAGTGGAGTTAGATGAAACTGAACTAATCCTGTTGTTATCAATCTTATTTATATTTTGTAAGCAAGAGCTGTCAGCTTGACTAATGCAATAGAAATTACATATATACAATTATTTATCAAATTATTTGAATGACATCCCAGTGGCAGATAATGACCCTGTGCTGAGGTATGTATCAGTGGATGTTTCCTCTAGATCTTTAAAAAGAGGTACTCAATTTTCTCCAATCAGTCTTCTTCATGTCTTCTTTGAGGTCTGCACTAAAGGGATAGCTGCAATTTCTGATGCAAATGGATACTACCTATCATGGAAGGTTACCTACCGTGGTTTTTTTTCACTAACATCCTCTTTCCTGTTGTTTTGCTTCTGTTGTAAGCTCACTGTGGGCAGCTTTACCAAAGTAGAGCAATGGTTCCGAAAATGCTTCCTGTGAGAAGCAGAAACAGGTTTTCATCAGAATTTTTCATTCATTTTTTGAAGGAAAATAAATCAGTCCTTATTTGTTGAGATCATTTATGTAGCATATATTTGAGAAGCCAACATGTGGAGAAGGACACTGCTAGTTCCTTTCTGTTGTGCAGAGGCAGTGTCTAAAGCCTTTTCATATTCTAAACCCCTGCCACTTAACTGAAAAAAGTAGGTTGCATATTCTGTGGGAAGGCTGGAAAGCATCTTACAATGTCTGCAGAATTGTTCCCTAGTAAGCCAGGGCAGGCTTCAGGTCTTTTGTGGGGGGGACACTGAAGGATGTGTGTTACCTGACAGTTAGATGGTTAGATGCTGCATGGTTACGCAAGTGGCATGTTCACATGGGTGTTGTTTGCTCTTGTTGAACTCAAACATTGATATTGCTTCCATCAGAAACAGAAAAAGGCTTTTGTGCGTTCTGAAGAGGTAGGAGGACATGTTCAGCCAGTAGTTGACATGATGAACTGCACAAATGTTTTAATGAAGGCTGTTAGGGACAGTGATAGTAACTGAAGACACAGTTTCTTAACTTGGAGCTCAGTGAGCATTTTCCCTGAAAAAGTGCTATCTGGAGAAAAGTACATATATATCATAGACTTATCTTTTCACACGTAGGGGTCCCTAAAGAAAAACACAGCAAATACAGCAATACTCAGCCCAGGGCTTTACAAATGAGATAGAACTGAGCTTCTCTTTTCTGCTTGCCCTTTTTCTGCTGACCCTTTGAGATTTTCCTAAATGGTTTCCCAATCCAGTAGCAGTTTCTGTTATAGCAGTGATAGCCAACTGCTCAGTGTTTGCTCACTGAGAGGAGCACCTAGAATATTTAGGGCTTTGTCTGACAGCCATGTGGGAGGTGGGTGTTCCCTAATTCAGGAGAGCAGTACACCTTCCAGCAGAGAAGTTGACTCTGCTCCAGGAAGGCTGATGCAGGACTGAATCAAATAGGAGAGAAGGAGAAATAAAGGATGAGGGCCCATCTCTCACAGCAACGGTTCACAGGAGAGGCAGGTGGTACAGGGCAGGTGGGGTTGGAAAGCAAGGAGAGCTATGGAGGCTGCAGAGCTCCCACTTAACACAGCAGATGCTCAGCTTTGGTCTCTTCTCCTCCTTTTGCTGTAGGGAGGGAATTTGCATGTCTGACATCTTTCAGCGAGTTTTAAAACAAGAACAGAAATAGCTTTGGGGGAAGGATAGGAAGCCTAGAAAAGTTTCATCTGTCCTACTCTAAAACTGCGCCTTTCTGACTGTTTATTTCTCTTTAATAGTTCCTTTAATATGGAAATTGTAAGTGCATATGGATCATCAGACATTTGTTGCTTATATCTGGTTTAGCTGCATGGTAGTTTTAGTCTTAATAGAGAAAACAGAGATGAGGCATTGAGTCTGGGAGACCATGTGTCTCTACACCAGCTGTGAGCATCGGTTTTGCCATCTAAGGGCATTCCCTGTTTTCTTATAAATGAGGCTTTTAGACCAAGACAGATTAAAGCATAATGTTAAATAGTGGTTACAATAAATACTTCCATCTATTTACTCCATTTTAATTTAGAAAACACATTAATAGTACTGTTCCTTATAATGAAGAAACAGTGAATTCCCAATATTGTAATGTTTCACCAAAGTTCAATTGATCTAATATCTTAATTTTCACAAGTCATTGCAGAATTATTATTAATTAATATATTACCCATATATTTAGAGCAAGAGAAGTCTCTCTCCAGTGTCTTCCCATGTGCCTGTTTTCCTGTTATCAGTTAGGTTTGAAAAAAGAGCATGATTCCCAAATGTTCAAGTGCACTGTCCACTCAGCTAAGCAGTTAACTGCTCTACATTTTACATTCATTGCTCATTCTCTTGTTGCATCTGCAGCTGATTAGGGGTGACAGAGGATTTACCTTTGTCTTCTGCAGTACTTTAAGATGCCAGAAAATTAGATTTCCTTTGGAAACAAAGCAGTAGATGTGCCCATTACATTCTTATGTTACTGTGTGTTTTGCACAAAGTGGGCTTTTCTATTTTATATCTTTCTGCTTTAATTTATCTCTGTATAACTCTGCTTTAGTAGAGTAAGAGATACCAGTAGCTATAACCAGTTACTTGTTATTTCATGTTGTAATTGCAATTTTGCCCTACCTGGGAGTCACCCTAGTCTGTGCTGACCTGAAGCCACAGTTGTCTTTGGAGAATGATGACAAGAAACTTAAATGGAAGTCCTCAGGGCAAATTTTGTCCTATGCTGTGGGATCTCAGAGTACTTACTGTTTGCTCTCACACATTTCTGTTGTGTGTGGAAGGGGCAATGTCTTTGCACCTGGATAAGTGAGAGTTTGGCTCTCTAAGACAAAACTAATTACCACGTGGGCTAGTGCAAACATAGGAAGCTTTCCTGTTCCCCAAACCGTGTGTTAAGGGTACATATGCACAAGGCTGTGTCCCTTTGTGCTCCTTTCCCATGCACCTGGAAGGTGGCTTGGCCAGGACTGCAAGAGTAGGCATAGGATTATGAGGAGAAAGCCTCAGGCCTGCATGCAGTCCATGAGCCAGTCTGTGCTGTTGCCAAAGCTGCCATCCACTGAACTCTTCTCAGTGGTCAGTGCTTTTTAGCTGCTTGCTGGGCGTTGCATGACCTTTACTTTAGCCAGTGTCTGGTGTGTGGCAGCAGCCAAGGAGACAGGTCAGGCTGTTGGCATGATGCTTTGTGCTCAACATCCCTTGATGTCCCTTCCCTGGGCAGACATGCTCGCCCTGGCTCTGCTGTGGTACCTTGCTGGGGCTCCACTGCTATCACTCATTTGAACCATAAGTCCATCCCTATGCCATGACTCGTAAGACACAAGATTCCTGTTGATTGAATTGCCTAATAGTCTTCATAACAAATGGTGCAAAGCTGAGGTACTGCAGAGCTACTGAAGCACCGAAGGTAATTTGCTTGCTGGCGCGCACGCGCGCGTGTGTAACATATGCAAGGATTCAAGGCTTAGTTCTGATCCTGCTAAAGTAACATAAGACCTAATCCTGTTCCTACCGTGGCAGATTTATCAGAGCATGACTGCTAACACTCTAAAGCTGACTGAGAGACAGCTACATGCTGTGGACAGACAGCAGCCAAGAGTTCACTCCTACAGCTACCACGGGAGCAGGAAAATAGCGATGAGTAATAAGAATGAGTGGGGAATGCACAGCAATTTAGCAGCTAACAAAATAAGTGTAAATTGATACTGTGCTCCCTGCATTAATATTAATTATTTCTCTCACCAAAATAAAATGAAAACAACATTGTAAGCACTCATTTTAAATTTTTAAGACTATGTTATTAAGGCATTTATATAATACATTTGGGACCTGCTTTCCTGTTTTGTGTGAGAAATAAGAATTTTGGAACAAGATAAACAAGTGAAAAGGAATAATAATTCTGAGAAAAAGAAAGTCATGACAATTTCTTCTTGTAGTCTTTCTTCCTTTTCCTCTTCCCATTCAAGATGCTGCTCTGCCACCATATGTTCTGCAGTTCTTAGTCAATAAGAATGTGATTGATTGCAGTAGGTCTCTGGTAAGACTCAGTCCTGTAGGAATGATTTAACTTGGAGAGAATGGGCTTTGGTCACAGTTCATCATCTTTTTGCAAATTGCAGTATATAACTGTGCTGGTCCTCACAGCACATTAGAAATGATTTGCCATCCCAAAAAATTAATCAGTTCTCCACTTTGTTCTGAGAAGATTGTAATTTGCAGCCTCCATGAGAAGCATTACATTTGTTGCCTGCCCTGACTAGTGGGCTTTTTTTCCCTTATGCTGGATGGCTGGTTCATCAGAGTAGGAGGTGAAGGCTGGCTCCCTCATCTTGTGCTCCTGATCAGATAGGCAGGTAGCTTACTTCTCTACAAGTGTGCTCAAAGATGTGAGGAAGCAATTGAAGGCTGTCTCTGTGCAGTAGCCATATAGCACAGGACAGCATGCCTTCCTTTAAGCCAAGGATTTTTCTTTTTGCATGCCTGTTTGGCACACAGCATGCACTGGGCTGATATTTAAACAACCAGTAATGATAGTGGCATATTCAGGCAATAGTATTTCAGTTCCATCCCCATGATGTTAGAGATGGATGCTGGTTTGCCTCCATCTCCCCCATATTCCCAGTGGTAGTAGGAATACCAGTAGGTATTCCTACTGGTATTTCTATTTAGTATTGGTATTGGTATTCCTATTTAGTATTGGTATTCCTATTTAGTATTGGTATTCCTATTCCTATTCCAATTTAGTAGGTACCACTAAATCTTTAGTGCTGGGCTGCGTCTCAGGTGCATCATAGAATCATAGAATCATAGAATAGAATGGGTTGGAAAAGACCTCCAAGATCATCAAGTCCAACCCCTGATCCAACTCCAATTACTATATCATGGCACTAAGGGCCACGTCCAATCTCTTTTTAAAAACCTCTAGGGATGGTGAATCCACCACCTCTCTGGGTAGGCCGTTCCATAACCCCATGCCTGCCACCAAAGTTGATGGTGTGACCGTAGTTTGGGGTATAGGTACAGACACAGAGAGAGACAGTAATCTGTCAGTGCTGATAAGTCATCCCCTGCAGCTGTTCCCAATCTCTTCTGGGGAGAAGATATTTGCACAGGTAGAAAAAAATCCCAAAAAATCAATTTGGCCTACAGAATTGCCAGCTGGACCATACAGATCTAGGCTAAGGTCTAAGCATGCTGAAGTGATTTTCAATTTTCCATTGCAGAGGAGAAAAAAAAAAAGGAAAATCAATATAGTTTCTGTTTTCCATAGGAGACAATGGACAGATTGTATATTTTAAGGTTAAACAGATGTTTCTTCTACATTTTTTTAATCCATAAAAACAGTGAGAAAATATATAAAGAGGCAAAATGGTTCAAACAGATTAAGGATATATTTCTGCCTTATTGCAAATATTTTAAAATATCATCTAGGAAAAAAAAGCATTTAGCTTTCATTTAGCTAATAAAATCCAGTGATTTTCAAAATCATCTCCTTCCTTCTTTGTTTTGTACAGAAGCAGAATGAACTTTCTAAGCTGCAAGTAAGGAGAAAAAGAAAGATTATTTAATTCTTGTTAGTAATTGCCAGAAGATGGCAAATATTCTAAAATGTCTGGTGTTTTGGTATTTAATGTCAGATCTACTTCAACAACTTGAAGAACCATTTGCTGAAATATTTTGAATAGCTGTGAAAACAAAAATTCTGATACTATTCTTATCGATCTCTCTACTAAGAGAAATAGAAAGAGCAAGATGCAACATTACATGAAAATTGCAATATATAGATAGCAGCACAAGAGCTGTTACCAGAATGTATTCACATTTGAGTTTCATGTGCAGCAATGTATGGAACTATGGAGTCAGTATTAGCCTGATTTCTGATAAATATCTGTTTTTGGACTGCAATGATAGCGTATCTTTGCCTCCCGAGTATTTAGATCAAAACTAATTGTGGAAAACACTGACTCTTATTTTGTGCTTGTACAAAGTCTAGCATGAAAAAGCCCATGTGCAAATTAATGGCTTCTTTCTAGCTCTTGAGCCCAGACTAGCCTGTGCACTCAGCCTGTGAGTCAGGAGCTGGGGTGGCTGAACTGCTTTGCAATGTGTCTTCACTGGCAACTTGTGCAAACAATCCCAGGGACCTGCCATGTTGTAGGCCAAGGGAATAATGCATCGTTCATCAGGGTTGTGGTAAAGGCAGCACAGTTTAATATGCTCTGATCTGTAAGGTTTATGAAGACTTTATTCAAAAAGCACTCTTGTGTGCCCTCTGAATTTTCAACATCAGATAAGAAGCTTTATACTCCTGAATTATTTATAGGATGGTAATACAGTAGATCTGACCTTTTTACAGGGTAACATCGTGCAGAAGCGAATGAAATATTTTTACACAAGGGTCATGCACGCAAGGCATAATCTTGTTGTTTCAGTTGTGATGTCCCCTCAGTGTGCTCTCTCCTAGCCATTTTTTTGCAATGGCATTTCTTCTGTCTTATGTGTGAACTGACAGTAAATCATGCAAAAAACCCGTCTGTTAGATTTTGAAGGAGAGCTTTTGTTTCAACTGTGATTGATCAAATGCAGTGTTATAAAATTTTAAAAGTTGTACTCATTCTGCTTGTGTATGAGCAGTAAGGCCTGTATTTCCCAGTTTATTGAGCCTGAGCAGTATCTTCTACCTGCTCTTAATGCCAAAGCATTGAAATGAAGAAAATTGGCATTGTACTCCCATGAGACAGCAGAACAGTAATGGAATAAGATTTTATCTAAGGCATAGGAAATCCTATGTGCATCTCTTAGAGAAGTGTTTTAATACAGTCTTTTGGATTCTGAACTCACAAGCACATGATAAATCCACATGCCTTTCAAGGGCTGTATTTTGGTTTTGAGTCTGATTTGTACAGATGCTAAACCCCAATAAATCAAAAGCAAAACCAAAGCCAAAGAAATGCCCTCAGTGAATGTACTTTTAAAAACTCCTAGGACACTCTCATATGAGGTAGCTCATGCAGTACAAGTTCTACTATTTATCATTAACATTAATGTATTAAAGTCTTTCTCCTCTGGTCAATAATTGTTTGGTTTTTTAATATCTGCTGAATTTGGAATGCTTCATTTACTTGTTGCTTAGTCCCACTTCAGCTCAATCAATTTCTTCACTGTATCTTCCAACATAAATGTGAAAAACACATGGTCTGTAAATTTGCCTATTCGTCATTGCAAGAGGCACACAGAGCAATATACAGATTGCCGATAGCCCACAAAAAGCCAGATTTTTAACATCTGCATCTACACTTTGAAGCAGCCCAACCCAAATGGAGCTCATTCATGGAAGAGGAGGAAGGACTGGAGACCCTGAACAGCACCTGTGTGCATGTACTTGCCTTCCTCTCAAGCTTTGATTGGATTTTAAACATGAGACAAAATGTTAATAAGTTATGTGGGTTCCTGACTACTTCTCACTCCCTAGAGTTACATCTCTCAAAAATGCAGGCTTGGGCTGTGTACTTCCATTGAACTCTGGTGCATTAAATTTGTAGTAGGTTGGCACTGAAGGTCTGAGACTAGACTGATGCTTTAAAGCATCCCTCAGGTGAAGGAAACAAAGATAAATCTAATAGACAGTAGTATTACTCAACTGTGCACTGCTGTCCAGTAGGACTTTTTTACTTATCTTGGATGGTAAAATAGGGACATTAAAGATTCAGACTGAGCAAAACACGAATGTGGAAAGGCTGTACTTTCATTGGCTTTAACATCCAGCACAGTAAGGAAGTGATGTGGGTCAGTGAATAAAGGTAGAATAATGACTGCATGGAGGCAACTTTTGAACGTCCCTGTAAGATGCTGTCAGATACTTGAAATTTTTAATCTTTTAATTTGTCTCAGAGCCTTTTTTTTTCCTTTAAAAGCTTATGCTATAAAAGTATGTAGCACTTCAACAGAAGTGCTTGACTTGTAGGGAACTTACTCCTCTAAGTGCTGTGTCTCAGGTGTCCTAACAACTCCAGTATGCCTCTAACTACAGCCACTTGCAGCACGTGGCCTCTCAATTCCAGCTTGCTGCGGAAGTGACTTCAACCAAAGCTTTAAAGATGTTTTGTAACATTTATATTTGTGATCACAAAAAATTGCAAAACTTCTTTAGAGAAATTGGTAAGAGAAATATGATGATGCCAAACTCTGAAGTGAGATAAGGGTTGGGTGTCTTCCAAAATTGCTCAGAATTTTTTTCATTTGATGGATTTTTGTACAGTTTTAGCCTTACTACTGAAAGCAGAGGTTTCAGTGATTGGGTAACTGCTTTTCTCTTTAGACAATTCCAGTAATTCCAATGAATCTATGCTGAACTTGTACCTCTGAAGGATGTGACTGGTCAATTAGCCCTCCCAAATCTGGTATTTTAAGGGTAGGAATGCCCCACAGTGAAATTTAGCAGACCTATTGCCTATGTCTATTATGGCAACCTCCTAGGCCTTGTACCACCTGTGGCAGCATTGTGTCCTTCACAGAGTTTTGTGTTCAGAATGGTTTTCCTAATGCAAGTGTCTGCAAGTGGCCATGCAGGAAGGCAACTTGTAGCTTTTGTCCCCAGCACTGCCCCTGGAGGAGACCTTGCTCTGCTGACAGTAGGTTTAGAAGGCACCTTTTCAGCATCTTTATCCTTCCTGCAGAATAGAAGAAGTGAAGCCAAGGCAAAATGATCTCCTCTAAAGTTTTCACTGAGAAGGTGATTGAACCAACGGAGAGTAAGTTATATTTTGGACAAAGTAATTAAAAATATATGAGATAACTGATTACAGCATAGCTGGAAGACTGAAACAAAGCAATAACATCTGTAAAGGATTAAGTAGACTTCTGAAAATTCTAATGCACCAAACAATCAAATTGCCATCTTGATATGTTGAGGATTAGGTATCTTGCTTCAGCTGTGTGTTGTACATTTAGTTGCACTCTGATTTTAGAAGCTTGGCTTCTGCTCCATGCCTACCTTACAATTTTCTTTTAGGAGCATCGCAATCATGTGAGACTTCAGAGAGACATTCCAACCATAGTTTTCTAAAAATAAGAATAGGAGAAAGTTAGTATGGGATAATAAGAGTCATGGGGAGAGACTTTTTAGTATGGCCTGTAGCAACAGGACATGGAGTAATGGTTTTAAACTAAAAAAGAGTAGATTCAGACTAGATATAAGGAAGAATTTTTTTACAATGATGGTGGTGAGGCACTAGCACAAGTTGCCCAGAGAGATGGCAGGTACCCGATCCCGGGAAACACTCAAGGTCAGATTGTACAGACTCTAAGCAATCTATCTAGTTGAAGATATCCCTGCTCATTGCAGGAGGGTCAGAATGGATGACCTTTAAAGGCCCTTTCCAACCCAAACTATTCTATGACTGTATGAATCTGTGAATGCAAATAGGGGTGAAACTAGTCTGGAGACTGAGAAAACCTGTGACGTTTTAGATTCTGTGTGGCCAGTCTCAGAAATATAACCTCTTTGTACTATGTGAAATGAGCTCACTGCAGTTATTCCACATGATTATATGATGAAAAAAATATTAACTGGGAGATTTTTCTCAAAAAATTATCTGTCCAGGATATCCTTCCATTATACTGTCGTCAACAGTAGAAGCAGCTCATCATGGGAGCTCAGAGGTGTCTTGCTGCCTGTTTTGAATGAAATCCCCATTAGCCAAGGCATCTCGTCTCCATAGTGCAGAGTTACAGCAGGTTGGAAAGCTGAAAATTCCTTCTTTTCAGGGTGAGGGTGGCTTTACACAGTGTGGACATTTCAGATCGTTCTTTGCTTGGTATCAACTGTATTAAAATATAATACAAATGATGTTAGTGTAGGAAGAACTTTCTCATTCTGAATTTTGCATACAACGTAAATATATTGTAGCATTTAAATATGATATACGGATTTCCATACACATATGCTATATAAGAACAATGTAGCATGAGTCATCTTACTATAACTGCAGGGCTTTTGCAAAACACCCATTAATTCTGTCCAGTCAGTCCCTGTTGTATAGATTGAAAAAAGTATAATGTTCCTCAAATTGCTTACTTCTGAATGCTTCTGTGTTTCAGAGTTTCTTCAAGCTCTTTTAAATCAAAAGAAAGATGATCCTGTCCTACTGCTGACTCATGCCTCTTATGTTTCTGTTCCGTTGCATGGGGTTTTTAACATTCTTCAATGTAAATGTATCAAACTGGTAAACCAGACATTTCAGAAGCCACATTTTCTTGAGTCATAGCTATTCTCTGTCTCAATTTTCCTCAGAGTTAAGAAAAAATTCTACCACCCTAGCATACAAAGGTTTTTGCAGAGGTTTTTAAAAATTATTTTATTTTTCTAGGGCTGGTTCTCATTACAAACAAAAAAGTCAATGCAGATACAGTTTTATTTCTTTTGGATGTTTTTAAAAATTCTTGAAAATAGAATTCTTATTCTCAGAAAATCCTTTGCTTCCTACTGCTGTTTCTTCCTCATATAGGTTTCTTCCTTAAGGAGCTGCCCAGGGGAAAAAAAAAGAGATAAACACCTATCTCACTAGAAGACAGATCATAGTATAGTGTGACGTTTCTGCCTAAATTCTTGTATATATAAAGAAGTATGGACTGAGGTGTCTAAGTGTTGCATTGCAGTATGCTTTAATCATTTCTCCAATCCCACTTAATTTCTTGCATTCTTGAGTGGTGCACTTGCACTGACATTAGCTGATGACATTTCCCTCCTTTTCTGACTATTTGAAAATGTGCAACTTTCCATGCCTTCAGTAAAGTCATCCTTCAGGCTCAACAAAATCCATACAGCTGTTTGCAAACTGTCTCAAACCTTTCTGTATGCACAGAAGTCATAACCTATTTTGATCTTTATTGATTTAAGTTAAAGGATGAACTGAATGCATTGATATTAAAGAAATAATCTGGCTTGATTATAAAGCATGAGTCCATACTAGGAGCAGACGTGCAATCCTTCTCTTTGGGTAAATGGGCAGTAAAATGTCACAGGGCACTGCCAAGGGGAATTCATTAATCTTTGGAAAGGATAAAGCTACTGCAACGAGAAAACTCCATGGGAAATGACTCTGTTGGCTGTGCAGGGTTTGGATGTTGCATATTCTAGTGGCTGATAGAGCAGGTCATGCAGGACCCTGTTAGGAATAGCACCTGGTGAACTCAGCATTGCTCATAACATAGGAACCTTGGGCTAGAGGGCAAGGCTTTCATAACTAATGATTGTGGCATAACAGGAGGCTTGTCAGATGCAAGCAGAGCTTGACTTTTCTTAGCACTCCAGGCCTGCCTGAGCCTCACTCCAGTGCATCCGGTTTCTGAGAGTGTCTGCATGTGTTTGTGTGAGGGAGGGCTGCCTGGGGGGTTCAGATCTGAGAGGCTGAGAAGCAATGCTCAAGGTCAGTGCTGGTGCTGAGCACCCTGTGTAGCCACTGAGCTAAGAGGAGGTTGAGGGTGTTGAGAATTTAGCTGTTTAAGCTTGTTAGGGCTTTTGAATCAAACTGGTTTTGATTTTGTAGTTGCTGGAATCCCCCAGTGCTCTACATATGAGGTATCATCTTCTGGTGATTGAAAGATATGCTTGCAGCTTTGGGACCCCCAGCATAGAAGGGCATGGACCTGTTGGAGTGAGTCCAGAGGAGGCCACTAAAATGATTTGAGGGCTGGAGCACCTCTCCTGTGCAAACAGGCTGAGAGAAGTGGGATTGTTCAGCCTGTAGAAGAGACAGCTCCAGAGAGACCTTACAGCACCTTCCAGTACCTAAAGGGGGCAGATGAGAGAGCTGGAGAGGGACTTTTTAGAAGGGCAAGTAGTGATAGGACAGGGGGCAATGGCTTTAAACTGAAAGATGATAGGTTAAGATTAGACATTAGGAAGAAATTCTTTGCTATGAAGTAGTGAGGCACTGAAATAGGTTGCTCAGAGATGCCCCATCCCTGGAAATTTTCAAGGCCAGGTTGGATGGGACTGAGAGCAACCCGGTCTAGTGGAAGGTGTTCTTGCCTATGGCAAAGATGTTGGAACTAGGTGACCATTAAAGGCCCCTTCCAAACCAAACCATTCTATGATTCTTTGAGATTACATACTTTATATTTTCTACCTGAGAAACTTAACCTGTCTTCTTTACAATTTTGGAAATTCATGGGACCTGCCCACCATTGTGGGAGTGAAATCGATTTGCATTTACCTGAAGTGAATTTTTTTTAATCTGTACATAGATCTATTGGAGCATAGTCAAATTGATACCCTTGGATAAACTAACTTCTCCATTATGATGATAGCAGTAGATGCTTTACCACTACTTCTTCATTTTTGCCTGAAAGCAACTGATCACAGTGAACTAAAAGTAGGGACCACTTATTCCTGTTGTGTTACACGAGTCAAAGTCATTTATTTACTGCACTGGTAATTCAATGTTCTGTATATAACTGTTCTGCAAGCATATATGACTCCTTTGAACATTTATTCGTACAGTGAACATCCTATATTGCTGGGAAAACAAGGATTGCTTTTATCTCTACTACTGACATCTTGTATAAAGGCTAGGGTGATTATTCACTCTCTTCACTCACGGCAAAAGCAATGTTTTCCTTGCCTAAGAAACTGTTATGAAGTTTAATTCACTTAAGATTCCCAGGTAAAAGGTGATATGGAAGTGGACAGATACTAAGAGACTAAAGCTTATTTCACAGCTTAAATAAGTAGTAAAAAAACCCCAAAAACAAACACAAAAAGGTGAGGTTGACTACTGTTGCTTATAAAGTTTGGATCAAATCCTAAAGTGCAGATTTTACTGGAGTTTTTTACTGATTCTTATCTGTGCAGAAACTTTGCTGTTTTGACAGTGCTTAGTTTTTCAGCTGGAATGAAGGGCTTCACATATACCTTCTGTCTTCCCCCTCAATGTCATTACATCAGTAGGAATTTTTGAATGCTTTTGTAGCCTTCTGTGACTGCTGGAGCTCCTGGAACATAACAAAACATCTTTAGTGACCTAGAGACTATAACTGGACTTAAATCTAAATCTAATCTGGAAAAAAAGATCTTCAATAGGGAGAGAAGACTTAAAACGTTAAGAGAGGTGCTGTAACTGTCCTGTGGAGGATTTAACTATGGTGATTGACCTTAATAGCAAACCTCTTGTAAAAATTCGATGCTTACTTTAGTTGATGTATTTTTTGGGGTTTTTTGCCTTCTGACTGTTATTTTTGTGTTGATTCTGGAACCATTTCCTATATATGACAGAGTGCAGGAGACATTTCGATTGTCAGATATTTACAGAATTGATAGAAAGTGGCCAGGAAAGGAAATGGTATGGGTGGTTCTTAAGCTGAGGCCAGGCTTTGATTTTCAGAGCCTTTTGCTTGTGACACATATTTCCTGTGTGTTATGAAGCAGAATTTGTTATCAGTTAAACACTTCAAACTTTGTCTCTCTTCTACTTGTTTGGTTTTGGAATGCTAATACAAACTGGAAATGTTTTCAACAAAATCATGATATTTTAAAGCTGTGTCCAGCAGTGTTAGAGGCATAGTGACATCTGCTTGTTGCTTAAAACTGCCAGTGTTAAGAGGGTGCCATCAGCTATAGTTAGACACAAAATTTAGGCCTCAATCTGGCATTGAAGTGTGGGAAGAGGGAAGACATACATCTGAGTCCAGACCCTATCTCAGCTTTGACAAAGTAAAGGTGAAAGTAGAACTGTTACTCTCACCTGTTCAGGCATTTAAGTTTCCTTTTATAACCATTTGACTTTAAAAGACCTAATTGGAGCAATGGCCTCATCAGAGATGATGAATTTTCCCATTGCATCTTGCACTGCCCAGGAGCGCTTGACCTTCCCAGCTGCAAGCGCAGCTCAGTCCTGACTCCTGACCCTCAGGCCTTTGGTCGGGGCAGATTAGCAAGCCACAAAAATAGATGAGCCAGCCACAGGGAGTCTGAAGTAACCCAGTCCTGGTTCCCTTACATGCAAAACACATCTCAATGCAGTGTCTGATGCATTTGCAAATTTGTTGCCCGATTTGTTCCTGCAGTCAAAGTGGCATAGCCCAGTTTCCATTTGGGTGTTTGGTGTGTGATTTGTGGCTGTGTTTGGAGCGATTTTGGTTAGCCAGAAAACTTCTGAGCTTAACTTCTATTGCGTGGCTATCTACAAATCCAGCAAGGCTATCAGTACCTCAGTCTGTAGACATCTCAGTCTGTAGCACTTAGGTCCTGCAGCACCTCTGCAGTGGCTGGTATCAATCAGCAGCACAGAAAGCTTCTGATCAGTTAGTCCCAAGGCTACAAGAGGAAGGGGGACCTTTGTGTAATATATTAATCTGAGACTTGTGAAATACTAGCCCACATCTCTCCTCTGCAAAAAGATGTTTCTTGTAGCCTTTAAGAAATAATTTATTTTCTTTTGTCTTCTGTTCCCTCTCTATAAAATAGATATGGCATCATTGTGACAGCAGCTAGGAGAATTAATGGTCTGTGTATAGAAAGGATGACGTGGTCTGTTCCGAGTTTTGATTTCATCTCTTTGGCAGGTGTCACCACAGTCATCAAAATGTTTTCGTGCAGTTCTGGAGGCTTGTTTGTGTCTCCTGGGGTACCCAGAAGGGAGACAGAGCAGCCTTGCCATCATACTCCCATTTCACTGGGGTTGAACTAGAGGCTGCAGAGCAGCTGGGTCACATCTGAGACATGGTGATTGGTCAGTGAATTGCTGCATGAAGCTGGCAGCAGAGTAGCTGTGCTGCTTCCTCGCTCTGCCTCCCATTAGGGATTGTGAGCACAGCTAAAGTTCTGGATGCAGCACTAACGGGGTAGTGCTCAGTCTCTGACATGGTGAAAAATAGAACCAACTACAAAGCCAACAGCAACAACAAATTTTGGCGTGTCTCAGGGCTGTTTTGCTGTTGGTAGTTGCTTCTAGGTTTGTCCTTGAACAGGTTTTGAATGTGAAGAAGCTTCTCTGGGAACAGGAACAGCATGTTGTATTGAAGCGTGTAAATGCCTTGGAAATTCTCGGGCAATTGAGAGTGACTCATTGCTTTAGCACCAGTGCTGGAGATCACTTGGCAAGATGCAGTTTCAATAACCAACACAGGCACAAGGATCAAGTGTTTTCCGAGCTGAATGTGATGCAGAGATGAGCCTAGCTTCTCCCTGCCTCCAATGTACAGGCAAAAGTATTCTCCTGTTTATCTAAACTGTATTGTCTACCTGATGACTGCTTCTTCAAAGCTTCGATATGGTAGATATATACCGAAGATGATGGACTTAAGAAGATAATCAAATGCAATACGATATGCCAGACATCTATTAAACCAGAAAAACTTCTACTTTCCTTCTGGGGAATCCTGTTCTCTTGAGTTAGGCAAAGATGAGGTTTGTATGCTGAATAGTCACAGTACACCCTGTGAAGTAACTTGACTGAGCTAACAGTCAGTGCAGCCTCTGCTGAGTCCTGGGTCTGCGCATCAGAGCAGCAGCAGGCAGCCAGCTGTTCACACCCAGCTCTACACCCCTTAACAACAAACCTGGGCCTCTCACAAGGCCTAATACCAAAGTTAAAAGGATCTTCTGCACCTGAACAAAATTGGAAGGTTGGATGCAGATTATATAAGTGTATTAAAAAGCAAAGCAAGAAAAGTCAGATGATGCTGTTGTAACTTATTTTCAGCAAACTGAATTCCAGTTAGAGTGTGTTGGGGGCATCTGGCTTGCAGAACAGGTCATATTTAAGATAAATGCTGGAAAATTGCATGACTTACTGAAGCAACAGCTTTTCAACCTATAGTATTCCAAGGATGATGATTTTGAAGAGCATCAGTTTGAAATTTAGCTGTTTTAATGCAAACTAATGTTCTAGAAATAATCCTCTTTATTAATAAACCACATACTTTATTTCCTAAGAAGTCATGTGTGAAATGGCAAATGCTAAGTATAAGGAGTACAAAAGACAAAATCTGTTTGAAATGCTGGATCTGGCAAACTCTCCTGTTGCAGAAATGTCTAATAGCAGCTGGCCTGGGCTTTTTGTAACTGGGTAAGACAGATTGTTTGAGGGGAAAGAAGTGAATTTGGAAATAAAATTGAAAAGATTCCTGGGCACCACTTGTTCAAAGAGTGTTTTCGCTTAGTCCAGCATCATGAGTGAAAGATACTTTATACCTTTGGAGCTGCTGTGGAAGTTATTGCATCTGTCTACATGGGGATGCCTGTCAGCAGCTGAGCTCATGTTCTGCCAAGGTCTGCACATCTCCCTGCAGACCTCCCACTACCCTGTTCATCACACCCATCCAGGCACCAGATATTAGTGACATGGCTCACACTCCTCCCAGTGCACATGGTTGGCAGCACAGTACATTTCTGACAAGTCTTCCCTAAGGCCTTCTAAGAGTTGAGAGGTCAAATACATTTCTTTTAATTTTTTTTTATTTTATTTTATTTTTTTTTTTGGAAAGCTCTTTTAAGAAGTTTAGTGCCTGGCACTGTGTTAGAGATAAATGGACTGCAGGTGAAACTGGTGATATCCAGCACTTCCTACTGTCTATCCCTGAGAAAGAGGCCTCGCGGGTTTAGCTCTGTGTGGTGGAAAAATATTTTTGTACCCTGACTGTTATGCTGCTGAACTTTGGGGAGCGGAGAGAGAAGAGGACAGTTGGCAAGTATTTTAGTTCTTGACCTCTTTTGATGCAAGACTTGACTTTGAGAGAGCAAAGGCAGGCAGTGTATTTACTGTTCTCAGCCACTTTTTAGAGGCAGTGAGAGCACTTGAGCATGTTGTCTCTCCCCTCCCTGCAGTGTTGCCCTGCAGCAACGACATCACCCTTGCCCTGCATGTCGACATGTCACCCTCTGCTTGTGGGTCTGGTGGTCCTGAGGGCTCTGCTCTGAGCATGGATACAGCCACCCAGGCAAGAAGCACAGTGGGTCAGCTCATTACTCACCACTTGAGATAGAGGACAGCTTTTCCTTGCAAAGAAAGTGTGCAGCACATCAAGAGATGCTCCAGTACTGGCATCCTGCCAGGGGGACTCTTGTCCTGAGGCCTGGCATCAGATCCAAGTTATAAGTGAGCAGGTTTCGGAGTTCAGGGGGATTAAATGATCTCTGCCAGCATTGCCAAGCCCTCCTTGACAGCATTTTCTAGAGCCTTCTGTCACTGAAGGACAAAAGCTGAATCCAGGCAGTTGCCTGGTGGTTCCATCCACTTCAGCCAAGCAGGCGTTTTGGGCTGAATGCCCCTATAGCACAATGAGAATAATGGAAATTACAGCTGATTTACTATGCAACTCTGCTTCTGAGCCAAATGGTTTCCATCTGAATATGAAGCAAATTTGCCAGTGTGCTGGTGTAATGAATGCACCATCTCTTTGCCCCTTCTGTGCCTCTGCAGTCAAATATTTGCTAGAAAGTCCAGCATTAGATAAAAATCAGGAAGTGAAGGGTAGAAGTCAGAACTTTAAAGTTTCTCTAGATTTTACTTAGTATATAATAGTAGCTCAAAGTGTTGGGAAATGGATAAATTAAAAGAATGGAAACCTGCTTTGTGCAGGTGAGCCCAGCTGTGTGTGTATGCCATAGGCTTGCTTCAGCAGGGTCAATATGCCAGGAGTAGTAGGAATTGAGTTGTCCTGTTTCATCTCGAGATAAAATGTTTGGTCCTGTGGCCTTTTGAAAAACCTGCTGGAAGTCTGAAAGCACTATAGCATCTTTTTATGAACCTGTTGCCAAAACCTCTGCAGTGAGACCTCTGTGCTTCAGTAGCACAGAGACAGATAAAGCCTGATATAAATTTGTGCTGTTGGCAGAGTGGTAATAAAGATGCATGTTGGGAGAGTTAAGGGGCATTTGAGAGGACAGCAGGGGTGGGGGATGAGATGGATCTTTGACAAGCCTCTGAGTCCTCTAAAATCTGTTAGTCCTTCCCAGCCCCCAGATAGTCTGTGATTAGAAAGACACGATGATGGCTCGGGTCCACCAGCTCTTGAGCTTTGATTGCAGTAGGGAAGTGGGCACACAGAAGTTGTGTGGCAAATCCTAACTGATGGATGAGTTCCCATGAGAAATGGGGTTATTATGCAGTACGGGTGATGGTCCTAAAAGCAGTTCATTTGATTAGGATGTCATTACGTGAAAGATTAAGAGTACTCTTCATTTATGTGGGATGCTGAAGCTATTGCCAAAATCCAGCTTTTGGTCACTGATTCTGGTTGTATAATGATGACTGCTTTGTGTTTCTGAGGATTGTAGCCTCTTAGTTGAAAACAATGTCAGGAAGAGGTTCTTCAGCACTGTTTGCTGCAAGTGCAAACACTTTTATTTTCTCTGAGCTCTCTGTTAGATTGCCCAGCTGGGTCTTTGTCAGGTATGCAGACATAACAGGTCAATCTAAGTGTTGCTTACTCAGATTCAGAGTGATGCACTGGGCCATACTTGCTGTTGTCTTTGCTTGAGTTTATTTCCATGACTAACATTGTCTCTTTTTTTGGTCTCGAAATAGAATTCTCCATTAGATGACAGTTTCCACTATATTGAAATACTCTTTTCTTTCTCATGTTATTTCTACATGTACTTAACTGCTGAAGTGTCTGCTGCACTCTTCAGTTGCTAAGGAAATAGTTTCCTTTTCTTGATATATATTTTTAATGTCTCGGCCTATGCCTGTGGTGTAGGATCATACATCTTTGCACCTGGACAAATTTAAGTAGTTTTGGGACTAGTAATTCTTGCAGACTAGATGTCTTGCAAAGGCGTAAGAAAGAGCAGAAAGGAGAGGAGAGCTCTCATGGCATCAGGAAGAGAGCGATTTTTGATTTCGTTTACTTAATTCTGAGCAGTTAAACAAATTTGTACACTGTAGTCACATACAATCCTTGTCATAACAGATTTTTTTTTAAAGAAGATTATTCTATGTAAATATAAACCATAAATGCACATAGGGAACTAAAGAGCCTGTGACGCAGTATGAGGAGTTAAGCTGAGATTACAAAGCTTTGCCGCACTCCTAACCTGAGATATGGCTTTGGTGGTGGCTTCTCCTGGATACTCATACAACTCTGAAACTCAAAATGTATCATATTTTAGTGATGCTTAAAGGTTAAGATTTACTGTCCCAATATTACCAGTGGAAGAGAGGCAGCTTATTCAAGGGCAAGCTCTGTGTCACGTCTCTCTCTTTTCTCATCTCAAAACAGTGGCTCAAGGAGAAAACTGTTTTAACAGTGTCCCTTAGGAGGAAGCAAGGAGATGCCACCCCAGGTATTCAAGTTTAGTCCAATGTGACATTAGAACATGGAAGAGGTAGAGATGGCAAAGCACGATAGTTAAACAATCAATGTTTTATTGATCACGTAAAAGCATGTAACCACGTCGACATACAGTCTGTGCTCTGCCTCTCTTAAGCTACAGCTGAACTCTTTAAACCTACCTGCCTCTCACATGAAAATTGGATGGTTTGCATTGCCTCAGTGAAGTGGAAAAACAGGAGAAGAGGAGAAAGCTTAAATGAAAAGCTGTCTGTTAGATGAAATGAAACATTTTAGTTTGGGGAAATGAAGGGTCAGTTGCAAAGCAGAAGCGGGGAACTACTAGATAAAACCGGGATAGTTTTCAGGTTCATGAAGTTAATTTTTCTCACTGATTTGAGAAGATGAAGAAAATGGCAAAACTGCTATCTGGGGGATTCTGGGATTAGGCGGCATCATCTCTCTGAGACTTTCTGTTTTGAGCCAATGGTGAGGGTGTTTGCTAAAGCAGGAGTCAGAACATGGGGATCCCATCCCCTGGTGAGGATATGTGTCTCCAGGCTGGAGCACCAGTTCTGTCACGTGCCTGAAGGAAGCTTGGGGACCTCAGTTCCAATCCCTGTTTTTAAAAACCCATCCTGTATGACTCAAATGGAAACACTGTCTCTTGAGTGGCTTTGGAGCACGGAAGGCAGAATGCCTATTGTGTATGTATCTGAGCTGAAAGAGCACCTCTCCCCAGGGTAACCTCAGCCATCCTGACCTGTGTCTCACTTGCAGCAGTCGCCTCGTCACCAGTACACAGCTTTGGCAGGGGAGGGAAGGGGAAGGAGAGCTTCCCTCACAGCAACTCTGTGCACTTTGGAGTTTTTGGGCTGGCTGGTGACTGGAGCCATACTCCTGAAAGGTGTGTTCAGATCCTTTTGGCAGAGGGGAAACAGGAATTTGCTTTCAGCTGTCTATGAGTACTCTCAATTACTCAGAAAAAAAAAGGAGACAACACTGTGACTGTAGTGTCCAAGAGTCAGAAGAAAGCACAGTTTTTCTAAACAGAACCTTTTAACAAAAGCGGTTGCAAATGCAATCTGAATTTATGATGATTGAAATGGCATTTGGGGATGAATGAAGCATTGTGAATGCATATCTGCCTGTATCTGTATGGCAGAGGGTGAGGTGTGATACAAATGAAGGCTGGGTCAAAGGCAGATTTTAGACTCACATTTGATGGTGTCAGGAAGTCCGGAGTTTGCAGTTCCTACTGCTCCTGGTAAAAGCCATGTAGAGGTTTTCAATATTCAGATCTAACTTTGCCATTCTTTGAATACAGATGATCATTAATATTTTAAAAATTAGTATTTCAGTCTGCTTGTGAAGAAACAATGCTCTCATGCTGAATTGTCCTTGTTTTCCTCTTCTAGAGCGGTTGTTTTCTTCAGGAGAAATTCATTAATGTTTAAGTTAAGTGCATCTGAAATCATAACTCTCTTGACAAATTTTATTGAAGATCTCCTATCTGAAACTTGTAAGGGTGAACTCTCACCACTTGTAACAGAAAGGGACATCTCTCACAATTAACAATTCAAACTGCTGATAAATACTTGTCTGGCTGACATCAGACATTGCAATATGTGCTGGTCCGGTGATGTTTTCCCATGAAACATGCAATTTTGCCTCATTGAATAATGGCATTTAGCTGTGTGCACGTATAAACTGAAAGCCTAACACAACCTTAAGCGTGGCTGCTATGTAAGTAATCAATAAAAATAATGGCATTGGCCTTATTCGGAGGAGAAATTTTTGTAAAACTCTTGGAAAGGTGTGAGTGAAATATACTGATAAGACAGAAAGCATCTACCTCTGTCGGTATTTGATTTATATTTGCCATGGGATCTAAGTGTCTGCTTTCAAAGAGGAAAAATACCTGAAACAAAATCAAGAAGTACAGTTCTAAATGATTTTCTGTGAAGTTACTTGGAGGTATCAGTCAGTTCTTGGCTATTTTAATTAGCTCACCTGTGGATTTAGCAGATGGGAGTCAGCTTTCAGTTTTGACAATTGACAAGGAAGAGGGGCCATCACTTGTCAGCAGCTGCAACTGGACTGTGGGAAACTGGCAGAGATGTCTTCCTAAGAACTGCTAGCTTAGAGGAGAGCCTATAATGAGAAGGTCTGAAACACCTCACTATAGTCAGCTGTTTTCTTGCCTTCAAGGTTTTAAGCTCCTGGCTGTTAGTTAGGGCTGAAAAGATTTGACAGCTGCTTTGGGAAATGGTGAGCAATGTATTTTTTTGTTGGCCATTCTCATTCAGTTATTAATAGTTTACTTCCTTCTCACATAATGCTATCCAAACTCTTGAACACGAAAAGGACAGACCTGTTGAGTGGCACTGGGCATTTGGATTGTGCGGCCATACTGGGCCACCTATTTGGGTAGACGATTTATTCTCTTTTTATGTAAAGCTGCAGGTTAGTTTGCTTTTCTTCAATATGATAGCTAAACTTTAAGTCTGTTAGAGAGAAACACAGGAAGAAGAGTTCACATTATCTTAGGCAATTTATGCAGGGAACTTTCATCTGAGCATAATGTAATTGTCAGTTTATAATTTCAAGAGCTGCACAACCTTCATGCATTGGGGACAATGAGCGTTTGTATTTGTGTAGATTAGTTTGTGAGTGGGCACTCGAAGGTAGCTGAATGACTCGTAAGCTTTTGGTAAGCTCTGATTAATTTGAATGCATTTGAAAATACATTTGATTCCTCTCTTGGAAAGTAAAATACCTGTCAATCACTGTAAGCCTAAATACAGAAAGCAGATAAATGAAAACAGAGGGGAAAAAAAGTGCATGAAAGGAAGACAGTGGCTAAGAGGAAATTATCTTAATGGCAAGCTAGTGTCTAAAATGTAATCACAGAAAACAAACTATATAATTTAACTGTTCCCTCAACACATCATTGCTTTTCTCAGCTCTACAACCTCTGCATCCATTTCAGATCTCAAGTGAAATCATGTCTGAGTTAGAGGTGGGGAAAAAAATCCCAAATCCTTGACTCTCACAAATTGCCTGGTTTCTTTCAGGAAGCACTTAATAAATGGCAGCAAGCCACAGGGAGCTTGGAGAAACAGACTCTGACTCCTGAGAAGGCACGTTGTACAGATTATATGACATTTTGTATAGTTGTAATTTAGGTGACAGAGAGGCAAGTTCCTGCTGTGCCTTGGGCTCTTCTTAAAGCAGTTTTTGAAATAGCGTTGTCTACCCAAGAATGCAGGTAGTATGTTGATCTGGAATAAAAGATGACACTACATGAACTGTTTGGGTGTCTGGCATGTGCACACATCTAGAAAAGCACCCCATGTGCTATAAAAAAGAGAAAAAACCCAAACCCAACCAAACAAACATGAAAATAGTATTTTATAGGAGTTGATGCTAGAAACTGCTGACACTTGGCTGTCAAAAAGAATAAGCATTCTTTTTTCCCTCATGTACTAGAAACAAGAAGTTTCTACAGAGCATTTCGCATCTTGATGGACATAGTAGTTCTCAGGGGGTATAACATTCCTCCACTCTGCTGGCATAATTTCCCCAAAGCTCTTGTCTGCACATCACGTATTTGTTTGTAACAGCTACTTTTCATCTCAGAAATAATGAATTTCTAGTAGATCTTTAGCAATATATTTTAATGGGTTTTTTTCATATTACTCTTGCATTCTTTTTATGTTAGTCAAGGAGGTTGCTAAATGAGCTATAATTGTGTCTATCTGAACTATTGATCAGTGTGGTTTTTAGTTTTAGTTGTGTACTTGTCGAAGTTTACTAATGACAATGTTTTAGAGCCTATTTGGGGGAAGAGACATCTCTTGATGCCTCAAAACCTGCTAGTGAGTCTGTTGTAGATCAGGCAGGTTTTCTCTGTTATTTCCACTAATTGCTTTGGGCATCATTCTGTCTTATTTTCAGTAGTATTTTTGTGAAAGCTTTTTCCTTTTCACTCAACACTAGCACAGCCTTTAAACATGGATTAGAACGAGGAGTCTGACGTAGAGTAGAGTCTTGAGTTGTGCAGAACTTCTAAGTACCTAGTAGTGACATGATTAAATGCTAATATTTGAGTTGGTATTTCTAGAATTTGTAATTAGGCTACAAAGCAGGCTGTCACAGAAAAGAGCTTCAGTACTGCTGAAGCTGATAGTGCTCATGTCAGTAACATTTAGCCCAGATGTTGTTCTGTACAGACTAAAAACCCTGTTTCCTCTATTCATCGGGATAGCATGGATGCTCATGAAATTATGAAGTTGTGTCTCTTCCCAACACTTGTATATTAATGATCCAGAAGTCTAGTTTTTTTGGAAAGTAAGTAGGTACTGCTGTGTCTGAAGGGCAGGGTGACTCCCCACCTTGACAACAAAGACCTCTTGTGAGAGCAAAAGGGTTGTGCCCATCCGTGTGTTGGCTGCTGGGCTGTGTGTCTCCCAGGTGTACCTGAGGTTTGCCAATACCGGCACTCCTGGTACCAACACAACTTTACAGCCCCATTGCCAGGACCTTCTGAATCTTAGTTTGCTTCAAATTTTCAGATTATTAATCAAAACTAGAGATGTTTGGGATTGCCCAGGAGGGATGTGGCATTAACTGGAGGGAAAACATTCCTCTTCAGAAGCAGAAACCAAATTCTGCTACTGTAACAAATAAAACTAGAAAGCACTTAATGCCATCCACAACATTATTGCGTACTTGTGCTTTCCTTGCACGGCCCCAAGTCTCATGCACAAATGCATTTCAGCACAGTGCTGAAACCCAGGGTCAAAGACAAAACAACATGGGACTACAGTGGGTGATCTGCATCAGCCCTTTAGCAGGTATGTGGACTTTGAGGATTGTGCCTTGAAACTTGAGCTGCATAATGGGATCTGCACTCTCACCTGTCAGAAATGTGACCTGTGTACTTCTCCACCTCCACAGCCCAGAGGTACTACCGAGACTGGCATTTAACCCAGCAATTGTCTATGGCAATAGATAATGGAAGTGAAACCCCTTGCAGATATTGGTGGGAAGCTTCATAAGCCTGCAATGTTGCTCCTGTATTTTATAAGAAGGTAGAACCAGTAATTCCCTCCTTTCTGACAAGCCATCACATATAATTGCAAAAGACACAGTCTTCTTTCTCCACCTTTTTCCCTGACACCTGCTAATACGCTGCAATAGGGATTCTTCATCATTGTACCCTACAGTGATCACATGCAGCTTTGGTTTCTTTGATATCAATGTCAAAACCATTTTTATTGCCAAGTCTTCTGTCTTTTTCCTTTTTTCCCCTCTTGCTTGAAAGAAAAAAAATAAAAAAAGAAGAAAGATTGGATCCAATTTTCATTGAACTAACATGAGCCTGAAGATATTTTCATCAGTTCTTGGCAGATCCTAGATGGACTGTGTAATAATAAATGCCTTTTCGTGATTGTTTTTCTCATGCTTAAGTTCATTTTCTGTGGGCACTGTATGAAATAATTTTAAGCTTTTAATTGTTTATGATATCTGGCACTTCCAGACTCTGTGAATGTTTCTGTATCTGTGAAAGAGAATTATTAAGCACCAGAGAAAAAGGCTGCCATGCTACTTGCTGTTAATGCTGAGGAAGACCTGCCAAATCTTGCAGTATTTGTACATGCTATAGAGGTGGAAGGAAGGGAAGCTTGCAGAGCTAATAATAGCAGCAGCTTTGTGGCTGGGAGCCTCATAATTGTAACTCCATGATGACAGTCTGATTCAAAAACATGATGAAATCCGTATTTCTGTCTATTCCTGTGGGTCTTGGATCAGTCCTTACAAATCAAAGTTGAAAAGAAATGTGGATGCTTTTGCACAAGACCAAAAGATCCTTTCCACTTCAGATGCAGGCAGGTCTTTTTTAGCATTTGACAGGTTAAGGTTTTCAGTATATTCACAATGTGTTTAAATGAAGCATCCCCTGGTCTTTAAGCCTGTATCATGCAGTGATGGCACATAGGGCAAGAATATGTTTGCTGCTGCAGTATTTCTGCCTTGCCTTTCTGTTGATTACCTTCTTGGCAGCGTGAGGAGAAGTAAAGAATATGACTTGCCTTGATTTGGCAGGCAGCGTTGTTCTAGCAGGGCTCATGAACAACTAACAGTTCAGAGGTGGTGAAACCCCTCAGTGGACTGTTCGTTACAAGAACAACTACAGACAGTGGACTTCTTAATTCCCTGTGTGCACCATGTGGGCTTCCCTATTGTACCAAAGCAACATGTCATTTTTTGGTGTTTCAATCAAACCTAGGGAAGTTCCAAAGTGATGTCAAATCTACGTAGTACTACACACTAGTGGCTTCTTGGTCCTGCCTCTCCCCATATGCAAGTGAAGGGAATAATAATGGTAAACCTTTGTCTGAAATAGCTGAGCAGTCTGCTCAAATGATTAAGGTTCAGATTTTCAAGCCTTTATTGTATTTTTTTCTGATGTCTTTCCCTCTGGTATTTCTTCTTTCCCTTGCATTGGGAACATTTCCTCAGTAGTGAGTGATGTGGCTGTTCCAGATTTGGCCTATGTAATTATTTAAGGTTGCCTAGGAATGTTGAAGGAGGCAATAAGAACAAAGCTTTTGTATGTGGCACTTTACTACAAATTTGTTTGCTGCTTCCAAATACTTTTAACTCCTGAGCAGGATACCAGTTTTGTCTGTTTGATAGCCCTTAATGGCTTTCTCTACCAAGAATTTTCCTGGCTATTGAATGCATGCAGACTTCTTTAATTAAATTCTACAATTTAATTCTAGCTCTGAATGAGAGTGAGAATTTAAGCACTGAGCACTGCCTATTAAAGATACTGGAAGGTAGGAAACAATTGAAACATCTGCAAAGAGTTAAAATGAGAAAGCTTAGAGTTCAACTGAAAATTTCATATTAGTAATACTATTTTCTAAATACTTCACAGTCATAACTGAATTGATGTAATACTTCTGTAGAGATTTTTAAACATAAGACCCTAAAATCATTTTAGGAAAGGGAATTTTCAAGTTTATGAGAGAGCAAGGAACCAAAATGTTTATCCTCCCTGATAAACAACGCTGGAAAACTGGTACACAATGGATGAGGAAAAGATTGAGGTACTCAACAACTTTTGCCTCAGTTTTCAACAGCAGCCTTTTTACCCACACCTCTTGAGTGGATGGGAAGCAGGATGGGGACTGGGGGGCAAAGTCCCTCCCACTGTAAGTAAAGATCTGGTTCATGATCACCCGAGGAACCTGAATATACATAAGTCTATGGGACCCAGTGAGATGTATCCCAGAGTCCTGAGGGAATTGGCGGATGTAGTTGCCAAGTCACTCTCCATGATATTTGAAAAGTCGTGGCAGTCAGGTGAAGTCCCAGGTGACTGGAAAAAGCACTGTACCCATCTTTAAAAAAGGATAGAAAGGAGGACTCTGGGAACTACCAACCTGTCAGACTCAGCGCTGCGCCTGGGAAGATCATGGAACAAATCCTCCTAGAAGCTGTGCTAAGGCACAAGGAGGACAGGGTGGTGATTCAGGGCAGCCAGCACGGCTTCACCAAGGGCAAGTCCTGCCTGATCAACCTAGTGACCTTCTGTGGTAGAGTGACTACGTCAGCGGACAAGGTAAGGATTACAGATGAACCTGAGATTAGCTCAGTTGGTTTTAGCATGCTGTGTTATTAACACCAGGTCATGGGTTTGATCCACATATAGGCCATTCATTTAAGAGTTGGACTTAATGATCCACGTGGGTCCCTTAACTCAGAGTATTCTGTGATCATGTAATTTATCTGGACTTCTGTAAAGCCTTTGACATGGTCCCCCACGATATTCTCCTCTCTAAACTGGAGAGAGATGGATTCTATGACTAGACTGTTAGATGAATAAGGAATTGGTTGGACAGTCACATCCAGAGGGTAGTGGTCAATGGCTCAGAGCCCCAGTGGACATTGTGAAAAGTGGTGTCCCTCAGGGGTCTGTACTGGGACTGGTGTTATTTAATATCTTCATTAATGACATAGACGAGTATATCGAGTGCACCCTCAGCAAATATGCAAATGACACCAAGCTGAGAGGTGCTGTCAACACACCTGAAGGACGGGATGCCATCCAGAGGGACCTGGACAAGCTCAGGAAGTGGGCCCAGGGGAATCCCATGAGCTTTAACAAGGCCAAGTGCAAGGTCCTGTACCTAGATCACTGTACAGGACCTTGATACCTTGATATTGATACCCTGGTATCAATACAGGCTGGGGGATGAACAGATCAAGAACAGCACTGCCAAGAAGGACTTGGGGGTGCTGGTGGATGAGAGGCTGGACATGACTCAGCAATGTGCACTGGCAGCCCAGAAAGCCAATCATGTCCTGGGCTGCATCCAAAGCAGC
Source organism: Corapipo altera (assembly GCF_003945725.1). Classification (NCBI taxonomy): domain Eukaryota; kingdom Metazoa; phylum Chordata; class Aves; order Passeriformes; family Pipridae; genus Corapipo; species Corapipo altera. Next base: position 5,595,849 of record NW_020884884.1, read on the forward strand.
GTGGCTGGCAGGTCAAGGGAGGGGATGCTGCCCCTCTACTCTGCTCTGGTGAGATTCTGGTGTCCATCTCTGGGTTCTCCAGCAGAGGAAAGACATAGACTTCTTGGAGTGAGTCCAGAGGAGGGTCACCAAGGTGATTAGAGGGATGGAGCACCTCTCCTATGTGGAAAGACTGAGAGAATTGGGATTGTTCAGCATGGAGAAGGCTTTGGGTGACCTAATTGTGGCCTTCCAGGACCTGAAGGGAGCCTATAACAAAAACAGAGAGGGACTTTTTACGAGAGCATATGTTGATAGGACTACAGAGAATGGCTACAAACTGAAAGAAAATAGGTTTAGATTAGATATTGGGAAGAAATTTACTATGGGGGTGGTGAGACACTGAAACAGGTTGCCCAGAGAAGGTATGGATGCTCCATCCCCAGAATTTCATGGACAGGTCGAATGGGTCTTTGAGCAATCTGGTCTAGTGGAAGCTATCCCTGCCCATGGCAGAGAGTTGGAACTAGATGAACGTTAAGGTCCCTTCTAACCCAAGCCATTCTATGATTGTTATTCTATTATTCTATGAAACTTGGTCTTGAATCAAAAAATAAAGGAATCTTTCATCAAGATATGATGATGGATTCTGTGTTACCATCAAACCAGGTGTTTTTCTGAAAGATGTAACCTAGTGGTAACAATATTCCCCTCAAGGAATGCCTTCAGAGCAGTCCTATGACCTGCCTTATTCTGGAGGTCACATTGCCATCTGTTATTCTGGTCTTACCATAAAGGAATTATGAAAGTCATACTCATGAATAATGTCCAGGTTGTGTTACTTAAATGATGCTTGGGTTTCAGTGCTGAGCACAGTAAAATCCGTGTAACAGTTGCTGGGCACTCCACATTTCACAACCAAGTAAGATATTTCAAGTATTCATTTATGTCCACCTAATTTTTTAATACTTTGACCTTAATCTCTAAAAACATTGATTCTACAAATACAACTTGAAAATTCCATGATGATTAAAAAGAGACAGAGTCTTTCCCCAAAACTTACTTAAGGCTTCATCTTCCCAACTACTTAATACTGAGGAAAGGGAAACATGCCAGGTGTAACTCAGCGTTTCTTCCATGGACAGGGCTCATGCACAGGCAGGAGTGTGGCCACAGAGAGTGTGCTGTCGTACGTCTGTGGGGACGTATGGGAGCAAGAGTGCACCAGAATGTGTTGTCACATTTCTCCACTTCTCTGAGTGCACTATCAAAAAAAGCAAATTGTTATTGAGTCATCATAACTGCTTGCCTTGGTTAAATGTTTATATGATTGCAAGAATCTGTGCCTAACAGAGCTATTTTTCAAGGTTTTGGCAAATCTAGGCTGATCTCTCCACAACACTCACATTTCTGGTATCTTGGGAAGCTTCCCTGTGGAGGCACAAGATTCAGCACCTTTTTAATAAAAATGGAATTATGAAATGAGATTGGAGATTGGACATGTGAAATATACAGTTTTAGGCCTGGTGTTTAAACTTCATGTTATTTCATCTCAATTCTGGTTCTTTGTTCATATTTTGGTCTTGACATACTGTTAAAATGCTCCCACAGATTTTTTTCTGCGTGCTTAGGTCTTGAAGGGATGTTGTGGAGAACTACATAACTTGTAAAGTCCCCTCTTTTGTGCATGCATGTATAATACACGGGCTGGGAGATTTTGAGGGTACAAAGCCCTATCCCTTCCCAGACGGAAATGACTGCTTGGAGAGAGAGAAAAAGAGGGACTATTCTAAAAGCTGTCTTGGGATCTTTACCATAATATTTTGGGGTTTAACTTTCATTAAGATCCGTATGTGTAGCCCTATCAAATTCCACATGAAAATTTCTGTGTAGGTCCAAACTTCTCTTCCTTACAACAAATGAAATCTATTTTCTTTTCCTTTGTACTCTTACTGCTTGTGGGAGCAGGTGTACATACAGTGGCATAACAACTACATTTTCTGAATAACCTAGCTGCTGCTTAAGCTGTTTAACCACTTAACAATTGTGTTTTCTTTAACATTTGTAAGAAAACAGTCCATTTAAAAATTATTTGTATTTTTCTTTATAAGGATTTGCATTTAATCTTTAAAATACGCAGAAAAACATTCCAAAATTGAGTTAATTAAAGTCTTTTCAATTACTTCGGAGGTTTGCATAGTTATAACATTTTTTCTTTAATACATAAATATGGAGCTGTCTGAAGAAAATATGGCATCGAGGAACTTGCAAAAAAGGAGACAAATGACAGCTTTGCCGAGGGTCCCTAAACAGAAGTTGCTCTCTGACAGCTATTTATCCACTGTCTTAGGAGTTAAAAGGAGCCAACCCAAAAGCTGGAGGTGATGTCCCCTGGCAAATGTGCATAGGTTTGATTTGCACCGCATGAGTGCAGCTTGTCACATAAATGCACACATGTCAAAGATGTCAGGCAGGATGGGAGACCTGAGGGTTGCATTTCTGCATTCATGCAGGTTGTTGCTGCTGTGGTATACTTCCCTCATCAGTGTGCCTGTAATAAATGTGGATAGAGCCTTCCTTAATCTTCATTCGTGAAGCCTAGCCATGATTGATGATGATACTTCCCTCATAGCTGGTGTAAGGCCTCACGTGGAAAATGGAAATCAGGGGTCTCGTTAGCGTGGTAGCAGTTACCCATGGCAAAGGCTATGTAATGCTCCCTCCATATACATTCCTGTTCCTGTGGCAGCCAGATCTCCTGAAGGAAAAGCAGTGAAGGTATGTTTAGGGTCCTGAGGCTGATCACCACTCAGCAGGGAAGCTGATGGCAGCTCATCCATGGCAGAGTGTACTTGGCATCCACAGTATGGGGTGCCCAGGGTGGGTTCACCTAGGCAGTGCCATGGAGAGCAGTGGAAGCTGTGGATGGATAAGTGCTACCAACAACTTATCTGTCTGTGCTCACCTTTTTGTGTTTGCTGGTAGACTTGTTTATCATGTACTCCAACAGGGGGATCATGCTACCAGCTGCCTGAGGTGCAGTGGTTAGTATGGGTTGGGCCAGTCTGTTAATAAGTGATTGCTTGAGACTTGCTCATTGCTCTCTCATCTGCATGGTGCTGGAACAGAGGCAGGTTCTGTCAAATAACTTACCTATTTATGTTACAAAAGCCAGTCATTAAAGAGTGAAAAGTACCCCAGTGCACAAGGTGCTGAATGGGCTGCGTAGAGCAGGGCTTGGCCCAGACACAGACTCGGCAAAGCAGCCTGGCTTCTAGCTCTGTCGAGCCAGCCCTGTGAGGGTCACCATTGCACCAGCCTGTCATACATCCCTTCTGAGCATTTAAGGAAAGCACATAGTCCTGATAAATAACTCAGACTGAGATGACCTGCTCACGTACAAAGTGATGTGAGCCCTGTTAACTGCACCTGGCATAGGATGTGGATGTCCACACCAGGACCAAACATACAAACTCCAGGAGAGGAAAGATTTTGGAGACACAGAATTTTGCAGAGACAAATTGCCTTGGCTTGTAGCTGCCTTGGCTTGCTGGGGCTTTGTGCCTCCAGAACCAGCCTCGGCATGCTGCTGGAGTGACCCCCCAAGACCCCGCCTGGCATCGCTCGGCTCCAGCAGGGCGTGCAGGACAGTTGCCCTAATGCTGGGCTGACAGTCATCTGTGAGGTAAAGTGGGAGACTGCCGGTGTGTGGGAAGCCATTAGCCTGCAGGACTGCACTGAACCTCCCTTCCCAGAGAGTGCTGTTCTTTCACTCGTAAGGATTATGCTGCTTTTGTCCACTTTCTACTGAACTCACTACAGACTGAGTTTCCTGAGGGGAGAAAAAATAAAAACGCTGTCAAGTACCCTGTTTTCTTATTCTTATCTCATATTTAGTTTCCTAATTGCAGCTTGGAAATAAAATATCCTTCCTGCTAATTTTATTCTTTTGTATTTGGGAAATGCTGCCAAGTCTGACAACTTCTTCCTTCCAAAGATGCACTGTTAAGAAGTTTTTTCCCTGCTTCACAATTACAAAACTGTTAAGAAGCATTGGAGTCTGGAGAAACATTCATTTTGTGTGTGCCAGTGAAGCAGTGCTTATTAGCTCTAGCTTAATTTAAATCTGTCTGCAGCAGAGGGATGGGTTTATTTACACATTTCCTAATAATGATTTGAATCTGAAAGTTATTTCTGCAATGGATTGTAAGGTCTCTTTGAGAGGATTTTCCCCAAAGCAGCTAAAGAGATTAGGTATCAGTGTTCAGTAGAAGCTAGGGGCTGCATCTTCTACACCCTGTTATTGAAAACTTCAGTTTAGGGGACCTCTCATTTTCAGACAAAGACTGCTTACTGGTTCTTGTTTAATGCCACACTGGAGGGTTTGTTTGCTTGGAAAATATCAATACTAATGTAAAATTCAAGGAGTTATTGAAGAGAATGTATTGCCATCACATACAAGGAAGAAACATTGACTGGCTGCAGGTTGGGACACTGTGAGGCTTTGATCGGTACTGTGAGACCCAGAGGCTGCTCGTACAGAGATCACTTAGCCTACAGGCTCAGGAAGGTATAATTAGGAGGGTAAATGGAAAATTAATGTTTTGTTGTGCAAAAACTGTTCCCTTTTGCATAGAAATAAAGAAATAAATCAAGATGTGAAGCTCTTCAAGCTTCTGAGGTAATCAAGCCATGAACAGCTTCCCCATGTCTTGCAAAGCCCATCCCCCATTGTCCTTGTGCTCTTGGCTGTGGGATTGGCTTGAGCTTTGCCTCCTCCCTGAACTGCACATTGCTTCTAGAAGAATGTGGGAAGGAAGGGAGGGCAAGAAGCACTTTGCAATCTGCCATTGAAGGGTCCAGAATAGTCTCTGCTGTACTGACACCACGAGTGGCCAAGGTGCACTGAAACTATATCAGATCTTTTGCAGTGAGTGAGCTCTGAGATGAGACTGATGGGAATGGCTCTGTACTATTAGAAACTTGGTGCTAGAGTTGGAAAAACAAATATGAGAAGGCACTTTTAACACAAAATAGAGCTTCCTGGGGTCATTATATTTACAATAGCGCTGCCTTGCTAACCTTGCAGAGCTGGAGAAATCTATTCTTTTTTTCTTTCCAGTGTTATAAGACAGATTGTGTCTGCTCTTAAATAATGAAATAAGCCAAGTTCCACACAACATAAGACATTTGAAAATGTTGCTATAAATGTGCAGAGATTGTTCATTTCTCAGTTAAAACAGATTCTTTCAAATGGTTCTTTCTCCAAATCTTCCCCCTTAACAAATGTGCAGTTAATCACAGAGTGAAATCTCTTTCCCCCTGTAGATTGTGTTCCGGAAAATCAGTGATGTCAAACGTGAAGAGGAGGAGAGGATGAAGAGGAAAAACGAAGCACCCCTGATCTTACCCCCAGACCACCCAGTTCGCCGGCTGTTCCAGAGGTTCAGGCAGCAGAAGGAAGCACGGCTTGCAGCAGAGAGGGGCCGAGATCCAGACGACCTTGATGTGGAAAAGGGCAATGCTTTAGGGGAGCAATCCTCTGCTCGCTCAGTGGTCAAAGCCAGCGTAGTGACTGTACGGGAGAGTCCGGCGACCCCTGTGTCGTACCAGCCCGCTTCAACCTCTGGAACCTCTGACCAGGCAAAGCTGCAGGCCCCAACATCGGACCACGCAGGGTGTAAGGCCTCAGGGGACTACCCCCGACGAAAAGGCTGGGCCAAATTCAAAGAAGCCTGTGGGAAAGGTGAAGACTGGAACAAAGTCTCTAAAGCAGAGTCCATGGAGACTTTACCAGAGAGAACTAAAGCTTCGGGAGAAGCTACCCTGAAGAAGACAGACTCTTGTGACAGTGGCATTACAAAAAGTGACTTGCGCTTGGATAACGCTGGGGAGACGAGAAGCCCACAGGACCACAGTCCGGTCCTCACCGAGGTCAAGCACTCCTTTTATCCCATCCCAGAACAGACTCTTCAGGCCACCATGCTAGAAGTGAAACATGAGTTGAAAGAGGACATCAAGGCTTTAAACACAAAAATGACCAATATAGAAAACCAGCTTGCTGAGATACTTAGGATATTAACCTCAAGAAGAAGCTCCCAGTCGCCACAGGAGTTGTTTGAAATATCAAGGCCCCAGTCTCCAGAATCAGAAAAAGACATGTTTGGAGCTAGCTGAGGTGTTTCTTTTAAAAAACAAACAAACCAATAAACAAAGAAACAGCCCCCTAACACTTTACATTTAACCTTTCTAGAAAATGAGTGAGGGGCCAGTTCACTAAGCATGTTCCCTCTGTCTAAAAAGGTATGGTAACAGGAATTGCAACCTCATGTCAAGATGGCAGCTGACTTTGAAGCCTTTTTGACAGCAAGGGTACAGTTTCTGAAGTTTTTATTTTCTCCCTTGGTGCCCATTCCCCTGACTCCCCCTCTCTCCCTTGGGATGTTGGAATTAGGATTCTGACAGCAGCAGCCATTGCTGTGAGCCCCAGGTGACCTCTGAGGTTTTTGGAGCATGCCTTACGTCCTTCGCTCGGGTTTTGCCTATATGAATAAGCACTTGCCAGGGTGCTTGTATTTTCAGCATTTGGTGGGTTGTTTGTTTTTTGATTTTTTTTTTGTTGCTGCTGCTGTCACTTTCTCAGTCACCAATACAGCATGTTTGATGTCACAGTATATTTTCATATATCTGTAATAATATAAAGAGCAGTAGCAGACGTATTCCACGTCAATAAATTGTGTGCTATTCGGTACTGAAGTTTCTTTTGGGTAGTCAAGGAAGGGCTAATAAGACAAAAAAAAAAGGTATTTTTTAATTGCAAACTGACATATTGCTAAAGCAATTACATTTAGCAACATCTTCAAAAACAGCCACAGTATTTCAGATCTGTTAATAAATGAGAACTTCCACACTCTCATTTACTGGATCAAGGATGCTGATTTTTCAGAAACATAACTTCTGTCTCAGATGTCTTTCAACATTTGTTACTTCTGCTTTTAACTCCAGTTGCTGGAGGCCAGAGAGTTGGGTGTGCAGCGTACCTGAGTGCAGCCCACTGCACAATGTATTGTGAACATCACTAACAGGTCCTGCAGATTTGCCTCCTGATGGAAATATACTGTGGCATTTATGTCCTGGTTTTGCTAAGAATCTGCTCTTTTAATTCTTGTTAAATTATTATTCAGAAGTTTCTGTTTTGATAATGTTCATTGTAGCCAAAGGCTTTCACAGAATTTTTAACAGTTTTAGATTGTGGCATTTTCCTCTACATCCAGATGTATTGGTCCTGATCTAATCTAGCTAGGAAGCAAATGGATAGTAGAGGTAGAAATACAGTGCTTACTGTATGCAAGTGCTATTGTAGCAAGGAAACAAAGAGATCTGCTTCTTAAAGAAGGAGATGTTTCCAAAACTTATATTTTCATAACTTTTTTTGGAGGATGATTGAAGCACTTTACCAAAACTACTCTTCATTATTCATATAGGGTAGCATATCATGACTTGGGTTCTCACCTTGGAATATAGGTGTATATTCACAGTATATTCACTCCACTGATCTGGTATGTTCACTGCTTAACAGTAGATTAGAGTTCAGAAGTATGGTGCCACACTTTTATGGGTTTTTATTTTTAACGGCAATAGGTCTTAACACTGTGTGTGTTGAGGCTCATTCTTTTTCCATGGTACTAAGTCATTTACAAAGAAACACATGATTTTTTGGGGGGAAGATTTTGTTTGTGTATGGGAGAGGCAAGGAAAATGACCACTTTAAAGGATTTCTGCTGGCCTGATGCTAGCACAGTGCAATGCAGAACTGTGTCAGACATCCCTGGGGAAGTGTGAGGTCCACTGTTGACTGGCACAGTGGTGAGGCCATGCTGTGCAAAGCTACCATCTCAGGTCATGTGGTCAGTGTATTTATACCTGTTCCTGCAGTAACTGCCCTTGCTCTCAAAGATGCTGATTATTCCAAGTGCAGCACCACCATTTACAAGTCCAGAGGCAGATGGTTTAGGATTGACTTTCAAGGGTCTTACACCTTGGTTCAATATGGAAGTGCCCGCAGACTGTGAATTCTTATCCAAGGACTGAAACGTTCCTGAGAAACAACTCTCAGGATCAAATCTGTAGGTTACCTTCTTCCCTTCCACAACAAAAGGCAGTAGGGAGGTGAGTTGCTCTGAATCTAAGATGCCATTTCCTTAATTTATTTTTGATTCCATGTTTAGGTTTTTCCAGTGGTAGCTGGTGTCTTTTACAGTTGTGCCCTGCACACCTGCAGCGCTGAGGAAGTCTCTCTTTGACCAAAGCCATGCTGTGTGTTTGGTGCTTTAATCACTGTAAGTGGCAGCAGTTACCTGCAACAGCTATGGCATGGCTGCTGTAAGAAACCCATACATTCATGGTTTCAGTTAGAAACTGTTGAATGATTTTTTTCTTTTTTAGTCTCCTTTGTCAGTAAATTCCACCTAAGTAAACCCCAGGTGTACTGATATATAAGGATTTGTAATTGATTTCCAGAAGTTCCAGCAAGTTTTTAGAGACTGCCTTAGAGTCATTTTTCTGATCCAGGCAAATTTCTCACCAGCATGATGTTCTTGACGCTTGGTTTGCTTCATAAAATTTTTAAAAGGCTGAAAGTCTTAGCAAGTCCTTTGTGAAAGTGTCACCCATTTACCTGCAGTTGGATGAACATGGACATTAGCTTATCCCAGGTGGACGAGGGAGGAAATATTTACAACCTCCTAAGTATGTACCTACTATTTCCGGAATGGCAGTGTGGATGTAGAGTTAAATATGCAATTGCAGGTTACCTGGCCCTTTGTTGCTGATACTGAATTCATGTTTCTCGGTGATATTTTTGTGTGCCCTCAGGGATATGCTAAAGGTTATTCTGGTGTTGCCTATTGCCCAGCCTGGAATCTTGGCAGGACCAGCCCCAAAAGTCCCATAATTATAATAATAATCCACTCCTGTGAACAAAGGCAGACAACTGCCCATTTTCTGAGGGTGCTCCTTGTGTAGCCTGATGCTCAGTATGATACTGAACTGCTGCACACCCCGTGTGACAGTGGGTGGGCACAGCACCGAGTCCTTTTCTAAGGCTTTTTTCAGACTCTTACAATGGCCTATAAAGTCATTTATTATCCATTTGTAAAGACTCTAAAAATTGTAACACAATTCTGAATTCCACTGAAAATTTAATGTCTTTGAAGATAAAGGCCAAATTAATTTTGTTGTGGTCATGAAACTGCAGAGAAACTCTGTTCCTTACAATGACACCTTCAGGGTGTCTGTTCTGTGTCAGCCCTGAGAGTGGTCAATGTCACTCAGATTTGTACAGCTGTTACCGAGATCAGGCCCATTCTTATGAACTGTCAGGCAGTTCACTAAAACTAGTGGTAGGAGCGTGCATCATCTCTCAGTAACTTGTATTTGTTGCAAGAGTATTTGAAAATAAATGCTATCCAGGATGAGCTATCTAGGAATCTTTGGATTCCCTGGGCTACTGAGTGGTTAAAAAAAAAATTAACAAATCCATGCCCACTTTGGGACTAGTCACTCCTTTGAACCTTAGGCTAGTTTGGACCTGTGCTGTGGTGCCCAGGCACCACTGATGCAACACTTTTCCTTTAAAGAGTGGCTGAAAGCACCTGTGTTACAAATCTGTCTTTCTCCACTGAGCCTTACACTCAGATACCTGTGACTAGACAGCATGTGTACCCACTATAATTGTTACTTGTTCTTCCATTTTATTTGTCAGTCTTTTCTTTTTCTCATGTTTCTCTGTACATGGTGGTTAAGCCTTTTCACCTAAATTACATTCCAGCTTAGAAATGAAGGATCTCTGAACACAAGAATCTGCCCCTTCACAAGCAAATGCTTGTACATACTGTAAGAAAAAAACCCAAAGCCTCAGTTTTAACTGTGTTCTGGCACAGTGCTTCTACCATTTAACAACCTGCTAAATAACCTGCACCATTCTAAAAGAGATGATGTGTTCCATTTTGATATATGGTGTAATTAAATTTCAGTCAAAAGAAGGTAGTTGAGAAAAAGAGCCTGGGTTATGATTTGGTAAAATGAGAACTTTCTGAAAGTGCATGCTTGAATGGTGAGAAAGAATACGAATACACAGCACAAAAAAAAAGGATTAAAAAAGCAAAACGCAGCCCTCACCCCTGCCATGTTCAGATACATTTACTTCTGTCTGGTATTACATGTATACTTTTAAAAACACCATTCTTGCTTTACATCTCTTTCACAGTGCTGCCCTGAATCCCAGCGAACACCCTGTTTAACAGCTTGGAAGGTGATGTTCTGTTTCTACAGTACTTCCCTTTAATGAACTGAACAAGATATTTACTGCGACTATCTGGTGATATATTTTCAATCACTCTTGATCAACCTGTGAAAAAATTTAGTACATAATTTGTCTTTACTATGTAAACAGCGTGTATGATTACGCTTGTGCAGATGCGTGTACATACACACATATATATAATATCAATGTATAGTGAGTCTATGGATTGCATTTCTGTTAAGTAAAAGCACATTCCTCATTTAATGATTCCAGTTCAAGAAGGGAGCTTAAACCTTCCCAGTAGACATCCACAGAATGTCCTGGTTAGTGTCTTGTTAGTTAACTGTTGAACTTTCAAGGCCATGATTTTTGAATTTTCTAGTTGGCCTCAACTTCATACTGTGAGTCTAGTAAATAGTGTGACTAAGAGAAGATCTAACAAGGGTCATGATAATCAGGAAGAGAAATCCACATGAAATTGGAAAAACGCTATATCCTACTTGGTGGGGTTAAGGCTCATAAGCCGGTATTTTTTGCTCACAGTATCTTTGAAGCCAAGATGCCCTGGTCGTGTTTCTCATGGCTTCTGCAAGAGAGATGATGGAATAAATGGAGCTATTTTTCCTGGTGCCAGGGGCTGTCTCAAAGGTGCTGAGCCTATCCTTCTTCTCATGGGCAACATAACACATGGTTGCTGCACCTCTGCTTTCCTGTCCTGGTGTTAGGTGGTAAAAAGCATCTTCTACCTAATTCTTCATTTCCATGTAGTCTCCTGTAGGTGTATTGGCAATAACAAAGTCTGTGTTTTAGCTGCACTTATGATTCATTAAGACAAACATTTTAGAGAGAGTCCCATGCAGGAGAACCTCCAGAAATTTGAGGTGAGGCACAGTAGGATACTGTATCCTCCAATCTGACATAGTTTTGACCACATTGTTGTGGCAAGCATTGATTCAATTAAATAAAAATATAGCTTGTTTTGCAATAAGATATATCCAGCATTTAGCCTTAAGACCCTTTCATAAGTGATATAATTCAAACTGTGATTCCATTCTCCTTCCTTCCTAATGTTCTGTAGTATTTACAGTGTTGCCTAAAGATGAAGCACTTTGATTAGCTTTCTAAATCTAATGGAAATCACTTGCTGGTAATCACATTTCTTTCTCCACTTATTGCCTTCTTATTAGGAAAATTAATTACTCCAATAGCCCTCTCCCCTCATAAAGAGACACAGCTATTGTCCAAACACTTTTGTACATCAGGGAGCCAACCGATCATACTGCAAAAGTGTTGGTTTCAAAGATGTTTTTTTTACAGTTCAACAAAGCTAATGTGAATTTACCTGCAATTGTAATTTGTTTCAAGCTGACTGTTGAGTGTTTTGTAAACATATTTGATGTGTAATCCCAGAACACCTCTGTAACTGGATCTAAATGCCTAATGTTAACAAAACAGTTTGAGGTTTTCACTAACTGTTCTGAAAGGCTCATGCTTTTTTTTTCTTCTTCCCAATAAATCTGTGACCACTAACATAGAAAAAGAATCATTTTAGCTGTAGATGAAAGAAGTTCAATAATCTTGTATCAGGATGAACTGCTATATAAAGAAGTTTTCTAATGAATGTGTTATATTATCGTACCTACATAAAATCAATATTTGTACATCTGTTGGAGACCTGTCTGCGTTTCAATATTTAGCCACCACTGCATGGACACTTGATTGATTGATATGCAGCTAATGCAGTTGCTTTGGCGCTTTTCAATGTACTTCACTTGCTTTTATCCTTTCAGAAATCCACCAAATACTCTTGGTTCTTTTTCTTTGCATTTGTCACTTTGTTCAATGAAGCATGACTAGAAAAAGAAAACGAGTAGATACTATTTTTGTGGTCAGCAAAGCAGCTGCCAGTAGATAAGCAGTGTGTGTATGTATGTATGCACACTGTCTGGGAATGTTTCTGTTACAAATGCAGCCACCTACATTAATGATATCCCTAGTCAACATTTTTAAACAAGCACAAATAATATTTGTAAAAAAAAGTTTAATTTTATTTATTATAGTAATAAACTATTTTATACATTACAGTTGCTTTGGTGTGCTTTTCTATGTGTTGGATATGTGCTTATAAGACCAACAAGGTGGTTTTAAATTACCCTCTAGAACTTCTGGCTAGCAGTTTCGTTGCTGTTGGTTTGTAACTGAAGTGTTATCAGTGGAGCAGTGTGATCTTATTGTTCCATTTGTAAACAATTCAGGTTGTTTCCTCAGATTTCTGTCTGCTGTATATCAGTGCAGTTGGGATTTACACTTCCAGGGTCACTGTAAACTGAACTCAGGTGTTCTGTAAAGCGAATATCCTGGCACCCCAGGCAGTGTCCTGCACCATGGACCCCAGTCTGGGCCAGGTATGAGAGGCTGAGCAGGAATGAGATCCCCAGAGGACTGCCTCTGACCTGTCTGAAATGGTCGTTCCGTATCCCGAGGGTACATGTGTCTGTAGTTGGTCTGTGTTTTAGACGTGTTCACTACTGCAAAATCTGAGAACTATTACAAAACTTACGGCAACCACAGTACTAGAGAGAGATCAAAGAAGCTTCTGCTGTCCTGTCATCTGCTGCAGAAGAAAGCAACATTACTATGGACTTTCACAAAGACAAACCTCACAGGAGTGAAGCCACTTAGTGTCACCTGGCAGTGACACTACTGCAACAGGCGGCAATGAGTATTATTTTCTTGGCTACTGCAGGAAAGGAATGAATAACCAGAGGTGATGGGAATGGGAGATCCTTTCAGGTCAGAATAGACATATGTGACAGGATCACAGACAGCAGCCATTCCTGCAGGCCAGAAGCCACTATGGAAGTTTATATGTTTTAGTCTTCAGGATGTCAGCCTGGCCCCCGTGAGTTTTGCACCCATTTTTGTGGTTCATTCTCCATCCTGTCACCTGTATTAAGACACTACATGGCATTGTGAATCTCATCTTCAAAAGAACAGCAATGAAGCACAAGCTTTCAGACTGCAGAGTTGAAGCAGAACTGTACAGAGCAGCCAAGGAGCACAATGAGGAGCTATTTTTAACACCATTTCTGCATCCTCTGTCATATGTGGTGTGACAGGATCTCTTGTCACTAGGATTGTTTCCCTGGCCAGTGTGAAAATCCAGCTTTCTTTTGCCTAACATTATACAGTGTGCCCTATACTTACCAGAAAAGGGAAAATTACCATAGTGAGGGCATGTACTTTTGACTGGGGTTTTTTTGAGGTCTCTAGAGACAGTTGTGCTTGTTTTCTGAACTCTCCATTATTTTCCTTGCTCAGGCATTTCTTGCATTCTTAGCAGCCTCCCTGGCTGTGCTGCAAGCTTCAATGAGTGCAGAGAGGGGAAGCACTGCCTGCACGATGTTCCCCATCAGTTTCCCCCCTATCAGCAGCCCCACAGCATTTCAAACCAAAGGTAATTAAATACAGCACGTTTTGCAGAGATTTGTGTGCCAAATTGCAAAGGCTCACGTTCCATGTACTGACCCATCAGGCCTGGGCACAGCTGGGCAGCAGCAGCCCCAGCAGCTGTGAGCAGCTCCCAGCCCACCTGCACCAGCCCCTGCTCCTCATTCACTGCACCTGGGAGTGCATTCATAGCAGGAACAAATGGTTTCCAGAGCACAGGATGTGTCCTATGGCTCCTGACTTTTCTCAGGAATAGCTGCACAGGTACTGCTGCTTCTGTTTGGTTCAGAGTTAGTGTGCTAAGCATAGCACCTACAAGATGCCTGAAGGTGCATATCTGGAGGAGAGCTCAGGATTGGAGCCTGTGTAATGCTGTACAGCCTCCTTGGGGCTGTAGAGGAGCCCCTTTCTGGTAGTACCAGCTGGCAGAGGGCCTGGGCCCTATGGATCCTTCCTTGCCTCTGTGCTGCTGCCTGTGTGGCAGCTGCTGAGGACATCTGCCAGGCATGTGGTGACTTCACCCGGCTGGGTTTGTGGCCCCAGGGCAGCAGCAAGGACTCCCAGGGCAGTCTGCAGTGTGGCAGCTTGTGGGGAGGTGAGTGCTGCCTACACAGTTTTAAATTCTGCATTTGATAATGGAGGTTCTTTAATTGCCCTGTGGTGCATTTTAGTACCTCTGTTAAGGTTGGAAGCACTCTAGTTCCGGTGCTTTTTTTGAATTGGAGTAAAGATGACCAGCATAACCTAGCTCTTCTGTACTATGAGAACCAGTGGGAGTGAACTGCAGCGAATCTCCCCCCTCTCGCATATGTATATAACAGCAATATGTTTTATTTGCTCCCCCAGCACCAAAGGAACAGCAAAACTGTTTCTGTTCAGTGTGTGCCACCACTGTGTCTGCCTGGTGTGGGATAATGCACAGGACAGCCAACAAAAATTCGGGGAGAGCAATGAGCCCAACAGCCACATGCCCCCTCACCTACTGAGAGACAGTCGCTGCTCTCCAACCTGCCCACCCACAGCGGGCACCAAGGCTGGGAAGACCTTGGCTCACGAGCTGCTGTCTGTGCTTGCCTTGTGCTTCATGGAGATAGGGTAGTTAGTAAGGCTTCGTATCCAACAAGAAAATACTGGGAAGGATGTGGCGTTGCTAGGGTATTTATTGCTGCCAGTGGTGTGAGGGGTTTAATTGTAACAAGCATACAGCATATAAAAAATATCAGCCAATACAAGTATTTTTCACATAGAACATTGAATTTTTCATACTAATTCACCACAATTTCAGTGTTGGCATGTGGAAGCTGGTGGGAATAACCTGTCCAGTTCTTGAAAGACAGGATGAGTAAAAACCTGTGAGAGATCCAAAGAAAGCATTTGAGTAACTGAACTCCTGACATCTGTCAGAAGCAGATACGGAGACGCTTGTGCTCAAGCCTTGTCTTTTTACTTTTTTTTTCTTTCCTTTTCCATTCCTGCTCCCCCTTCCTAATTAAGTTCAAGTCCTCTTGTAGCACAGGCAAGTTCATATTTAAGCTGCCCTGTGGCACAGGTGTAGGTTTAAAACAAGCTTAACTTTGGCAGCTTCATCCATCATGACCAACTCCCAAGCTGTCTCCCTAGAAGTCCCACATGGTACTGATAGAGGCAGGATTGTCTGAGAAACCTTGGAGAGGTTTGGGGGTTTTTGAGCTTTGTTCACTTGTAGAGATTTCCTTGAAGATGTTTCTGTTCAGACAGATGAGGAATGAGGTGAAGGTACCGGCTTGGCTGTTAATCCCTACCCGGGGGGGGGAACACATTTGCCCTGCAAACGTCACTGCAGTTTTGTGTGTGCAAATCTCAGGGGGACGTACTTTTTTACTGGTATTTTCTTCCACATTCCCAATCTCCCAGCTAACTTTCACAACTCAGGGAGAAAGAAACTGTGCTGGAGTATCTATTACACACACAAATTTTCTATGGAAGGAAGATTATGGTCTCTTCTTCAGCTACCATAATACTTCAGATTATAGCCTCCTCAGGGGCTACCACTGGGGGGAAACACTGAGCAGCAGTAGCACACTGAGTAGCACACTAAGTGCACTATTAAGCCTGGGAGCTACTGTGTGCTCAGCAAAAGGACCAAGACAGCTCAACAAGAAATGGCTCCCTGGAAGCAGCGGCTTACAGTGAGGAGAAATAGATTGCTTTCAAACCTCTACGGCAATTTTTTTTGGTGTGAGTTTTACGGTTACACAGAAGGTATTTTAGAAGAACTAATGATAACAGGAAAGTTTATTGAACATTCTCAACTGTGGCATGAGGATTGGAAAGAAAGCTAAGATAATCCGTATGTAGCCGCAAGTCAAAATATTTATTTTGGTTTTCCTTTAGAACGATAACACTGCACATGCAACCATGTGAACCTGGCTAGTGGAAGTGGAGAGACAGAAATACAAACTAAAGCAGTCCAGCTGAAAGCTGAATAGAGAAAAGCATCCTTTAGGAAAGTATACAGAAACTCTGTGTGAACTACTGCATGAAATTACAATTCTGCCAACATGAATTGTAAATAGCTCTGTAAAATGGGGGAAGGAGCCTCCCAGCAAATAGAGCAGCTGTAGCCAGGCATGCTCAGGGGCTGCAGGCTGACCCCAGTGTAGAGCAGGGAAAGGAGTCTAAGGTCATGGCAGCACATGAAAGCAGTGTATAATGTAGCCAAAGCATGGTCCTGGGTACCTATCTTGGTGGTTTGAGTCTGCTGCATTTCCTTTGTCCAGGAAAATCAGTTCTGGAGAAATATCAGGTAAGTATCTAAGGAAAGCCTCGGAAAACAAAGGGCGAGAGGGTGAGTGCAACCCACCTACTACCAAAGGGGTAGACATTAGGGAGGGAGCTGAAAAGGAAACACAACACTAGCACAAGAGCAAATGGGACTGACTGCCCAGGAGGCTCCTTTGGCTGGAGGTTATAAAGGGCTCTAGCCCTCTTGAGTCGCCATCTGCCTGCTGGAAGGAGCTGTGAGATACTTTATCCTGCCTCAGTTGTCTCTCCCAGTGCCCTTGTGCTACTGCCAGCAGCATTAAAGCTTTAAATATTTAGCTTGGAAACCTTATTATTACGAAAATGTCATTTTTCTTAAACTGGAAGTTTCCTCAACCAGCATTAAGTAATGGGCACTTCAGAGCCTCCAAGTGCTATAGCATTTTGAATTACTGTCATGTTTTTTAAAGTCTTATGCCTATGTTAGGGCTCATACCCAACTTGCAGTTGTTCATGGTGTCAGTGGTTGTTGGCATAACTATTCAAGGCAAGCAGGATGTCTTCGGAGACTGAAGACCCTTTGTAGGTCTTGTATTTTTACCAAGCGATGTTTGGCAGGATTTGATCAGATTGAGGAACTCCAAGAATAAATAACCCGAGTGAAGGGTGCTAAACTCTGGGCAGATGGCACCAGCAGTGGTGTGTGAAGTATGAGTCAAGAGATGTCACAGTTGACAAATTTTGAGCTCAAGACCCACTTGCTAACAGATCCGTGGTGACTTTCTGGTATTGCTGTCTGGAATGCTGGGGGCCCTGGTAGGCAGCAGTGGGGCTGGGCAAGTACTTGATTGCTCACTAGACAGCCTGGTCTGGAGCTGATGCTTTCCAAGGCAGGACCCAGACCATGCCCAGACTGTGTTTGCAGCATTGTCATGAGAACTGAGCCTGATCAAGGTGTGGCCTTGAGGCAGGATGCCAAGAACGGGGGAGAAGGTAGCTGAGAGGTCACTGAAGTGGCCTGGAGCAGAGATATGACCAAATGAAAGTTATTAGCCTGTAATTTCAGCATGAATTACCAGCTCAGCATAAAAGTATTACCACAAGAGTAAAGAAACCCATAACTATAAATTAGCAGTAACATCACTTAAAGAACTGTCTCATAAATGCTTATTTTTATCTCTGCACGTGGCTTACTATAAGGTAATCCCCCCACATAACTGAGCCCCCAAAGCAACCTTAACCCTTCCAGCAGCAGTCTGAAAAAAGAAAAACAACAGGATCTTATTTATTCCTTAAGACTTGCTTTTAATTAATTTACCAACAGTGTAGCTGTTTCTAGTCTGCTAGTATCATTTCCAGTTCTTCTATTTTTGTCACTTAATTTTGGAAACTCAAATGCAGTAGTGCAGGGATGGAAATGCTGTGGTCCATAAAAATTAATTAATTTTGTCAAGAAAGATCTAGAGGGAGTGCCAATACAATTTAAATGTCACAGGTAATAACTGAAGTTATATTTCTGTATTATTTCTTCAGTAAACTTTAATTTTTCAGTGGTTGGCTGATGCACCTGTCTGCAGTGATTCACTTCAGCTATCCAATCATATATAAAGCTATTCTTAAATCCCCAAGGACAGTCGGTGCACTTCTGTTAACTGTAGGCTGACCATTGCTGGGGAAGGCATGGGCCACAGGTAGCCCATTTCATCTGATCTCTTTCTGAAAGCTGCTGGTATGTGGGTACCTAAGGCTACTTAGACTGAGCTGCCCCAGGTATGACAAAAGGTGGTGCAGGCTAGTTTGTGGTCAGCATTTGCCTGTTACATCCTGATGTTAGCTTAACCTGCTCTCACACGGACTTTTGTGACTCCCAGCATAAGGAATGAGGAGACTTTTGAGGATCTGCAGTGTGTTTGATTCCCCTAATGCTGCCATGTAGTTTTAATCCTGCCATTATCTGTACTGGGTACAGAGTGCACATGCCTTTTTCCTCCCAGAGCAGTAGTTCTGAGGGCTAGCAATGCTGACACTGGCTGGAGGACTCACTCACTTGGCAGAAGGTTGTGGGAACTGCCCTGAACAGAGCGGTGCAGAGGCTGCCTCAAAGTTGAGCCTTGACAATCTTCAGCTCCATCTCTTGTGCAGTGTCTATATAGGTCAGATCCATTAGACGCTTTCTTTCCTGTTCTCCTGGGCATTTTTGGCATCCCTGAAAGCCTCTGAAGCTTGGAGCTGCCAGTGCTTGCCCCCAGGCTGGGGATGTCTGAGCCGAGTTGGTCTCTCTGCAGTAAACTCAGGTGTAGGTGACTTATGCACGGGCAGCTGGGACTCATCTCATTCTCAGATGCTCTGGCAGTACCTGTGTTGGAGGTGATTGAATATACATGAAGCAGAAATTAAAAAAAAAATAAATAGTTGTCTTCATCTTTTCTTCCTTTTACTTGCAACTAACAGGGGAACCGCTCCACAAGCACCAAGTGGTGGAACCACTGGAATTCAGTGCACATACACAGAACACTCCTGTGCATCTGTGGGGGTCAGCAGAGATGCCCACCAGTGAGGGTTGCTCTCAGGGGTCCCATAATACAAGAAACGATCTATTGTAATGCAGATTTCCCCTTGTTCCTCAAAGGTGTTACAGGCAAAGCCGTTCTTCACAGACTTTGCATAGAGCAGTATTTCAGCTGTCCCTGCTGGATTAAAATGTATGCCTTGACTAACAAGTGGCTGTGTGCTGAGAGTGTTATTTTGCAAAGCAATAATGGGCTGTGCTACTCGCAGGAGGGGGAGAACTATAAAGCACCCAGAGAAGCTGTGACAGACCATGCATAGCAATCTCCTTGCTCTTCACAGCTCCCTGAGGACAATCCTGCCGGCAAACCAGAGGAAGACAAGCCCCCCCCTTCAGCAATTGCGAGATGAGACCGGCTCAAGAGGTAGCAGTGACGAAGGAAATTAAGTGGGTCTGCAAAAGAAAGGACAGGCCCTGCGTTATTGCTGTGACTAATAACAAAATTGCTGCAGGTTTTCACAGTTAAGCTGTTTTTCTTCTGACCTGTGGTAAGCTGGTTACTCCAACTAAGCTGCTTTAAGCCCTCAGATGTGAAAGAGATATGTGAGCAAAGCCTTGCTCACCCACCAATCAATGCAGAATTAAAGAGAGCCACTTAGCGTAATCTTACCATCCCCCGTAATAGTGATGGGTGGGAGGGCTCTGTTAGCCAAGGAGGGGCTAGGGGAAGGATGTCTGTGTCTGTGTGTGTACAAGAGACTTGATTACTAGAGCTTTGTGGTAGCCATTAAAGCCATATATTAGGTCAGGCTATCCTTGGCAGTCTCTTAGGCAACTTTTCAAAATCACTTCTGTACTGTTTTTGTCAGTAGCCATAATGTGTCTGTCCAGCTCATTTTCAGAGCCACTGCCTTCAGTTTTTCTTATTTTGGTCACTGCATTGTTGTGACTTTTAGGGTCTCTTAGCAGTAGAAGTCATCGTCTGCTGTTCCTCCCACAAGAAGTGCCCCCCTTTGGTTCAAAATGACCAGTGTCTTACCTTGGCAATTTCTGTCTTTGTCAACTGTTTCCTACATCCCTTAACTAGCTTTTCCTCAGTGTTTGGAATTCTCTCTCTCCTCCTCCCCTTACCTATTTTTTCCTTTCATATGCGGGATGGCTACTTCAGTCTCTTCCAGGTCTCTGCAAACTCATCTCTCTAGACTGTCACAGAGGACTTGCTTGGAGGATGGCACTTTGGGCTACCACACAAGTACCTCAGGTGCCATCTGACAATGAAGAGTCAATTCTCAGGTCATGCTGAGGAGTGTGTTTCCAAGTTGAAGGCATAGCTGACTATGCATGTTTGCAGTGCTTCAGGCACAGAGCTGTGTCTGACTGAGCGTGCCCCATGCTGACAGCTGCTGGATAAGCAGGACTGAGAAGGAATTTTGTGAGTGGGAAGCATCATTTTAAATGTATGCTATTCTTCCCAGATGCTGCACATGCTGAAGCCTCACCTTAGCCCATCTACAAAAGGTGTATTCGCTTTTTAAACTTACACCATTAGGGAATGCGTGTTCCATGCAGAACACAGCAGGGATAAAAGTGACCCGTCTGCATTGTACCCATCCTGCAGGCTTCCAGTGCACAGCAGTGTTTCTTCACAACAGTTGAGCACTTACTTTTCTTACACCAAACCACAGCTTTCCAAGTTACAGTTCTCAAGCCAACAGTCCGTTTCAGCTTTATTTATACAAACAGAAAAAGATACAAAATTATTTTTTATATATATATATATATATATATCTCACTGAAAAAAAAAAGAAAACTATTTTAGTTCAGAAATAAGGATACTTTGTATGACCTTCAAGGTCATTTCCATATTGGAGCCGGAAGTTTTGCATGCATACAAATTGGAATCCAATCACTTAGTAGCTCTTCATTTCATGTAATAACAGTAATCAATAAGACTGAAGAATAGACTCATGACTTATTGCTCTAATGCTAATTCCACTTAAGTACAAAGTTTGAGTAAAGTTTGAAAAAGTTCTTGCCTTAGCTCAGTGCTACCCCAAAACAAAGGCCAATCTCAGATCCTTTTAGTAAATTCAGAGGCTTAGAGCCATCTACTTTGCAGCTGACAGAATCCCTGAAATCATCTTAAATCAATCAGGAGGACTGTGTCTCTGGCCAGGCAGCATTCAAAGTAAGTCTTATTTTCAACAGCCATGGTGTCTCCTAGTAAGGGCTTCCAGAGGAAATCATGGCATTCTCATGGCAGGGGAGGAGGGGGGAATCTAATCATAAAGGGCTGGAGCTTCTACTTTGAAACAGCAAGAGATGTGCTTGTCTCCAGAGAGCTGAAGCCTCTGCCCTTACTTCTTCAGGAACAAATGCAGGGTAAAAAGAAGGCTGCTTAGTTCTGAGCAGCAGATACATCAGAAACACAGGCAATAAACTGAAGCCTGTCTCAGGGACTGAATTTCTTGTTGAAGGGATAAGCTACACCAGGCTTCGCTGAAGCTGCAGGAGTGATGCAGTAGGTCACTAAATGTGCCTCCCAACAGACTGAAATGTCTGCCAGTGGCATGGAACAAGTTTTGACACGTGTCCTTCTGCTTTGGGTGGAGGAAGCTGCTTTTGGAAGAAGTTCTCTCCAGAACTGGTGGCCTTTTACCATGCCTAGGGGGAATATCTAACTTTAGAAAGACTAAAGGTCTTTTGGCTGTTCTTCAACATCAGTTTATTCCAGCTAATTTAATGTCACTGTATTGGACCATTCTGTTTTCTTCTAAAGGTCTTAAAAAGTTACTCCTAGGGTGTCTTCAGTATTGCAGGAGCTGATTGCTTGGATACCAGAGAACGAAGCAAACTGAACAAATTTACCATTCACCCAGACCTGGGTTATCTCCCTTCATAACAGAGCAATAAAAGAGGCAGACTGAACAGTTCCCTTGAAGGTGGGACTTGCCCCATTATAAGGGTAATATTTTATGCTTTAGCTCTAACATAAAGCATAGAGCACTTAAAGCTGTAAGAGCATATTTGATTAAAAAGAAAAGCTGTCCCTCAAAAAAAGACCTACTTCCCTACTCCCTCTTTTTAAAGAAAGAAATAAAACCAGTCCTAAGATTACCAAAAAAGGGTGTTATTTTAAAGGCAAAATTTTAAATGAAGACATAAAAAAGAAAAAGTGGGCTTTGCTACAGTAGGTAGAAAAGTAGCTTAAGGCAGAACTACTGCAGCCAATGAGAATACAAAAATGTTCTCACTTATATCAGAAAGCAATCAAGAAGAACTGATGAGCATCATGCCCTTTATGGAGCAGTGTAAGTGGAGGGCACAGCCCT
Organism: Corapipo altera; assembly: GCF_003945725.1. Lineage (NCBI taxonomy): Eukaryota > Metazoa > Chordata > Aves > Passeriformes > Pipridae > Corapipo > Corapipo altera. Next base: position 5,618,164 of record NW_020884884.1, read on the forward strand.
CCATGCCCCTAGACAGCAGCTGTGAGAGATTGGGCTTTTTGAATTCTCCAAAGTAGAAGAATATTTTTCTTCAGTATCTCAGAATAGGCACCAAAACATTAAAACAATTTTCAACATATATAAAAATACCTGTTCTGAGATGTGTGCTTCCAATGTACGGAGATGGTGTTTTACAAAAATAACATAATTCAAAATGTTTCATAATTTCTCCCCACCATTAGTGTTTCTGGTTCATTTTCTGCATTTGGAATCCAAAATCAACTAAATGAGCTTTATTTTTTTTAACACAATGACTGAATTCTTGGTCTGGCACACCTGTCTGTAGATAGGATATGCAGTGTAGAAAAATCATAAACCTGCCTTAAAAATAATTGTTTGTATCATTCCTAAGTCGCAGCATACTTTTGCTCCCATTCAATTCCAACATGAGAATAGCAGTACAGGAACCCAAGAACAGTCAGTGTCGCCCATGGCCAACCTAAAAATAGAAAAGACAGACAATCCTAGTCAGAATAATTAATGATTACTTCAAGTAGAAATACTCTTGAGATGACCAACTTATGGTGCTTCTAATTAATTTTATTAGCAATTCAGTCTCATAAGGAAGTAGAGTCAACCCACAAAATTTGAAAATGGAAATCTAGATTGTCAAAGCTTCAGGGATGCCTGACCCACTGCCAGCTCCAGTATTTTCCATTTTCAGGGAACTGGACTAGGTTTATTCCTGTCAAATTAAAAAGGTCTGTTTCAATTCTATCGTTTGGAGTGGGTTTGTCTATCAAGCAGATTCCCTGAATGAGCCCTGATGCTTTAAGCTGGCTGTGATGCTTCCCAGGCACAAAGGGATGCACAGCCACAATGAAGGTTATTAAAAATATGAACAAGTCCAGTTACCTGTTCTGCAAAAGGAGTTTGGGGAAACCTCTGATTAGGGCTGTTTTGGATATCCTGCAGCTGGGTGTAAAGCCTAATGTATGCACTCTGCAGCCCACTAACAGCTAATGGGGTCAGAACACAATTGTGTCAGCGCAGAACAGACAGCCCTGTCTGCCTGATTTGCTTGATGCCTAGATTATCTTTTAACTAAAAGACTGACTCCTCCAATATATAAAACCTTTCCAGGAGAAATGACATTTCATTATTATTTCAAATTTTTTTAAATGAAAGTCACCATCTTTTCACATGAACTTTTCACAGCTAACAGCAGTAAGCAGGAGGTCACAAGTCAAAAGGTCTATTGCTTTCCTGTAGAGTCGTAAAAAATTTGAAAAACCAGTAATCAAGTAAATAATTTTGCTTTCCTTGATCCCTTTCCTGGCACCTCTGTTTCTCCTCCTCTCTTTAGAACTTATGAAATTTAGATCTTATATGTTGAAACTTTCAGCATTAGGCCTCAGTGTTTTTTGGTGTGTGTTGTCTGTGAGAAGGGGACAGGGAGGAAGGTGTTTGAGGGTTTTTTGGTGGCTTTTCATTGCTATTGTTGACGTAAGAATTTTGGTAATATGTATGACTGGTTTTCTGCATGCTGTCTTTGAACTACCAGCACTTGCTTCTGAAAGAAAAGCTTCAGTGCTCCTTCCTGGGGAAAACTCTGGCCTGAAGGAACCTGCTGGCAGAAGTAAGATTCCCATTTGGCCTGGAGAAGGGATGGAGAGAAGTTGTAACCTCTTCATGTGATACTCCAGGAAAAGCTCTTTCCAAAGCTATATTTACAACGTGTTTTGCAGGCTGGCTTTGTCCAGGCTTCAAGCTATTTCCAGTCTGGAGACTAGTTTAATTGTGCTCACATCTAGCTGAGCCTTAGCTTAACACCCTCAGCAGGGCTCACAGTCCCAGGCTGGGTCCTGCACTTCCAGGGACTGCATGTGCTAGGACTCTTCCTCTCTGCTCCAAGAGCCCAGGCAATGTCACACTTCATCCTGGAACAGGTTCAGAAAGACTTGGGTTTTTCCACCTGCGAACAGCTGTGTGTTTGCTTCATGAAACTCCAATTGTTCTGGCCTTGCTTTGTGGTGAAATACAGTCTTGTAACCTGACTGATTTTCATGGAGACATTTACAAATATTAATCCCTTGCCCTCATAATACCCTAAAGTAAAATTATGCAATTATTTGTTTCAGAAAACAAAATTGCTGAGGTATCTCCAAAGGGATTTTTAACAATGAAATCATCTTGTTTTTATTTCAGTGAAATAAGTCTACAGCAGATTGGGTTTCACCTTCAATTGCAAGCTAAAGCCCAGCTGTGCTTTGTCTCTGCTAAAATTGCACGTGAAAGTATGTCAATAGATGTAATAAAAACATACCTCTTCTGGCAGCAATATTGTGGGGGCTGCTTTATACAGACAGAGCCAGAAAATTAAAAAAGGACTGAGTGTAGAATTGTTCTTCTTTTGTAGGGGCACTTTGGAAATTTGCTAGATACATGTTTTGCATTTTCAAATAGTTTAAAGCTCTGGCACACAGAAAATGTGCCAACGGTAGTCTTTAGTCTGACTTGTTTGCTATCCCCAGCCAGTGTTATTAGAGATCTTGTTAGTATACATAAGTATGCACTGGAAATATTTTCTAGATGTCTTAGATTTATGATAAGATTCCTCCATAGTACCCAGAACCTGGGTTCATAGGGTTCTCAGCCACTATAATCAGGCCTGTGGTAATCTGCTTGGAATGCGGGGAGTAACAGGTGTCCGGGTGGCATTCAGCACATCATCTCCTCCTGATTTAATGAAGATGAAAAGGAAGGGGGAAGACAAAGTGACCATACAGGTGAGGGGAAAAAGGGAATTTTTTAAGTTTTATCTTGCTACAGTTATTCTAGGAGGAGCTGCACAGATCTGAAAGCATTTCTTGCTGCACAGGTGGGAGGTAGCTCCAAGCAGGGGTAAGAGGGCACCTCTGCCTTGCTGGCCCTTCCTTGCCATACTGGAACCACGAGCACTGCTGCTGGGTGGGGGGAAATGCATGTGGTGCTTCGGCTGCAAGCGAGCAAAGCAAAGGCATCATGTTCTGCTCCAAGGCAATCCCAAACTGGCTCCAGTCCACGCAAGGCAGATTTGCACAACTGCATCCACACCTGAGAAGCAGTCCAAGGACAGCCTGAAGCAAGAAGGGGATATTTAAACAGTTTTCACACATCTCTTCCATTTTAGGACTGGTTATACAATAAACCTGTTGAAAAGTCTGAAGAACTTGGTCCCCAGAAGGTGATGATGTAGGGAGGACACATGGATCAATGCTAATCCATCAGGGGCACAACTTTAAATTCTGCTTATGGTGTCATCCTTGTATGTCATCAAAGCAGCATGGTCTGCTCTCTTGCAAGGTAAGTTCACAGGAACCTTGTCTCAACAGTTTCTCCTTGCGAACCCTTGTGAACAACCAAACAGTACTGATGGTCTCAGATCCGCAGTCCCAAGGACTCCCATTCTGCTCCTACTCTCATTCAAGGGGCTGTTTCTTCTGGTGGCTCCCCAGCTTTACCTGCATCCTTATCTGTGCTGTAACAGTCTCCAAACTCTGCATGGAAAAGTACCTGTCTGCATTTTAGATCAGTCATACATAAAAGGTACTCTTAGAAACATTACTGGGTTCAAATCAAGCACTAGGCTGTTAAGAAATGACTGAATTAAGTTTGTCTATTCAAAAACATGTCACATACCACCTTAAATCTTACAGTTTCTTGACTGGTTTCAGTAATTTGATTTTAGGCTTGAAGGCCAAGTTTCATAAGATAACTCAGATTTTCATAGTGTTTTGTTTGTGGGAAGATGAATTTGTATTCATTAACACGTGCTTTTTGTAAATACAAGGACAGATTCATATGCTATTTGCAAATCCAGCAATATTTGTGAGCTTTATCTGCACAATTTCTTTTAAGACAGCTGGATGTCCCTTTTAACAAAGGAATGCTGGGTGAGAATCATGACCAAATTCTCTGCTTATGGAGATGTATGCTGCTCCACAAAACATCAAACTTCTTTGTGAAGAGGATTGCAAATTTTGTGGAGAGATAACAGCAGTACTTTCTCTATCTATCACACAACCTTCTTCCAAAGAAGTCTTCAGTCCCAGCTAGGCATGAGGGACTCTTGTCCCACACAGGTGATGGACTGTCCAGAGGTCTTGCTGGTTAAAATCACATTTTACATACTCAGCTTTCAGCCTAATGAAAGGAGACTTGTCTTCATTACATTATCAAGACAGAATTAATATGAATTTGTTGCAACAGGAACAGCTTTTGGAGTTACTCTTTCAACTTCCTACCTCTTATTCCAGAATGTTTCTGGATACTTTGCAAACACCTAGAAAACGTAATGTTTCTGGCACACTCTGGATTTTAATGGGAGTGGGCCAAAACTAAGTTTTCAACTCAAAAATAACAGCTTGGATCACAGCTCTCAAAAGACCAGCTATGTCCTTATTACCTCAGTTCAAATAATTTGAACCAACATTTAATCATGTATCCAGAAGGAAGCTCTTTCAAATTTCCTAATCATCTACAGTAATGAAAAATAATCACACCAGCAATGTTTTGGGCATACCCAGTTTTCACATTGTCATCAAGACACTAGGAAAGAGTCCTTTGTTCCTTCCAACCTGTGAGATGTAAGAGAAAGGGACAGTAGTTGCATTTTGCATTTTCCAAAACTGCCTTAGTGGCTTTTGGACCTTAATGCTATTTTTAGATGTGACTTGGCTGTACAGTACCCAGAAGTCTTCAAGTGCAGAGTAGTTATTAAATCAATTCAAGTCAGGAAAAGTAATCTCTCTGAAAAGCATGACTTCAGGAGCGTACATCTTACTCTGACTTTGATTTGGAAGTGCCTAAGTTGCTGTAAGACTTAGCACTCATAGCACTCAGGAAAATTTATCCTTAAACAAAAGTTCAAATGTGACAAGACATTGAAGCAACTCCTCTGTAGAGTGGAATTAAGGAGACATAATGGTGGGAAGGAGGAAGAACAAGCACCAGTTTGTCAAGCGTAATAAAAAGCCAAAGCAAACCAGTATTTGAGGCCAAGACACCTCTTACCTACAATTAGTAAAATCCTTAGAGAAGCAGTAAAACTACCACATTTTCCAAAAAAAATAACACATTCAAACCCAAAGATCTGTTGAAAGAAACCTATTATTTAGCCCAATGTTTGAAGCAGACTATAAGCTCTGCATTTTAAAATTTTAATTTCATGTCTGTCACTTTCAGGTGGACCCCTCTGACCACTACAGCAGGGCATGTCCAACAGCACATATTACAATCATGGTGCAGTCTGATACCCAATTACTCTTTAGGTATTTGGAAAAAAAACCCCCTTCCTGTTTTCAACTGTGTTGTAGCAAAGCCATAACCTGAACCATACCAGGGTTTTTTGCTGCTTTTGGCCTCCACATTGCACATGTAGCAAAGGACACGCAATAAATTCTCACAGCCCTTGATGTCCCAGCTGGGCATCTCCATCCTCCCACCCCATGTAAAGCAGCACACAGATTCATGGGGTCTGTAAATTCAAGCTGTCACCTTGTCTCATTATCAGGCCTCACCTAACTGCTCTCACATCTTCCCTCTCCATCCACTGTGCAGCTTGGGACCAGGGCAGCTCAGCCAAGGGGAACCAGCTTGGGAGATTAAGTAAGGCTGACCTGACCTATTGCTATAGATTTCCAGGTGTTGAAGACACTTTAGCTTGTGGGTGCAGAAAAGGTCCAAATATTCAGAAAAAATATTACTGTAGAATAGGTACAGTATTTCAAAGGAAAACCAGGGAAATGCTGTAAGGATAGCTCAGATCTGTCCCATGCAGCATCTGAAAACAAGACTGAGAAGGACATAATTCTAAGCTTCCAGGTCTAGACCTGAACCTCAGCCAGTACACTGGCAATAACCACAAAAGCTTCTTCTTCAGCAGACATGAAGTAGCTTCCAGCTAAAGACGTTAACAAATGTGTAACATGGTATTCTACTTATGTGAATTTTAACCACACCATCCTGAAGAAGGCTTACATCTGTAGCTTTCTGAGGAGTACTTATCACTGCTGAGAAAAACTGCAAATGGATAGATAACAGTCCAAGACCATCAGCTGCAATACAGGATGACTGCAAGTCACTCATATCAGCATTACTGAAAGCAAAAAGCTTAATGTTTTCATAACACAAACAGGTTTTATTTAGCAGATAAAGGTCGCAAAAGTTGTGGGTTTTCTGTGTTCTTACTGTGCATGGAACCACACTTTACCATAGCTAAAATAATTTTACTTTTATGCTTGATGGCATTGAAGAAAGTTGTGTGCTGACAAGGACTTTCTTAAGCAACAAGAAATCGATGTAATCTATGTCAGAGCTAAGGATGCTGACTACGCTTTTTCCTGTTAATTAGACAAGCTGCAAATAAATAATTTCATAGGTAGAGCTCAAACTATAGGTCTATCCTATAGCTTTTATAAAGAAAAGCCTCAACACAATTCAATTGTGATGCCAAAACTATTTGCATTGTATTTAGTATGTACATGAAAGACAAAAAAAACCCAAACCAAGCACCATACTGTGTTATTTGTTGTAAATGCTCTGTGGATGCAGGTATGCATACAGGATACTTCTGCTTGCATGGATTCTCTGTTTTGTCTTTGGAGCTCGAACCCCATTAAGTGCTAACTAACCATGACACTAGCAGCTCTCCAGATGCGGCACAATGCAAACTGGAAGAATTATTTCCCCTGTATGATGTGAGCAGGATGATGCAGGTAACTTCACTCTATGTTTCTTGGTGTGTTTTTGTGGTATTATCTGACAATAATTTTACATTAAGCATTTTTACTTCTAAACCTGCATAAAGCAAAAAAAAAAAAAATCACAGGAATTATGCCTTCTGTTTCATGTTTTAAAATAAATCTTCACCCTCTACTAGTTTTCCCAGCAGAGCTAGTCAGTGTAAAAAAGCCTGATATTTTAGGCAATAATTGTGGTCTCATGCATATCAAGTTGACTCTGGAGTAATTCAGCTAAAATCAAAAGAACCATATTTGTGCTACTGCCGAATTTGAATTAACAGTAAGGAAGACTGCTGAAAACTGCCTGTTGGAATCTTCCTGCCACAACTGCAAACTGGAAAGAAAAAGAAACCCAAACAACCAGCTTTAGTTTTCAGATTATGAAGGGGTGAATCAGAAGCAACCTTCCTTCTCTTCCTAAGTCTTTAGTTGAGAGCTACATACAGCTAATATGAAATCAAAGCCCACAAAATATGAAATCTAAATGATCATTTATTTTTAGAACAGAGAGAAAAGCTTTTAAAAGCATTGTTGTAAACCAAGATGCACCTTCACCTCTTTGAAGGTAAAATGCAAAAAAACCCCCCAACATTTTAGAGTAATATATTTGGCTTAGGGCAGCACTGTCTTCATCATTAAATGTCTGTTCAGGTATTCCTAACACAACCTCCTGGAATATGGTGGGAACAAGTATGTAAAGATGACTCTTGCAAAGATTTTACATTTTTCACTTGTAATTATGCTCTGAGATCATTATATGTACCGTTGAAAACACCAGAGCCATGAGCTTCCTTTCATTACAGTTGCAAGATGAAACAAGAGAATGAAGAGTGAACTCCCCAGGAGAACAGGAATGTTCCAAAGGCAGAGCCCGGAACATTGCTGTTGCCTGGCAGGATCCTGAGGTGAGCATCTGCCTCTTACTGAGTAGAGAGATACCCATGTATATAGAAAGACATGCTGAGCAGAAAGGCGAATAAACTTCCCCTCTACTAGAGCCTGAAATTTCAGGAAGATTTCTGTATCAGTATAACTGGGGTTCTTGGATTTAGGTTTCTATGTCAGGCTTTTCACACACAACAAAGTTCCTTCTCATGCCTCTTAATGCTAAGGAGCTCTTGAGAAATCAAGGCTATATACTCTCAAAAGAAGAGGATTTAAACCAGGGATTCGGACACGTGTCATCAATCACCAGCAAGAAAACATTTGGGCAAAAAGGTGAAGCACTGTAATTTACTTCCCCAACCTGATTTCTGGCTAAGGTATCCTGAAACGGTCATGAATATAAGACGCTTAAATGACCATAAAATAATTAATTTTTAAATATGAAGAATTAAGGATAAACTAATCACAATCCCCTTCCTACCCACAATCAACTTTTTAATCTGCAATTTTTCACTGTCCTCCTCAAAAACACTTACGTTCCCAGACCACTGCAGCAATTCGATGGTACTACCATGTCTCTTCACAGCATTAAGAATAAGAAAAAAATCTGACAGTGTAACAAATATAACAAGTATTTACAAGCAGCTACGCTAGAAACAAACAAACTGCAATTTCTTATTGCAGAGCTCTGGTACCTGAAATGCTCTGTGTAATAAAAACCATATTACCTGTTAGAGCTTATTGTAGTAAGGGAAGGGCTGAGAGCACAATGTTAATTTACAGGAACAGTGCATTTTGATAATTGCTATATCAGTATAAAGTTAACACTACAAGCAAGGTCATTGAACTGAGTTCTCACTTAACAGAAATCCCAATATCTTGAGGGATGGAAGTGCACAGATAAGGTAACCAGGCAATCTTGCAGTCGCTTACTGAGCTGTAGCAATCGATTCAGGACTGAGGCATTTTGAATGCTGCTAGTCTCAGCCTGTATGAAGTTACTCACTTCCCTTCTGGTTGTCTCTTGTTTTCACAGCATCACCAAAGGGCAAAGAAAAGGCCTGATGCAGAGTTAGGACAGGCAGCCCTGGAAGGACAGTGGTGCCTGAAGGTGGCCAGGAGCCAACAGAAAACATTGACAACAAACAATCTCAGCCCTGCTGGTGGCATATCACCATGAAATGGAATTTTTGCAAGTTATCTCAAGCAAAAGGCCCCTACAGGGTTGACCAGTTTTTGATAAAGCAATTGTTTCACTTCTCACCTGTGCAAGCTAGCCTGACCCTACTGCAGCCCACAGAATCATAGCAATTAAATAGAAGAATTATCAGTAAAATAGTTCAATTATAAATACTTTGTGGATAAGATTAAATTAATTTTAACTTCTTGGGGAACACAAGCCTATGTTAATCCATCATCAAGGCCAAAGAAAAAAACTAACTTAAAATTACTTTAAAGACATCAATAATTAATTGACTTCAAAATTAGACAATTTGCTTGTAGATCTAGTGAGTTTGGGGAGGAAATATCTTATTTGCTGCTTTTTGTGTGAATTGGGAGTGCAGTTTCTGCAACACAGAGAGTACCTGAAAATACATGTCTACCTACGTGAGCTGTGTGAGCACAGAGGTCATCTGAAGTAAAAGCTAGCAAACCATTCATCACTTGTGTCGGAAAACACAGATTAGAAGTACCCAGACATCTATATCAACGTGCAAAATCTGCCAGCACTGCCAAATAAAGGGACCTCATTTCCTAAGCCCTGCTCCACTTTTTTGAGATCTGGTCTCAGGCCAGTAAGCAGCCACCCAAGGAGAGGAAATCTGATCAGCACAAATCTGAGCGAGTTACCTACCAGCGTGATCACCAAGATCCAAATGATTCAGTCAACCTTCGAGCCCCTTCACCTGTACACTGAGAGTAAAAACACTTCTTTGCCTTGTAGGTGGCTTAGAAAAATGCACATGGAAAGACTTAAATGTTGTTATAACAGCCCAACTGGTCTCCTTGCTTTCCTGTTTTAAGAAAGCTTCCTGAATAGCTGCTGAATGGGATCATTCACAATGTTTCTTTCAGGTAAGATGGCTGCACTGGTGGAGAAAAGCATGTAGAGAAACAAGCCTGCAACTGCAATAGGATTTTACAAGGTATTTTTATACCTTTTCTTTTATTGTTATATCTTTAGCAGCATATTCCCTTTTCTAGAAGGAAAAAAAGACAACCCTCATCACCTTTACATTATACAGAACTATAACCAAGTACAAAACAGTACTACTAAGCCTTGCCAGAAAGTCCGTGCCTATATTTAAATTGCCTTATTTAACAACATGCAGCTTAGTGCAACGAGATATAATCTTTCCATGTGCTTTTCTGGCCCACTAACATTAGCAAGTTACACCCTCTGTCCCACCTGGGCTCTGTTATTCAGTGTAATACAGCAGTGCTTTGAATCTTTAATATGACTGCTGATAACGCCAATATACACCTCTTGCTCAAACCCAACACACACCTACACCTCTCTGGAGGGAAGTAGCAACCCATTTATATACGTGAACCCTGTACTATTCAACTTGTTTTTTGTCTCCTTGTCCAGGTGTGCAATGGAGTGACAGCCTCAGTCGTGTTTGATGTTGATGTAAAGCTGTCAGCTGTACAACCCCAGACTAAGGGACAGGAGTGAGCCCCAAGGGCAGCGAGAGGTGGATTTGCTTGACTCTCTCACCAGAAGATGGCTGGGCCCTACATGGATGCAGGGGACATAAGGGCACCAATAGGCTCTCATTGCCCTGACCAGACTTAACAGGGGCCTCCACATTGCCCCTGTATTTAATTAACATAAAAGTGTATTGTTTATGGATATACTGTACAGACAGCAACTTGTTGCCTGACAGCAACTTGACTTCCCAGCTTCACCCTGCCTTGGCTCTACCACCTTGCCAAGCCCTGGCTGGCACTTTGGCTGACCCTGGTTGATGCCAGTGCACTGCTTCTGCCCCTTGCTGAGGCATATTGGAGAGGTCAGGGTCCTGTCAGCCTTGCTGCCTCCCTGCTCTCCCTTCCTGATGGGGTAGCCTTGACAGCAGAGACTAGGCTTCAGTCCAAACCACCGTGGGATTTCTCCTAGTGCTAATTTCACATCTCATGGGAGAGAAATATAATGAGAACTGGCTACGAAGCAGTCATTTCCATTTGTAAATGGGATAGCACAAAGGAAGAAACGAGAACAAATTTCCATATGTACAGTCTCTGCTAAACAATCATCTCTGCAAATCTCTCCACAGCGTGTGTGGAGCATGCTGCCTTCTTTACGGTATCAGCCACACAATCAGAATAATTAATTAATCTAGGCACCATCACATCAGCTCAGAGGATCTGATACAACAGAGCTGGATCCGACCTGATTTCGAAGATCACGGTTCACGTGCAATGGTGTGGCCACAGAGGTTAGTCATTTTAAATATAATTTGGGGCTAACTAATTAATGCCGCATCTCAAGTGGGCCCAGAACATGATCGAACATCTTTACTTACAATCACTACATGTCAAAACAACACTTTCTCAAGTCCTCATTTTTAAACTAAAACACCAAGGTGAAGAAGTTACCTGCCTGACGAAGAGACCATGGTGGCTACAGAGGCTGGCTGGGCATGGATGAAGCCAGCGTTCAAGAAGCATGGAGTGCAGGGTGTCCATAATTTACACTGATTAGCTGGAGAAGATCCAAAGATTGACTTTTTGTTGTTGGGGTGGAGGGGGAGGGACAGCCTATATGGCTTGCCCTGCTGAAATAGGCTGTTTTTGTTCTGAAGGCACTATCACTCCTGATCTTGACAAGGAGATTAATGACAATTTCTTTGGCAATAATTAGCATACCTAACAGAGAAGACAGAAGGTTCATTTTCTTCCATTCCCCTTTATTTTTGGTTGGATCTTCTACTGGTTAAACATGAATTATTACTAAAAATCAATGCCTCATGCTGAAATAAATATTCTGAGTGACATGGAAGAGCTTCTCAAATTTTATGCATGGTCACTGAATGCAGCTAATTTTTGCACAGAAAATGGACATTTAAAGAGAAAAGTACCTGTTTATATTGCTGGTTCTTTATTTAAAAATCTTAAATGCACAATCTGGCTGTCCAGCCACCATATACCACCTTACTAATTCCTTTCAAAAAATATTTTTAATGGATACTGGCACACCCAGAAAGTTCTGGTTTTAAGATCAAATTTTCTGACACAAGTTTTAGCATCCTCCACATCCGCTCACACCATACTCATCACATAGGTCAAAGCTGCTCAGATAACCCTCTGTTTTCCCTTTGAAGAATTACTTTGCATTGGGATTTGCCTCAATGTTCACTGTACGGCAGAACTGCAAGATAACTATGGATAAAAGACCTTCCTCTGTCCTTCAGTGTTTCAGTGAGTACTGGCCTCAAGTGAAGAGCACAGCTGCAGTCAAAGTTTGTTGTAACAAAGCAGCCTGATTAAATAAGAGAAATTTACCATTTGGCAGAGTCCTTCAGCCGTTCATAAAAGTCAAAGATAATACTTAATGTTTTGATCAGAAACTGTGCTTAAGTCTTTGACTTGCATCCGTGATGACCTTTAAATTACATTTGAATACATTTCAATTACAAGGCAGAAAAATTACCTTGGAGATGGACCAAGGTCATTACCAATTTACTACCATCTTTACCTTCCCTTTTGCTGAAGTCCCTGTATCTTCTATGGCTTTAGAATAATAAAGTATTTTTTTATTCTTCAGAGAGTGATGTAGCTTAATTTGTTTTAAATCCTAACCCAAATTACAACAGATGTTGTAATTGTTGGGTGGAATACTTGAGAAGCTGTAGCTCCATTTTTGATCTGTTTACGCCTTAAAACACAATAAATGGAAGTACAAAGAAGGACAGAAGCAGAAGATTGACTCAAATGCATTGGCATCACTCTAGAAAAAGACTCTGAAAAACTAAAACATTAAAGTGATCAAGTCAATCTCCAGTAAAAAGGAAGAAATGTCACAGGTGGACTGAGAACTCAACGAGGGAAACAGCAACAGAAAAGATGGGAAGCAAGAATCAAACTCACAGATTTGAAAAAAAATTAACTCTTCACTAAAAAAGAAGCCGTGAGAGGCTTCTTCAGCTCCCCAGTACTGATCTAACAATCCACTTAGAATATGAGCAAAGAATGGGCACTATATGCTACCGTAGACCACAAATGGTCTTAATCAAGTACGTTATGAGAGACTAAAACACTCAAGCACTCTTGTTAAAAGAATACTTGCTGTTTAGAAAACTAGATTGTAAAAAAGATTCAATAACAATATTTTTTTTTTCAAATCTGAGGTGGTTATTTTTAGTTGTAAAAGCAAACAAAGCTTGAATGTCAACATGAACTTCCCCCACTGCATATGAGTGTGCCTCAGCAGGGACAGCAGCTAGGTCAGCTTGCCTTGTGCCTTTGGTGCCTACATGTATCCTATACGTGCAGAACAGATACCAAAGGTCATGTGGCAAAAGACACCACCAAAAAATGATCAATTTGTAAACTGAACTTAGTACTAACTAGGGTGGCCTTTACCAAATAAAAACAGGTCCAGTCTTTTGAGCCTTCTTTGAGAGCTAAAGATGCCTGTTTTGTTTCAGACTGAATACTTTAATTAGTCCACGGTGAAGAGTTGTAGGCTTGGTACAGGTTGGCCAGCAGATTAATTATAGCTGTAATCTCGCTAATGCAGAAAAATTTTATTGCCTTCCTCTTGGAGATATAAGTGGACATAATCTTGTATCTCAATCAGGCTTAACAGAACATTAAATATTAGTGCTGTCAGTAGCCAACTTCTCTAATGAAGGCAGCAGTACATAAAGCTGAATTGAATTATTAATTAAATTACTCCTGCAGAACTCACATGATGGTACAAGCATTCTGTAAAAAGTCTTGAGTAAATGTTAAGATTTTCAACAAAATAACCACTGTCTTTGATTAACAGAGATCTATTCAGACTATACATTAATTTGGAATCATCTATGAACTGTCATGGAGGTAATTTGTGTCATCTCAAAACCCGTATGAATTTGTCAAAGTACTACATGTAATACAAGGTTTTGATGTAATTAACTTCAGTGATTAAACTACTCATAAATTGTGCGTCCTTGGCTAAGCACAGCACTGCCACGGTTTCAGTTTCAAGAGAGTTCATGGGTCAGCACTTACTATTATAACAGAAGTACAGGAAGATTACTGTAAGCAGACCTGTACAGCTGGTTTACATACTACTGTGCCAGCACTGAAATGAAATCATAGGTACTTTATGTAACGCCATAGACAGTGGGAAGATACAGAAAGTGCGAAGAGCAAGCAAGACAAAAAATCCTAAAACCCACTCTTATTTTTTCACAATGACGGGGGAGACTCAGCATTTTAAGATGTGACATTGGGTCATATGGTGGGTTTTCTTCTTTGTTTTTTTATTTTGTTAGTAGCCATGCTCACAGTAGCACCTGCATACCATGTTATAGCAACAATACATATTGCATTTGCTGGGGTAGTAATTATATTGAACTAGATTGCCATAGGGAAACATGCTTCTCCCCAGAAAGCTTAAGCTGGAGGCTTGCACTGGAGCTGCCCCTGATGCCGGGCTCAGCTCTCTGCCTCCTTTGGAAGCTGCTCCATGGCTCAGTCAGAGTTACTGCATAAACACCCCAGGACTTTCTGTTTCCTCACAGCTTGCACACTCCCCTGTGGCAGAATGGAAGAGAATAGTCCTCTGCCTGCTCCACAGACTACATTTGGTTTCTATCCAGTAAATATTTGAAGTAAAACAGACTTTCCAGTACGGCCCACAACTGTCAGAAACTAAATGAAACACATCCTACAGATGTTTCCAGATTGTCTTTAGCATTCCCTAGGAAGCATCAAGAGCCCAGACCATGTGAAAAATATCTCACTTCTTTACTTTACCTGAGCAGTGGGGCACTAAAGGTGAAGGCAAATTTTCAGAGGAAGAAAAAACCCACACAAATAAAGACAAGAGCATCATAAAGGACCCCTAACCTTGGCATGACAGGCATATACACTAAGACAGACAATCCTGGAGGGAAAAAGGGGCATGGAAGAGCTATTTCATCTCAAAAGATACATTTTGACATTTCTTCTAGACTGTCAAAGCAGGTAAATGCTGACTCTAGTTTCTCCTGTCCTCATCTCACAACCTTTCATCAGCAATAATGTTACTTAAAAAAGAAGTAAGAGATCTTTGTAATGCAGGAGCCAGCTCCACTGAGAGATAGATCAGCAATGCTTATTGCGATGAAAAGGAGACACCTTCGTGTTAGTGAGTGATCATGACTTTTTAAACAAGGACTTGACCTGCCTAACCCTGGCATAGGTCAAACAAATTCAGGCATGCCTAATTTATGGCAACCCTTTCTATATACAATACAGTGGATTTTTCATGCCCTGTTACCACTGAAGACTTTACTGTCAGTTTAAGAAGCACAGAAACCAAGGAACTGAAAGGATCTTCCAACACTACTGTGTTTCTGCTTCATGATCACTTCTTGCTCTTCTGTCTGTGCTACTGAGCTCTGTTCACAAACACCAAAGAAGTTGGTGTTACAGCAGGGCTGTGATAAAGCACATTGAAGGGAGGAATGAATGTGAGCTACTGACTGACAACAGGCACAAGAGCCAAGATCTTTAATATTTTAATAAACAGCAACACTTGAGTATTAAAATTATGTATCTCTCCAGTAAAACAGTTGAAGTAGAGGACAGGAAAATAAATAGAGCTTTTTGAGTACTTCAGTGAGAAAAAGAAGGCACAATTTTGCATAGACAGATCAAAAGACTTCTATAAAATGAATTTGTATAACAAATAACTACCAAACTTCTGGAAAGTGTTAGATCTCCTAACTTTCATGAAAAGCATTTAAAAAACAGAAGGTGACACTTTTGCCTGCTCTGAATCTGCAAATTTCACTTGAATGAATTTTGCTATAATTTCTCCATCAACTTTCTCACTGCAGCATTTGGTTACCTTTCAGCTACCACCTTACCCATCTTCAGAATCATTCTGTGAACGGAAACTGTTTCATCCTTTCACCCTCCCCACTGCTCTTCTCCAAGCTGGGACAAGCTCTGCTACCATTAATACTCACTATCATGAGAAAAGTTGACCACCACGTATAGGATGTGAGTAGGCAAGTAATATGTGCCTCCCAGGCACCTGGCAAAGATTTATTCTCCCCCAAAACCAGAGAGAGAACAGAACAAAGTGAGAGTCACTTTTCCTTTATAGTTCAGTTCAGCTCCTGGGGAAGCCCAGTGGTGCTGCTCCAGGCTGCATCTCTATCTCGACTACAGTGCACAACCTGCAAGCACTAACATGCAAGACAGAAGGATGCAAAGAAGTGTCAGCATACACCAACATTAAGTAGTAGTCCTGTAGTCCTGACATAGTTTCAGATCAGACTCTATAAATAACTTAAATATCATTTACATATCAAAAGAGCACAACTGTCCTTGTTCACTTCAGCAGGAATTCCTGAGTAAGAAAAGAATGGTCAATTCTCATACGACTGAGGGCCAAATCCTGATAGAGGCAGTTGTTCCTCCCCTCTGTGGCACAAATTTATGTACCCTTCCCCTTTTCCTCATCTCTGACTAAATGCCAAGTCTTGCCTCTAGCCTTTCAAAAAAATCCTGCCAATCTGGTTGTATGTACTTCAGCCCCATACCTGGAGATGCCAGAAGTGTGGTTGAGTGGTTTCTTCTAGGAATTGGTCTGAGGGAAAATAGAAATAAAAACAAAAAAAAGCCCCAAAAAGCAAATAAAGAATTAATAGTCTTGTAGTAAAAAATATGAGGTGCTCCCAACCGCATTTGTAATACATCCATTCAAATTTTTTTAAGGATTATTACAGTACAGAAGTGTTAATGTTATTCTTCAGTTTTCTAATATCACTATTAGAAAAAAACAAGAGTATGCACTTATTTTGGCATGAATAAGTGCTCAGGGTTCAAATGTATAGAAATATTTATGTTAAACGTAAGCATACTCTTTCAAAGCTATTCTGCCTCTCAGTTCTTATTCAGTACCTGTTTTTAACTAGTAGGTGGGAAAACTGCTCGTAGTTATCTTCAAGCTCATCCCACTGGAGTAGTTTGAAAGCCACAGAGTTTCTAAAAAGTCTGGTATGGCAAAAGGGAAGGCTGTCCCAGGATGCCTAAGCAGGACTCAGTGAGTCAGTGAGATACGTTAGAAGTAAGTTTGACTCCTTGACTTTCTTGTTCATTTAAGCATCAATTCACCTGTATTTGGTGTTTTGCCTTAGTCAGTATGTTTCAGGCATTAGAGGTACTTTGGGGGAAAAAAAAAACCCAACAAAAATAATTCTCCAGGAACTAAAAACTGCAGCCTCTTTGGAATTTTCTTTATCTCTTGTATCAGTCACTGATTAGGAAACAGCAGTGGAGAAGACTGGCCAGCCTTAAAAAACCAATGACACACAGTCTTGTGAACCCAGCTTTCCCTTCATTGTGTATGCAAAACATACAGTTCAGCTAAAAACAGCAGAGTGCCTCAGATTTACTTCTCCAACATGCTCTTGGAACTGCCATTAAACCCTAATTTTTCCCTCTGATCTTTCCAATCTTCTTTCCACTTCTTTTCCACCTCTCTGGAGGTGGCAGGAGCAATCACCATCAGACTCTCTCAAATGAGCAGCTCCAGGCTTTTGAGGTTTTGTTGAACACAGAAATACATTGACACAAACAGCCCTGGGAAAATAGACGGAACTAAAAAATGGCTCATAGCAAAGGATAAAGGGCTTTTCAGGAAATATCACAAAATTGTACAAAGCAACTTCTAATCAGGATTGTTTCCCAAGAATCTACATGACAACAATACTGTAACAGTCAAAATGGAAACTGTACCTTCAGTTACTGAGAAAAAGAGATAACTTCTGTCAGTTTTGTGAATTCAGGTATGCATTAGTTCAGCCCCCACCTTGGGAGGAAGACTCCTCAGTCTGGCACATGGCATGCCAGTGCAGAGTAAGGAAGAGGAGTTCCTCCAGTTCCATGTTAGGAAGATTTTTCCCTAGGTGTGATATTACATGGTAAGTCCACATTGTTCACCAGCCACCCACTGACCTTTCCAAAATCCTCTTTAATACTTAATTCTGAATTTTATAATTTTAAGCCAAGTCTGTGCAGCAGGAGACCATGTGTGAAGAAGGGAAAATGGAAAGCTTAACAAAAACCAGCCTCCCCATGTCCACAAGAACTCTTAACTTGAAAGATTCAAAACAATAATGCCTGGCTCTAGAATACAGCTCCGACATCAAAGTGCTTTACAGACCTCACGTATGCTGCAATAAAAGACTCGGGAAATATAAAATGCTCCTTTGTCAGGACGACCGTGTCAGCAATTCTGGTTTAAGTATGTCATGTCAGGAGACTTCCATCAGCTGCCCTGAGGGCTTACTCCTAATCTCACAGGTTGCCCTGTAAAAATCTTTCAGACTCTGTAATTTATCGAGCAATTGTTGTGTGCAAAACTTAGCCCCACACAGATTTAGAAAGAGCATCCAAACGGACAGTGAACATGTATAATACATATATCTGCTGGCAGAAAGCAGCCACAGGCTCTTACTGGAATTTGATTCCATAGTAGATGTGAGGGACCTTAGAGAGTGAAAGAGGAGGGGCAGGCACAAGGTGTGATGGAGAGGAAGACTTACATAGAGCAACGGAAGGAGCAGTTCAGACTTAGGACTGGAGATGGCAATGGAGCAAAACCAGTGGGCAGCAATGCATCCTGATGTAAATGGTACGGTACAAGGAAGAGTTAGACTTGGGAGCTTGGGCATAGATGGTAAGATGAGAGATACAGTCCAACACTCAAAGAAGTATTATTTTTAAAAGTTGCATCCATGATTGGATGGAGATGAAAAAATTTATTTTAAATTAATTTTTAGCATGTAAATTACATTTTAATGCATTTTGCCTTTTAAACAAACTTGTTTAAAATTTAGTAAGAACTAGTGGTGACTTTCCTGAATATTTGATTTTTCTGTAATCTATTCAAGTAATTTATATAAGAAATATTGCATTACTGAATCATCCTGTAAAGTTTAATAAGTTAAAAGAAGATGATTTTATATGAATGTAGAAATGGAATATAAGAGCTGTAGCTCTGGATGTCAATTCAACTTCTATGATAATGCAGTAAATAATGTGAAAGAAGTATCTAAGTGAACTCGTTCCCTGTTTTAAGCACTTTTATTTTGATAATGAAAATGAGGAAATTTTGTGCTAACTAGTTTTCAGTTTCTATTTTCTCAGGATATATTCTGGAAGATTTTCTTTAAAGTAGCTAAAAGTTAGAAACACAATGTGAACCTAAATCCAGTGTTTCTCATCTTCCTCTTATCACCTAGAAAGCAGGTACTACAAAGTAATAAAGCACCTCTCCTATGAAGAAAGGCTGGGAGAATTGGGATTGTTCAGCCTGGAAAAGAGAAGGCTTGAGATGACCTAGTTGTGGCTTTCCAGTACCTGAAGGGAGCCTACAAGAAAGGAGAGAGACGATTTACAAGAGCATGTAGTGACAGGACAAGGGGAAATGGCTTTAAGCTGAAAGAGAGTAGGTTCAGATTAGGTATTAGAAAAACTATTTTCTGTGAGGGTGGTGATGCACTGGAACAGGTTGCCCAGGGAAGTAGCTTCTACTATCTTCTAGGAGGTGGTATGTAATATTTCTTAATTCACTCATGGAAGAGAAATGTCCTATTTAGTTCATTTAAAACTCATAATTAGATTTTGATTAAACAGCCCAAGAATTGAAACACAGTGCTCAGACACCAATAACTTCTAAGAAGACAGTTTCAAAGTATTTTTAATCAAACCTAGTAGAGACTGGTTTTTTCAATAATAAGTGGATCTCCGCAATCAATGCTTACTGTGTTTAGTTGACCCAACTCATATAATTTAATGCAGTCTCTGCACGAAATGCATGAAAACTGTCTTGTAAGAAAAGTTCAGCTAGAAAGCTGAATCTCAGCATTTGATTTCCAAAAGCCTGAGTTACCATGTCAGACAGAAGGTCTGAAGCAATTCTGGATAATTCTGTTTATAATAAATGGAGGCAACCAATAAATATTACTGCAACCAGTCAATTGTGTGACTGGAATGTCAAACTTCACGGAACACTGGTAGTTAAATTGCCTCACTGAAAAGAAATTACGTGGATTTGAAAGGATTATAAATGATAAAACATCCCAGCTGTTCTCATTCTCTTAAGGTACTTTTATTAAAATATTTGCTGGAGGCATGATTGTCCTGATGTTTAATTTTCACAGAAACTTTAGAGTCATGTATAAAAGTAGAGTTCTTATTGAGTGGATATTATTAAGCATGGCAACAAATACAGACAATCAGTATTATCATTTTTCTCTCTTTTTCAGGCATCAAATCAAGGGGTTACTTGTCTTAGAGTTTATTTCTTAAAAATCTATTGTGTAAATAGAATAATAGATTTTCTGTCCTGTTTGAGGAGCAAGGTACTATACTGATCACTAGATATTATGCACTTGCAATGTTAAGCTTTTTATTACTTTAGTTCATCTATTTAAATTCAGAGTTTCATTAACACGACTAGAAATGAACTTTTGAAAAAAGGGCAAGATCAGAAGTGAGAGACATGCATTGTCTAGATAAAACTTTATCATGGATTTCGACCAGATAAAGGAGAAGAAAGAAAAATAAGCAACTGGATCAAGAATTTTTCTTTCTTTCTTTTTTCTCATGAACTTGTGCAAAAGCTCATTACCACCTATCAGCTATTTTTGCAAGGAATAAGCTAGGGATGCTCTCTCTCCAGTTCTTATAGGAAAAGTCCACCTGATATTAATCAGTATTACCTGGAACGAGATTTCATCACAAATAACAGTTGAAAGAACAAGAGCAAGCTGCTTTCTCATTAGTGCAGAACGCCACTGCCAGCTGAGTTTGAAACAGGTGAGCACATGCCTGCAATGTTTCACCTCTTGGGATCACAAACAGCTTTTCCATCTCCAAATCAGATGCTGCATCTAATCTGTCATAATTCCAGATTCATTCGAGTGTGTGCATGTGTATGCATACACCTGCATATGGAGATCTTCTAAACCTGAACAGCTAAATACACTCTGTTAGAAGAGAGCATTTGACCATGTTTGCTGATTTTAAAACATGCCCAGCAAACCTGAAGGGTGAAACAGTCTTGCTTTTCCTACTTTGCTAAGGTAAGACACTATATTTTAAAGGAAGAACTGTAACAAATATTTTGTGTATTCATTACTACATTAAGGAAAAAATATGCTCAAGCACACAACAGTAGGGTGAAGCAGCAAGGCAAGAGACAGGGTAAGAGCCCCCTCTAGATCTTTTGTTATATTAACCACATTCATTACATATTCAAGGCCATTTTAATAGATGCCAGTCCAAGAGAAATAACTTCAATTAGTTTAATTACTTTTCCTTCAAAACTACATATAAAAATGACAAACAGGAATGACAAAACTGATTTCCATATATTTATCTGTTAGTCCTCAATGACTGTTTCTCTCTCTCTCTCTTCATTTTCTTTTTCCTTTCAGTATTATTTCATTTTTTTATTAAATCTACAGCATGGAACATACTGTCCTGAATTCTTCTACATCACTGTCAGGAATATTGTATTCTGGTAAAACCAACAGATTAAGTAGCAAACTAGCAATTTATTCTCCAACTATGGCTCTTGTTCACCTGCTGGCAAGTTAATGAATTAGTGTATACACACATTTTCTAGGGAACTTCTGCTTTTAACTAAGACAATTCTTAAGATCAAAAAATCCAAGATCAAAACAGGAAGACAATGCTGGAGGCTTTTTTTTTCCCCCCAACACTTTCCTCTCTGCACTTGTATACTTTCAGTCTTTTCTGTGATAATTATACTAAACTTTTTCAGACATAAATACACCAAGTTTTGATTATAACTCAGAGAAATGGATCTCATTATTAAATAAAAATACTCCATGTGGGTTTTTAGTAAATGTTCTATTTCTGAATATCCTTCCTGGATGCCTGTGGGATGAACAGGTCAAGGAAGCTGTTCAACATCCTTTACTGAGATATATTAATGAGAAAAGCAGCAGAGTCAGTGTAGTGCTGTCACCTCAGCATACCAAAACTGCTTCTGCTGCATCAAAAAAAACGTTAAAGTTTTTAGCAACAGTTTTCAGTGTGCTGCTTCCTGGTAAAGGAAAACTGCACTTTGATGCCAGTTAGCACCATGATGCTGATGAGTTTGCTGGTTCATCAAAGGGGCCTAGAGGGTAGCTGAGGGCTGCAGCAGAGCCATCAGACTGATTTTGCTCCCTGAAATATGCACTGGTGAGTGATCACAACTCCTCTGCTTTGAAACTCGAGTCTGGCCAGCTTCGCAGCATAACCAAGTTCTTTATTTCTTTGAAAGCCCAACACCTTCATGAACATTTCCCTCTCCAGCAGGCTCTGGCTGCTGCTGTGTGACCCTGAGGCAGGCTGCAGCCAGCCATGCTGCCAAGTGCACTGATGGACAGATACTGATACATCTTTCCTTGATCTGCTGCACATGCACCAGCTGCCAGATTTGATTTACTGACCAGGTCACTGCTTGGTTTTTGGCATTTTGAAGTCATTGTTAAACTGACTCTTTGCATTTAGAGATGGGGACAACAGCTGCCTTTGAGAAGCATTACCACTTCCTATTTTAATTAAATATTTGTATGCAGACAGGAACAGAAGAACACATCTGTCTGCCAGAAAATTAGCAAAGTGAGGATAACAAGATGTAAGAATCAGAGAGAGTGCAGTGAGCTTCAGCCCTGCTGAATCCTTCCACATCAGACAATCATTTAATGCCTTAAAGCAGGCAAGAAATCATCCAGCTACTTGAGTCAGAGCTAAAGGCACACAGTGGAAACACTCACCAGCCATACGCAGCATTTCCAGACACGAGATTGTAAGAAACCAATTATAGACAGATATATTTATATTACAGTATATACCTGTAACTGGAACAAGGTCTAATTTTGTGTCTTCTACAGAGCTACTAGAAATTGGTACATTTGCTACAGACTGAACACAACCAGCTGTAAAACACTGAATTGGTTGCCAATGGCTAAAGAGGCAAAGATTGCTGAAGGACTGCAGCTGGAGGACTACAGGTGACCTGCTGATTTTGCAGTCTACTGTCTCCATCCAGGACTTCTAATTCTTTGCAATCCTGACTGAACTTATCTCCCTTTGAAGAATCTGATGCTGAACTTACAGGATGAAACACTTAACATGCTCACTGAAACATCCTAATATTCAACACAAGGTATTTAGATACTAGTAATGAGCTGAGAACTTTCCTGACCCAAAATATATTCTCGCACTGAGTCTGCAACTCTAGACAGGGAGCCAAATTTATACAAACCTTCTGTGTGTGGTCTCTTGTTTAAAAAAAAAAAAAATCCCAATGAAATAGAACCTTTCACCATTTCCTATAGAAGGGGAAAAAAGTAATGCCTGCCCCGAAATTTTTGTTTTGAAATGCAAGCTAAGGTTTTATTTTTCAATTAAAAAAAATCAAGTCTAAATGAAATTTAAACCCAAGACAAACACACCTCCCTGGACCCTATCTGCTAGGTCAGGAAAAATGGTTCTCGACTGGTTTTATCCCATATTATCACAGGAAATTTTTTGGAGACTCAGTACCTCCCTGAGACAAGAAAACCATTTCCTGTCCTGCTCTAGTTTCCAAGAAAGACTTTGCTGGATTAGGACGAGACCAACACAGGACATTGCATTGGCCAAAGACTGTCCATCTGAAGTGAAAGACTGCCCACTGCCTATTAGCAGAAAGAAAATTCAGGCTGTTACCTCCTAACTGCTACGAATCTTACTGTCTGCATCCAGGCCAAAGCATTTGGTGTTGCTGCAAAGGTGCCTCCAAGAAGCTAAGCAGTTGGTACTTGCCAAAGCAGAGAGAATGAAGTGTTGCAATTGTCCTATCTGATTGATCATGCAGCTCTTTCACAATCATTCCTTACTCATCTCTCTTATATTGCAGAACCTTTTGCAGTGCTTGCTTCCATCAAGTATATAAATAAACGTGACGTGACAAGCTTTTTAGAAGCAACCTGTTAGCACTGTCCTTGCATTAGCAGACTACCATGAAGAAATGGCCTCAAGCTTTTAAAGATGAACTAAAAAGGGCCTCTTCAAAGTACTAAACAATTCAAATGCAAGAATTTCATTCCTGATTAGTGCCGCTCATAATGCTGTGCATTAAGTAAGCATGAACTGAAAAAGGCCTTCAATCTGCAGCTGTGCCCTTTCTGCTCCATGCCCCAGCAGAATCTTGGGAGTGAGGATTGCTCACAAAGGACTGAAAATCTTCCAAGTTCTTTTACTTGTCTCTAGCAGCAAAAAGAAGCATTACAATAAGTGTAGAGTGTTATAGCTTTAACAGCTCTTTTATATTTACACACCTTAAGACTCTAGTACTGTACTTCCAGTGGGGACAACACTTAGAACTTGCTCCCACTAGATGCAGTGCAGTGGCAAAAACAGAGGAACAAGGCAATGCACTGTCTGCCAGCTTTATTTTGGTTCCAGAATATGAGGCAGCCTCACTGCAAGGAGTGATTGACCGTATAAGCAATCACCTATGTGCACAGTGAACTGAGCTCTGATGAACAGGTGGGTTCACCAGCACATTAGAGAATTGCTGATACAGTCTACTGTTAAAGTACAGGCCCAGTGCTGCAATCCACAAGCATGCAGGTGCATACACGATCAATGTGCTCATTGCCCGGAGCTTTTGTCATTCCTGTCTTGAAGCCACACTTTGATCACCTTAACAGAAGAGCTGACCTTAAGAGAAAACAAGAACAGAAACTGCTATGAAAGACAGCCACAGGCACAGAAAAGCTTCCTGTGCAGCAGCGTTACTCATAGCCAGCTGCTTATGATGAGCATCCGCGCTCTCATCAGCTTGTAAGTCAGCAGCACCTGCTCCCCATCATCTTCCTGGAGGACACGTACCGCAGCAGCACCACCAAGCTCAGCAGCCCTCTTCAGCATCCAGCTGTTTGCAGTAGGACCCAGCCCACAGGATATGTAGTGCATGGTGTCCTGCTGAACGTAAGCATGCCTCGTACTACTGCCTATACTGTGCACTGTGCATATGTGCAGGAGACACTGGACAGTTACACAGCTAAACAGAATCAGATCTGAGCAGAATTAGCAAGGAAAACTTTGAGGATATTTTAGGAATTTTTAGCTTTTAAGGATTCAGTAGGCAATACTTCAATCTCTGTGTAGTCCTAAACCATTGCCTCCATTTAAGTGTATCTCTATGGAGGTGCATGCACAGAAACCAAATATGACTCTGCTAATCAACCCCAAAGTTTCTCGTATTTCGATTGTAAGACCACACAATAATATTGTACCTGGTGTTCAGCTGAAGAAAATGAGAACAAGTGAGGAAACCCATGTACGATTACCACACAATAATAATTCACGTGCACAGTACAGTTCTTACGGAGTTTTCTATATATCAGTGGGTACAATTCCTATAGATGTGAAACGTCTTGACAGATAACACATTTACTGTAGTTCCTGACTACCTCCAGTGATAAATAATTTCTCATCCATCCAGTAAAATTACAATAAACCTAATGTCCTGTTGCTTATTAATTATCAGCTCAACAAGCCATTTAAGCAGGAAAGAAATGCACAGCAAGCTGCTTCCTGCCATCCTGCCTATTTGCTATAACAAATGGCTGAAGAGTTTATAACACAGCACATTGAGCAAACCAGGCAGTGTTCCTGGATGCAGCATTGTTTGAAACACATCCCTGCATCTAGCTTAGGTTTATTTGTTCAGGCAGTTTCACCACAAGAAGCGTGATGGTCTAAGGAGGTAATTTTAGGTGACGGAAAGAAACCCTCCCTCCCACACCTGTACTGCCCTCTCCAAGTAATTCCCTGTCTATGGTGTACCAACGAAGCCAGAGCTGAGCCCCCAACATCAAACAGAAGTAACTTTGCCTTTTAATGGGAACTGACTCTAGTGGCTGTTGCTGTATATTTGTAGCAGAAATGCTGATCTTGCAGTTTTTTAAACCAACCTCATATTTGCCTATCTGCTTTGAAAACCATTGTTGTAGGTGACATCACTGAAAACAGTAAAAATTTCATTCCCATAATTCCACCTTGTAATTTTAGGCACAGTAGCACAAACTAGGTATCTACCTACCTGACCTGTGAACAGAGCACCTCCGTATCTTGACCTAGATTACATCTGCCCAACTTTAAATTGAGCTCAAATACCTACTACCCTCTTAGCTTTGTTTCTAAGTGAGTACTTTGAGTACTTCAAAGAGGAAAACCAGAACAAGCCATTCATGTTTTCTTTTTGGCTCTGCAGTAGTCACATCAGGGAGCAGAAACCTTCCAATAACTCATTGTTTCCTCTTCCATAAAATTAAAGATAAAAATTATCCATTTCACTGAATATCATAAGAATTTTTGCACCAGCTACAAGATTTTTAATGTAGAGTGGATGGGGCTTTGAGCAACCTGGTCTAGTGGAAGGTGTCCCTGCCCATGGCAGAGGAGGGGGACCTAGATGGTCTTTAAGGTCCCTTCCAACCCAAACCATTCTGATTCTATGAAATGTAAGATATAAACATCACACTACAGAAAGTCACATATGCTGGGGTCCATACAGATTGCTGTTTCTGGAAGACTTCCCAAGTTACCATTGGTCCCATTCCCTTTGACACCTCTGATCTCATTTTTGGTTTGGAGCTCTCTTTCTGGAGGAGAAAATGGCAATGATTGCAAAATGATGATAATGTGCATAATGAAAAGCAGACCTCACTATCATTCTCACTTGTATGGCAGCATATTGGCATTTTGATTTGCCCTGTTTGCAACATCAGTCTGTAGTTCAGCCCTGGAAGTCCCATTTTCTATTCAAAAGGTTGAGTGTGTGGTGTCAGGCATGCAACAGCTCTCTTGCTGCTTCAGTGAGGACTTCCTAATTTCTCATTTCCCGGGATTAGAGAACTTCTGTTCTGCAGCACAGATACGTCCTTGAATAACAGTAAGAATTAAAGAAAACTAAAATTGTGCCTATTCTTTTCCTTTATCTCTTTAAGTGCAGTGGGATTTAAATACTGGGAACCACAAACTGAAGACAACACAACAGAGGTTTTCCTGCTTTCACAGATCTGGTCTTTATTTGATGAGCTCTCAACTGAGCATGAGATCAAGCTAAGTAGACCAGAATCGACTTTCAATTAAACTCAACAGCTTTTCTTGACTCATGTAGGACTTCACTCCAAGAATAAGACATCTGGCACAAGCTTCAGATGCTTGTGGATGTCATGTTTACTTATTTCTTTCTTTTGAATTCCCACAAATACACACATATGGAAGTGGCATGACATAATTTTGTTACGATCCCATTTATTTATTTAGTGCATTCACTTCCCACCATTCGTTATTGATGCTTAAAGTACTTTGTCTCAAGGAGAACCTTACTGGAACCCAACAATATAACATATGGTCACATTTCCTGCGCTGTACACAGACTACTTTGGCAAAAGAGCAGAGTCATCACCAGATATAAAAAGCTCAGGTTCAGAAGGCAAGTTTTGTTATGCACGTATGAGAATCTGAATTTGGGTTTTCTTATGCAGCCTGTATAGAGTTCAGAATGATTGTGGCTTGCGCCATAACTGTATCAGGCATTTTCTTATAAGCAACCAAAACCAAGGGATGAATACAGGATAGTTTCCATCTTACATATGATGAGAGCTCCTAATGTTCTGCATTAGAGCATTTTCTACCACTTTTCTATATAGTCCCAGAGGGACCAAAGTCCCTCCCACTGTAAGAGAAGATCAAGTTCATAACGACTCAAGGAACTTGAATATACATAAGTCTATGGAACCTGATGAGATGTATCCCAGAGTCCTAGGGAACTGTTTGATGAAGTTGCCAAGCCACACTCCATGACATCTGAAAAGTCATGGCAATCAGGTAAAGTCCTTTGTGACTGGAAAAAGGAAAACATTGTATCCGTCTTTAAAATGGATAGAAAGGAGGAACCTGGGAACTACCAATCTGTCAGCCTCACCTCTGTGTCTGGGAAGATCATGGAAAAAATCCTCCAAGCAACTCTGCTAAGGCACGTGGAGGACAGCGAAGTGATTCAAGACAGCCAACACAGCTACACCAAGGGCAAGTCCTGCCTCTGACCAACCCAGTGGCCTTCTGTGGTAGAATGACTACACCAGTGGATAAAGGAAGAGCTACAGAAGTCATTTATCTGGACTTCTAAAAGGCCTTTGACATGGTCTGCCACAACATCCTTATCTCTAAATTGGAGACATATAACTTTGATGGGTGGACTGTTCAGTAGATGAGGAATTGGTTGGATGGTTGCATCCAGAGGCTATTGGTCAATGGCTGTATGTCCAAATGGAGACCAATGGCATGTCGTGTTCTGCAGAGGGACCAGTACTGTTTAATGTCTTCACTATGGACAAAGCCAGCAAGATCGAGTGCACTCTCAGCAACTTTGTAGAGAGTGCTGTCAACACACCTGAAGGACAGGATGCCATCCAGAGGGACCTGGACAAGCTCAAGAAGTGGACCCATGAAATTCTCATGAGATTCAAAAAAGCCAAGTGCAAGGTCCTGTACTTGAATGGGGCAATCCCCATCAATACAGGCTGGAGATGAACAGATCAAAAGCAGCACTGCCAAGAAGGACATGGGTGTGCTGGTGGATGAGAGGCTGGACATGACCCAGCAATGTGCACTGGTAGCCCAGAAAGCCAGTTGTGTCCTGGGCTAGATCAAAAGCAGCGTGGCCAACAGGGCAAGGGAAGTGATTCCATCCCCCTACTCCACTCTCGTGATACTCCACCTGGAAGGTCACAAAAATGAACAGAAGGCTGGAGCACCTCTCCAATGAAGAAAGGCTGAGAGAACTGCGATTGTGCACCCTGGAGAAGAGAAATCTCCTGGGAGACCTTATGGCAACCTTCCAGTACTTAGAAAGGGCTTTTAAGAAAGAGGAGAACACACTTGTTAGCAGGGCATGTAGTGATAGAACAAGGGGTAATGGTTTTAAACTAAAGAAAGGTAAAAAGAAACTCTATAGTAAGGGTGGCGAAGCACTGGAACAGGTTCTCCAAAGAGGTGGTAGATGCCCCATACATACATACCCAGAAATACTGTTCATGTACTACTTTAACCGCAAAATTCAAACTGGGGTAAAAGGATGAATCAGAATCAGAGAATCTGATTTCCTTTTGTGGCTCTACCACAGTCTCGATAGGCAACAGAAATCATTCACGTCTGTGTGAAGTCTTCTGAAATTAGGAGTTCTCTGCAGGAGTGGGAAAAAAAAAAGAAAGTTCATGTAAGTAATATCTGCAAAATGCAGAAAGGTAAAGGGTTAAAAGCTCTCAGCCTATCAAATAAACAAAGGTGATCACCAGAGCCCATCTTCATTAAATAATTTTTCTCATCTCATGAAACGACTAGATTAAAAAACCCAAAACATTTTTGGAAAAGGAAAATTTGCAGGTCATAATTGTCCTAAAAAAACCCTCAAACCAAATCCAAAACAAAGAAACTCTACTGCTCTTAAAATAACTCTAAGAATCAAATAAAAAAATACGTACTCAGAAAAGTGAGAACTTAACTCTGGCACATAGAAGGGAATACATTTCCCCTACGGCCTCTGCAAGTCCATTTGAGTGCTCCTGATATGATTACTTCCACCTTGAACTTTATATTGTCTTTCTTAAGCTGGAAATCAGCTCAAATATGGAGACAAAAGGAAACAGTAATACTCAACTTTTAGCTGAAGCTATAGCAATCAAAATTCCTATCTTGGCTAAACTAGATTTTAAAAAAGCCCCAGGTGCCAGAGTTGCATAAAAAATTCAGCTTTTCACTGAAAGTAGAGTTTTTATTGAGCCATCATACTTGTTGAAAGCTACCTGAAATACAACTGGACCTTAGTCAATGGCCAAGAAATCAAAATTATGATAGTAAATGCAAATGAAACAAGGTTTAAAATTATTTTCAAGGCATTAACACATTTTTTTGTGATTAGACTTTTGGTATTTCAATATTTTCATTTGGCAATGTTGAGGAGCAGATCCAAATGAAACCAGTTTGCTGTTCATTGTAAAATGAAGTTGTCTGAATCTGTGTCCAAATTAGTTCTTTTGTAACATTTTTTTCTTTAACATTTATTATTATAATTTAACATTTAGTGCTTGCTCAGGTAAGGAGGGGAAGGTAGATAGGGACAGCTTCAGACATTTGAAATAATCCCTGCAATATTAGTCTGTATTTTGAATCACCACTGAAAATACAAGGTAGCTACTCTGGAAAGTTAAAACAAAGAAAAAGGAGAGGCTGTTTTTAGAAAAACCAGACTAGTATATTTGGCAGGCATAACACTTAACAACAACAACAGAGGAATGGGAATTGTGTAATTCTGTTTTACATCACATCAGGTTTCCAGGTGAATTTATAATTAGCTCCAGTTTATTAAAATTTGACCAATACTGGATTTAATAAACTATTATGATTGCTACTGGCCTTTAATAAAACTGCATGGCAACAAGAAGTAATGGAGATAATGAGGGACATCATGAAAATAGTACAAGACAAGCTGATAAACTCCTCTGTACATCACGATACAGCTATTCTTTTCCCAATGCCTGATTTTGCTTAAATAGAGAAGACCTAGGAGATGTGCTGAATGTTATAGGAAAGCCATTGTCAAATACTATAAAAAAAGATACAAAAATCAAATGCTAGGGGAGTAAAGGTTTCAGCAGGGTCAGCTGCTACCCCTGAGCTGGCAGAGAAGCGCTAGGACACCAGTCACTGCTTCCTAAGCTCCAGTTCTGCTAAGTGGCATGGCCACCTGCCCATTGCTGCCTGCCAAATGTATGTCGCTACTAATTATAACTAGTTCAAATACAGAAGAGTAAAGAGAAGCAGGGAGCCCATCATTACACAGAAACACTACGAAGCACAGCCTTACTTTGCCCACATGAAAGACAGATTATTTGTCACTCAATAGCAGCGTGAGCAGAATCCCACTAATTTCCATATAGCCAGTCCAGTGACTCTCAGCAACAAGACTCCTGCAGCTCCTGCTCTTTCTCTCAGAATATTTATTAGTTAGGTGCTAAAAAATGTGAAGCCCTCGATTCCTTGCATTTTATCAGCTGCATAATTTGGGTTCAATATCCTGAATATCAGGTGGCCTTGTTCTATTTTACCCAGCAACTTTCTGAATTCTGTAATAAACCAGTAACTCTTTGAACTATGAGTTCTATGGATCCTCCTCTTCCACCTGGGTTCCAGTCACCAAAATAATCACCAGTGTTTCCAAGTATTCAATTTCTCCTTATCTTTAGCTTCTGCAGTTTGAGTCTCCTTTGAGGATGACGATGCCAGTTCCATGTCTAGGAAGACACTCAATGTGCTGTGTGCACATGGTCAATACATTTTTTGTTTGCTTTTCTACAAAGAAGGAACAATTTCTACAAGGCTCATTTCCTCTATCAGACCACAGGACTATGGAACAGCCCTTACGACTGTGTACTTGTATCTCATGGGCAAGACACAATAGAGACAGGGACAAAGAAATGTTTCCAGGGTGATAGCATGCACTGCAGTCCTGCAGTACAGCTGTCTTCCATTCTGCTGATTCTAAGCACAAAGAAACACAGCATTCCCCCCATCATTACAACAGTACAGACATACAGTATTGAGACACTCAGTGTCACTGCTTTTCCTCAGCTCCTTCCTTTTATAGCACATGAGGGCCCTGCACCTTCCACTATGCCACAATTTCTCTCCTTGTCCTCAGCACCTGGCTTGATACAAACATCAGGAGTTACCACTGCCTGTTATAACAGGACCTGCATTTAGCTCATCCCTGTCTCACTACTTCTTACAACTGCTTCAGCTCTTACAGCAAGTCTGCACAAGTCCAAGATGCAAAACCAAGGTGTATGCATTGGGTTTGCATGGCCAGGTTTTGGCAGCAGTGGGCTACAGGGGTGACTTCTGTGAGAAGCTTCCCGTGTCTGACCAATGGAGTCAATGCCAGCCAGCTCCAAGACAGTGGTAGTACCTTTGGACCGCAAAGTTAAGAATGGGGGAAAATCCTTCACAACTGCAGCAGAGAGAGAAGAGCAAGAATATGGGAGAGAAACAGCCCTACAGACCCCAAGAAGAAGGGGGAGCAAGTGCCACAGGCACAGAGATTCTATTGCAGCCCATGGTGAAGCAGCTGTACCTCTGCAGCCTGTGGAGGTCTATGGTGGAGCAGAGATCCACCTGCAGCCCATGGGGGACCACACACCAGAGCAGGTGGATGCCCAAAGGAGGCTGTAGCCCCAGGGGAGGCCTGTGTTTGATCAGGATACTGGTAGGACCTGTAGACTCATGCAGAGAGGAGTCCATGCTGGAGCATGTTTGCTCACAGGATCTGTGACCTTATGGGGAACCCATGCTGGAGAAGTCTGTTCCTGAAGGACTTCCCCCCATGGAAGGGACCCATCCTTGAACAGTCTGTGAAGAGCTGATGCCCTGTCTGAAGAATTCACGTTGGAGAATTTTGTGGAAGACTGTCTCCTGTGGGAGTGACCCCACACTGGAGCAGGTGAAGAGTGTGAGGAGTCCTCCCCTCAAGGAGGAAGGAGCAGCAGAGACAACATGTGAGGAACTGACCACAGCCTCCATGCCTCATCTCCCTGCACTGCTGGGCAGGGAGAAGGTAGAAAAATCAGGAGTGAAGCCAAGGAAGAACAAACAGGTGAGGAGAAGGTGTTTTTAAGGTTTATCTCTCTTTAGTCTACTCTGATTTGATTGGCAATAAATTAATCTTTCTCCAAGTAGAGTCTGTTTTGCCTGTGACAGTAATTGCTGAGTGATCTCTCCTGTCCTTATCTCGACCCACAAGCCTTTTGTTCTATTTTCTACTCCCTGTCCATCTGAGAAAGGGAAGCAATAGAGCTGTTTGGGTGGGATACCAGGGTCAACCCACCACAGCGTATAGCTTATTTCCTTCCCTATAACCCTTTCTGTGCAACAAGCCCCAGAAATACACACCAATGCTGATCAGTACCCATCAATAAAATGGGCCATTTCATTAGCAACAGAACTCTGGAGGCAGCCTCTCTCACTGTGAGTTGGCTGGATGCCACCACAAGCTGCTCCTAAGTTCATCCCCTGTAACTTGATGCATCACTGGCAGACAGGATGAAAAAGGTAGGTAGTTTGTGTTCATTTTATCATCAATTTTACTGTAAAAAAAAAAAAGGTAACCTGGGAAATAAAACATTTTTTCAATTTCTCCTTTTAGTATGTGAAATTCAAGTCAATAAGTAGGTTTTCTAGCATACAAAGCCATATAACTCACAAAGAAGATGATAAGCACTACTGATGATAGGATTCTAGCAACTTTCAATATTACTGTATTGGCTTTGGACCTGACACTGACTCAGCCCACACCATGGCTGAAACAACAGGCAAAAAAACAGGAGCTGAACACACTATACTTCCCTGCTTCCATATTTCTAAGCACCAGGTTCAGGAGTCAAAGCCATAACTCATTTAAGGTCTACTGCTGACCTGTCATGCAGATAACTGCTCCAAGCAAAAAGTACCAGATAATGAAAAATTGTGGGGGAGGGGAAGCAGTGATTTAGAGAACTAAGTTAATATGCAAAAATGAAGCTGGGCAATGAAACTTCCAAGAGGTTGATCAGAATCAATCAGTGGCAGACAGGAGACTGAATAAACATCTTTTCATATCAAGCCAATTGGAGGTGACAAAGAAGAGAAAACTGCCTTGGAAAGGACTCCTGGAACAGGTCACCCTTGACAGCCGCAAGAGAAAGCCTACAGAGGCATCAGCACAACTCTTTGCTGTGTGGCAAGGGCATGCTCAGGAAAGCCCAGCAAAACAAACTTCATAGGTAATTCCCTGCTCCAAAGACCCCTCAATCTCTGTAGACCCCTAGGACCTGCACTCAGTTATGTGCTTGTTCCTGTTTCAGTGCTATTCTGGAGCTGGGAGGCCTGGGGTCTGTATGATCAATACTGTTGGCAAACAGCCATTTCAGTGAACTGCTAGGGTCTTTACTTTTCTGCAGAAGCAAAATCACATCCTTTCATTCTTGAAAACAGAATAAAGAAGAGAACAGACAATTGTATTACAATAACTAAAGGTAGAAAGGAAATTGGGATTGTGCATGTGTAATGCTGATGGTTAAAAAACTGGCAGAGAGGATATCAGTGAAAAGGTAGCAAAAACAAAACAAGAAAGGGAAAGAAGGAAAGACCTGCAGGGTAAACAGATAAGGATATAGCAAAACAGAAGTTCTGGGGACAGATTATAAGAAAACAGTATGTGTAAAGGAAAAAGGAGAATGAGAATGAAAACAGAAATGGAGACATAAACAAAATTAAAAGCCGGAAGAGCAGCTATTTGGGCCAGAATAAAGTGGAAAATTGAACTGTGTATCAACATCCTTACACTGCACCTGTCTTTGAGTACATCAAAGAGTAAGAATTTCAGCCTGGATGCCTTTGCATCTCATTTGCACTGTTTTGTTGCATTTGTTAAGACAAAGCTAATCCTCTGTGTATTGTTCCCATTTGAAATTAGAAGCAACTTTTTAAAATGTTGAACAATGCAGTAGAAGAGAGATAAGCCTTTTATCTGCCATGCTCAGCTGCAAGCCTCACCAAAAAACCACATTTCACTGTTAGAGCAGCTCAAGTAAATCTAAAAGCTTAACTGAAATCTCAGAAACCAAAAATCTATCACAGCACCAGAGAGCATGAAAGCATAGGAGTATGAGAAGCGAGTTGGAGCTTTTCCAATCTGCTGCAGACTGCTGACTCTTCCAGGCTGTTACACAGAGTGGTTCTGCAACAACAGTTTTTCACCTGCGATTCATTTTAAACAATAGATCTGAGCCTATGTAAGAGTTACTTACCTACTTCAAGCTGGATGTTCCTGACAAAGTACATAAAGGAGAGTTAAAAAAAAAAATAAATTTCACTTTAAAAAACCAAAAGATAATCTTTGGAAGTGAATCCTCTGATTGCCTCTGCTTACAGCTCTTTGATTTGCATAACAGAGCAATACAATCTGCCTGAACTGGGCTTCTCTCTGCTGAAATTAAACCCCTACAATGCTAACCAACAAATCCAGTCTGAAGTAACCTCTTCGTGAAGCACACCATGCATGGATCTGTGAATGTAGTCTAGGACTACAGACTATCATTTAGGTCAGAAGGGACCTCTAGAAGTCATCTACTCCAGATGCCATCACCACCACCAGTTTAGGTTGCTCAGGGTTTTGTCAGCTAAACTCCACAACCTCTCTAGCCAATCTGTTCTAGTGTTTAAATATCCTAATTCTGAAGTCTTTTTCCATGATTTAATTTCATATTCGTTTTTAGCAACTTATGACTTCTGCCTCTTGTCTTTTTAGCATGTAACTCTAAGATGACTATGTTCCTGACGTCTCCACACCCTCTCCCTTAGATAACTGAAGGGAGCAGAAAGATCCCCTTCAGCATTCCCTCCTGAAGCCTGA
Organism: Corapipo altera; assembly: GCF_003945725.1. Taxonomy (NCBI): domain Eukaryota; kingdom Metazoa; phylum Chordata; class Aves; order Passeriformes; family Pipridae; genus Corapipo; species Corapipo altera. The sequence continues at coordinate 5,653,552 of NW_020884884.1, forward strand.
AATTTCGAATGTGCACCTGCAATAGTTTCCACTTTCAGACTGTTACACCGTGTTAACATTTTCAATTTTCTTGTCAAAAGCATTTTGTAATCAGCAGACCCTTGGTGTCAGCTGCTGCTTGCACAGACCTGCTCCCACTGCACACAGGTACTTGCTGATGCAGACGCAGCCCTGCCCTGCCAGTCTGTGTGCACTGAGCACAAGGGCAGCATGCCCAGGAGCACTGCAGAGCACTTACACAGGTATGGGTTTTGGCTCAGCTAGAAGCCCTAAGAAGCTTAATTACATTAGCCCAAATAAGTCATTCAGCAAAACCATTCCAGCAGACAGCCAACAAATATGCCCTTGAATACAAACTCATCCCTTCAGTACTGGTTCTGAATAGGAATCAAGGAGAATTAAAAATACTTCATATCTTACAAACACCGGTCTGAAATGACAGTTATCTAGTGGCTGGTGGGATTTTGTCACTGTCACAATTTCATGGTCATCCTCAACCTCAACAGTCATACAAAGCTAATGTGATACAGTTCTGAGTCATCACTACTTTTTTATGTTTGAAATCTCAATAGCTTCCAGCAGCAACTAATTGCTTATTAATTCCACCACAGAAGATGCTGTAAGGGATTTACAGTAATTAATAGAAGCTAATCTGCTTTCTGCCCTGAATTATCACTCCTGCATATGAACTAATGAAGCAGTGACTGACCCCCAACCTCCAGAGCTGCAAACACAAAGCTGACTTCTGTGCTACCTTTTCCATGATCCTCGGGAAAGGTATCAACCTTATGCAAGACAGTAACAGAAATAAATTCTTTCCTTTTTTTTAAAGAAGCTGAAAGAGGACAGTTGCATCCGTCAACTCTTCATCCATCACCTTCCTGTCACCTTTCAATTTATTTCTGTCACTGAGAGGAAAGGTGTGTAAATGCAGCTCACAATCATGAACTTGGTGACTATTTATAACTGCAATCCACCCCACTGCTAATCTTTTACAACACCTCTCCCAGATTTATTTACCTTTGCAATAAAGCTGAGAAGTTCACAGAATTAGCTGCATTTGCAGGGCTTTCTTTACTCTGTACTGATACATATCATCAGCAGTCAGCTACACCGGGGGAAAAAAAGCCCTGTAAGTCAGACAGTCTGCATCAGCTCAACTTTATGTTTCAGTTATGCAGGCAACATACATCTCACCATTCATCAGACCCTGCATTACTTAGGTGCACTCATGATTAGCAAGACAGGCAAAAGTAAAAAGAAGCCCTCTTTTCTCTGCTTGACCCAGCCTGTCATCCAACAGGCATATCCTTGCTAACATACCCAATGCTTCTCCATTGATGCTAGCTCAGAGTTTCCAAAGAGTGAGATGATACACTTGCAGGGTGCCAAGTGAGTTGAGCCCCTTTCCAAATCACAAACCAATTTTTCTTAAATGATGAAAAAGTAGCTGCAGAGCTATTAGGCTCATTTTAATGGAGAGCAGCTGTAAATGCTGGCACGTATAATTAGTAAAGGAATGCCACAAATATTTAGATAATAAAACTACAAACAACCTCTGTGATGACAAAGGTAAGAGTGATAAGCAGCCATGATTTAAAACAAACTAATTATGTCCAATAAATCTATTCTCTTTCTGGATGAAGAACATAGGAAATTTACTAAGTCTGGTCATGAGCAAAACATAGGGGGATGGAGTGCAGCTGCAGAAATGTCAAACTATCCTCACAAGGTTGTACTTGACATTCTGGGGGAAATGCAAACAACAGAAACTTGGAAGAAGAATTCCTAAGTGTCCTTAAAGAACTATAATTAGTTATTGCAGGTCAAAACTATACAAAATAGCAAGATGGTGGCAAAAACAAAAGGAAAACAAATTTTGCCTTTTAAACTTTGCCATTAAGTGAAGGGAATAAATGACAGGCACCTCAAAATTCAGATGCTAATACAGTGCTCTGGAACAATTTAATACAGTAATAATCATATTGTTATGCAAAGCTGTATGGTTGATTCTTCTCTACTTCTTAAGTTATAGAATGAAATCTTGCACTTCATTGCAAATTCTACTTCAGCTTCAATTCTGTTTCATCTAAGAGTTTTAATTTGAGTTGTCAGGAAAAAAGGAGTTTTAGAGATTTTTAACATTGTAAGTCTAGGGGGGAAAAAAACAGAACACAAACCAACCTGCTGTATTACCATGGGCATTGATATGTGGTGTAGCTACAGGGCTTCTTCAATATTGCTCCAAAAGTCAAAACAGAACATTGTTTTACAAGAAAAATGTACTTGGCCTCTATCTGAAGCGACAAAGATGATTATTTCTAATGAAATATATTTGAAAATAGATGGGTTTTAGTAGAACTCACTCAAGAGTCCCCAGAAATCACAACTCACCTGGTCCTCACTCAAATCTAACATTGTCAAGCTGTTTTTTACTTGCTGAAGCATCCAGCATCCAGGCTGTCTAAGACATAACCCGTCCTTATACCTGTCATGGGGTATAAACTCTTTGTTGAAATGAAAAGCTCTATGCCATGTCTCCAGCAAGCTGGTTTCTCCTCCTTTTTCAAGGGAAAAATGCCATGCTATTAGAACTAGATTAAAAGAAACCGCAACTCAACTGCCAGACAAGTAGTGTACATTCATGATCTGGAGACCAGAATGGAGAGGCTGTCTGTTCAGTGGCTTTGATGAATATGCTATTCTGTAGTAATTCTGGCAATTTAAATTGAAGACTCCTTAGTTTGGAATTTTGCCATTACTTTTCTACACAGATGAGCTATAAGAATCACCAAAATTAGAAACATTGCAACAGAATGATTATTTTAAGAAACAAAAATTGGTAGCATGACAAATTAAGAGATAAAAACCCAGAAAACTAATCACTGTCATAAAGGAAAAACATGAAAATTTGGAATATGCCCATAACTTTTCAGATAAGTGGAAACAGCAAGAATTTACCATTGACAACTACTCCCATTTTAGATTTAAGGTTTTAGTTTAAGGTTTTGTGTGTTTATAAACATATGTATCTATTTGGATCATAGTTACATCAGTGCTAATATTCAATGCCTATTGAACGTTCTGCTTTTTCCTAAACAAAACTGTAGCTTAATATTGGTCTAATGAAAAAGTATGTCTTCAGTTCATGTTAATTAAGCAAACACAGTAATGTCTATGTGAGCACTCCCACTCTAGAGCTCAGTAAAACTGATGCCAACAGTGGCATAAGCAAACCTGTTCCTAAACTATTTAGCATAAACTGAAATGTTCAGTAAGACTCTCTTTACAAAAGCTCTGGGACTGTCATTAGAGCTTCTTGAAAACCAAGTACCTGACTTCATTCATAAAATAAACCTTGTTAATCTTCATTACCTAAATTAGCCTAAGGTAAAATGTCAGGCAAGCATTTTACCCTCCTTCTTTATTCAATGGGAAGACAGTTGTATTCAAACCACTTCTGCATGGGTTTCATCAATTAAACTGAAATGAGAACTTTGAACTTCAAATTACCCCACTTCAACTGGAGCCAAATCACATCAGAGAGATTTTAATGAAATATAACAGTACATTTCTGCAGCATCACTGCATATGTGGACATACTGGCTTGAAGATTTCACATTGGACCTGTTCATTTCAATAAAACAATTTGGAAATTTGATGAGGAGTGAGATAGATAATTTCAGGTGCCAAGACATTATCAGCTTCTTCATGAAGCCATCAAAGGAGTAAGTTCTAGTATTTCTAAAACAGTGGAGAAATCTGCTCAGTTCCCTACAGAAACAGGGTGAATGATGAAAGTAATGCAAAGCACTAATGTCATCTTCAACAGATATTGCACCAATGCAGTGCTCAACAAAGTTAAAAATCTGAGTATGCTGTTTGCAGTTTACACAAAAGTCCTCCCTGCTCCTCCAATATCTACAGATATTTGGTAACACCTTTGTGAATGTAATTCATTACACTGAAATTTCCTTTTGAGTTTCTTAAACCCTATTACTGATTTACTTCCTTCTGAATACATTATCTAAAAAATGATGCTAGTAGTGTCCAATACATCATTTTGTTAATCATTTGTATGCTACTCAGTCTCTTCAGGCAACTGTCTGCTCTTTCATGTCCTCAAACTAGTCTGATTCTGCTATATCAAGGAGATATTCAGAGCGATATTGGGATTGGGAAAGGGATGACCCACAAAAAAAAAAATAAATCATGATATCCTAAACAGTCACTGATTTATGACAGCTACTGCAGAGCAATGTTACTGTCAGTCTGCCTGTCAGCCAAGAGTGATGGGCCACCCATCACATAACCTCTAGCCCAGAGTGAATTCTGATGCCTTCAATGACCACCAGTAAAAGCCAAAAATGTCAAAAGGCATGATCTAACAAACAGTTTACAGAAACGAAAGTAGTCACAAAATAGTCAAGCATTTAATTCCGCCTTGGAAAAGACGCAGAAAAAGGATTTAAGAGGATTAAAATATGACCTTAAGAACAAAATAAGGACAACGTGCTTGCTTTCATGCCTTGCAAGTACAGTGTCTGCTAAACACTAAGTCTCACTAATGTCTTGTGTTTTCAGTAAAATGTAGGTTTTGATGAAGTCAAACTCACGTATGTTTTCCTTGGAGCCAGCTCTGCTAATAATAATGACAATAAAGGCTCAACCCACTAGTTGGTTGGTTGGTTTATTTGTTGAGCGAATTAGGGAAAGAACACACAGAAAGATATTTCTAAGGACAGTATTTATTTGTAAAAATTTGAGATGACTGAATATGGTTTGGCTTTTATTCCAGATGACACTAATTGTAGGAAAATACATACTTTTTGATCCTAAGAGTTTTGCATTCTTTTTAAGGTAAATGAAAGAGAAATGCAGTCAAAAGGTGTGATACTTTATGATGTTTCACTTCAAATGGTGGACTAGCAGAGAAAAAAGTCAACCTGCATGCAATAAATGAGTATTTTTGGTTTAAAAATAAAGTAATAAAGAACAAATGGTCAGAGGTGGCACAGCCAGAGTAGGTGAACTTTACATCTTTCTAGGCTTTAGCTGGACTATATTAAACTACACTAAAGTCTATTGCATTCTGCAGTCTTCAGCCTGCTGACAGCTGTTGTGGGTTACAAATTTCAGCAGAAACTGAAAAAGCTTTACAACTGCACTAACCTCTATTAGCAATCAAAAAATTGCCTTCATTACTGGACAGTCCGAAGAGCTGTTTTTCTCCTGTCCACCCAAAACTTCTTTTAAGAGAAACAACTTTGACAAGAAAACATTCTATCTGTTTCCAGCTGTAGTGGGCATGAGAGATTAGATTGCTGAAGTCACTTTTGCAGGCTAGGTACCTTTCTCTAGATTACACTAACAGTGATGAGAAAAGATTATGTTTGCACTTAAAAGTCACCATGCACACAGATCATAAGGTGCATTAGCACCCCCTGTGCTTTGGCCTCTCAGTACCTACAACAAAATCAAGTACTAACTCAAACTAAAGCTTTTACCATAAAAAATGTTCTCTCAAACAAAGTGTTCTTGGATATCTATTGGATTTGTTAACTGGAATTCATGGTTATGTGCTGCTATACGTATTAAAAAGGATTAAACGATAAACTACCTTGATGCACTTCCTTAACCCTGGTCCCATGAACCTGAAGCCTCAGGATATGGCCTTTCCAGGTGATCATCAACTATCAAGAGAGAGCTGCCAGCAAAACCAGTCAGAACAGCCATGGTGACTGAAAGTGTTAAAGAAGAAAAGAAGATAAGAGAAGCTCTTTAAAACTTGGAGGAGAGGGGATGAACAATAATTCAAAGTTAGAACAGCACTTCTTTGGATATATTAGTATCTCAGATTCCAGATACCAATAATTGCACAGGTTCAGATCTTCACCAGAGGCCCTGAACTGCTCCTGGTGCTAGAGAAGCTGATTTTTGCCCAGTCTTCTACAAAGCATTAAGAAAAACCTCAAAGAAACCCCAAAAACCCACAAAACCAAAATGCCAAGAAAAAAGCCCCTAACTCTACAGTTTGTACTGGCTGTGCTACAGTGCCAAGGTCAGCTGCCTTGCTGGGGTTATCCTTGGCAGTTGTGTCAGTTCCAGCTACACAAGCTAAAGCAGCCACGGGTAAACCTGAATTTGCACCCTGATTTTACAAATTAAAAGCGTTGTTCTGCATTACATTTTTAAGTAGATATAACTTATTCATTCAACAGAATGTGGTCTTGCAGCAAACTGCTGATCCCACTGGTATCTTGCAGGGCATGACACATTATCCATGTTCCTTGTGCTACTTTACAATTGGACTTTTGATCCACAAACCATCCCAGAAAAAGGAAATGGACAACAGCTTTTCTCCAAGCAAAGAGTGCGAGCCTAGGCAAGGAAATCTGCAAAGACAGAGTAGGCGGCAATGTAGGTCTCTCTTTAAGGTTTATTTTGCATAAATTTGAATTGTGAAGAAATGCTTAGGCCAGACATTTTTCTTAGCTCGATCTGCCTTGTTTCCTTTTTTTTTCTGTCCTCCCTCATAGCCATTGTCTACATTTAATTTCCATTGGAGCTTAAGCAGAAGCTGAGAATACAGCTCTATTCCTTCAGAACAGCAGTCAAAAGAATACTAATTATTTTTTTGTCTTTTGTTGTTCTCACACTTTAGTTGTAGTTAAGCCAAAATATCTGACTCCTTTGTCAACAGCAGAAGAGTGCAGAGACCAAACACACAAATGTAAGATAAAGAAATAATGACTGCCTCCTTGGTTCCATAATGGAAATTAAATCCTACTGTTTCAGGGAGGTGCAACATTGTGTACCACCCTACACAATTATGCAGTACTGACCAGCAATTATGTCCGGCCCTACGCATGAGGATATTCACTGTAGTCAAAGTCAGCAACATAATTCACTGACCAGATTTTCAATGAGGCCCAAGAAGCTTTTATCCCTGCCAAGAGTTTCCCCAGTCCTACTAAAAGAGAAGCAAAAGGACCACATTTGCACAGCCTTGCCCCTCCCAGCTTGCACTGCTCAGATTGAGGTGTGTACTGGCTCTCACTGTTAAAAAGCTTTTGCTGTCCTGAACTCTCCAGACCTGGACTGTTCCTTACACATTTTTGCCTCAAGCATCTGGTTCTGGATGCTAACATGATACCTGTTACCACAAGATGACTGACCTTCAAGTGTGACAACGTACTAAAATTTGGTCCATGTGACAGTTTGACACAATGCTGAAAGTATATTTGCACTTGAGACTTCTGAGGGTCTTGAGCCACAGCTTGCTTGTAAAACTCAAATTAGTCCCATCTAACTAACAAATACTGCTTTCTCTGTTTCTCCTGCATGTTCATCCAAGAAAAATGAAGACAGACCCTCCATGTGTACCATGAAACCCGTCTTCTCGACTGGCAAGATGAGTCACTATCAGCGTATCACATGGCTGGTCTGCCACAAGATATTAATTCCAGAGCTCAAATTGTAACCATTAAGTTTTCCTGGAAGGAGGATTTAATGAATAGTATTCATGACTCCTGATTTCTCCATCTAACTGTGTCCCCAGTTTAATATTCAACATTGACCCAATCACATTTTGGAGATTGTATTAAACTGGTTGCAATAATGTTTACACACCTCAGTGAGCACTATGAGGGCTTTTGGCATATGGATACAAAGATAGTGCTAAATACAGTCATCTGCTATCATTGAATTATGAGTCAAATAATGTTGAAAGGTTTTTGGGGGGATACTGATGGTTTTCCATCAGGGTTCCAGTGATAGTTTTCCCCTGAGGATCTGCAAGATGCTCCTTTTGGATCTATATGCCAGCTTACAGGGCACTTTCTTGTATTAGTCATGCAGATCTTCTGTTACTTCTGTTGAAATGGTAACCAATCTGCATAAGAAAATGCTTCAAAAGTAAACCTCATTCTGCTAGGATATCTTTAGTAAGGCTAGGAATAAAATCAGCTAGGGTGAGACTGCTTTTGCTACTGTAAGTAATATACAAACTGCCATGCAAATACTTCTCCTGGCACATCCAGGTGGGTGTGACAAAACCTGAACTTTTTTCATAGCTTTTATGCTATCACTGTGGTCTCAAGTGGCCAAACTATTGACAAGAGCGGGAGTTCAATGTCCATGGTTATTCCACTGCTAGAGCAGACTGCACACCCACCTTGATATTGCTGAGTTCATGCTAAACAACAGCAACTTTATCCAAACCCTTATTCCCAGTTCTATACCAGGGGCAAGGAAAAAACTATCAGGTGCTACAACTCTTGGTTGCTCCTGACCTGGAAAAATTTGAACTTAAGCCAAAGTGAAAGACTGTACATGACGTCAGCAGTTCTCTAGAGTTTTTCAGCGTTTCATTTTCCATATTTGTACAGGTTGACTGTTCTTAAACACTTAAACATGCCATTTGGCCAGGAATGAGCAAATTGTCACCCATCTCAATGCTAGAGGGAAAAACAAGATACCCACAAACTGGACTTCATCTGTGCCCCTATCTTGAAGATTATCTTGTTGCACATGTACGTTTTAATTTCCTATTTCCTAAATATGTAAAAATGTAACTGAGGCAGTTTTTATATACAGCAATGAAGGTATACATAAAACATTGTCAGCTGCATACAACAGACATGCTAGAACAAGGATCACTGTTTCAAGCATCTTAAAACAAAGGTAATAGCAACTGGGACAACATTAAGATTCTCTGATAAGCTGGTTTTCAACTATTTAGACACAAACTACTTGTTAAACAGAAGATGCCTTCGCTATAAATGATAGACACAGGGGCTGGTAAAGCATTATGGTCACAAGATTCAAGTTTAAAATATCTTCAATTATTTGCAAACTATTCCTCACCGCAGGATACATATGAACCTGCGGGTAGCAGAACAGTATACTTACAGTTTTCTTTCCATGTTAGGAACTACTAAAGAAGACATCTTTCCTTCTGAACAATGCAAATACTTTAATAACACTTGACTACTATTTCTGAAGAGCTAAAAAACCCTCTCCCACAACAATACTCCACACAAGTACAAAGATTTTTTGTTCAACCGAGACGCAAGATAAATCTTTATTCAGACATAAAAGTCCTACAGTTGGGAAAAATTTTATGGATACTTTGTATCATAACACACAAGTCATCTTCTCCCAGGATTGTTTCAAAGCCTAAGTTAGAATTTGCAAAGGATTATTATATTTGATAGAAGGCTTAGCTTTGGGTCTAATAAAAACCACACGAAAGAGAGCAGAAGTAACAAAAATCAATAGTCCAATGTTTTTATATGGTTCAGAGTATGGATGTTAATAATACAAAAAAACCCATCATGTTATTTACCAATTTTTGATGCAAGCTGCAAAAATAAGGAAGCAGCTTTAGAAGAAAAATCAAACTAACTAAATCAGCTATTAACAACAGAGCCTATTTTCTGCTTAAGATGCTTAAATAAAGGTGTGCTATTCTGTAACTACAAATGACTCACACCATTTATTGCTCACCCACAGAATGGACAGGAATGCACAGGTTTGGCAGCTTGACAGAGATTTGTGGAAAATCTCTGTCAGGTATCTCAACAACTGTCAGAAATAAAACGGATCTTGTTAAAGCATGGACAGCTAAGACATTTGTAACAGGCTCTTAAGTTAACCTACCAACAGTGAAAATTCAACACCTAGGAAGAGAGCTGCAACCTGACAAGTCACAACCAGGTTTCGGTACACCCTCTCCTTATATTAGGATATTTAGAAATACTAAGTGTGAAATGAGAAAGATAAAATGGAAGGCAGTGTATTAAACAAAAAATATCCTAACATTTGAAATCCTTTCTTGGGAAAAACATTCTTGAGGAATTTCTCTGCTCTGAAATTTATAATTATTTCACTACAGAATGAACAGAAAGCATCAGATGTAATCTGTAACAATAACTGTGAATGCTTATGATGATCTCTGACTTTAAAACTGGATTTAAGGCATTAATATTTCTTGCATTTATTTAGTCCCATATCAAGTACATTCTGTTACACACACATGTATATGCACTAACAGAAAATTGTAACATTTCTAGGTTTATTGAAGTTAAGTCTGGGAACTGTGGCATTTAGTACATTAATTCTATCTGGTCTCATGGAGCTTAGGCAGACCTGAACCATGTACCCCAAAATCACGTATTCAAATGGCCATCAGACATCACACCCATGGATAGCACTAGAGAGCACAGGGTCCCAGGGGTGCAGCCTCTCCAGCAGACAGAACCGAGGCTTTAGGAGTCAGAGACAAAAGATCTCTCTCCATTTTCTCAGGGGAAGACAGTGCCCAAAGAGATGAAAGAAATAGTACAGCCACATGCTTCCCTGCTTAACCATCCTATGCAGGTACCACACTAAACAGCAAGATTATCAATGACTGGAACAACACTGAGCAAAAAACCTCAGCTGTTTAGGAAGGAGACACACTTCTGCCTCATGTCCTTAGGGAAAGCAGAGCTGTTTGCTCCATCATATGGTACCATTTCTGATAGGGTTTGAAGAAGTCCACTAGAAGTTTGCTATATTCCAAGTTCAGCATGAACTTAAATCCCAACTCTGCGCAGTTTCAGATCTTTGTTGGCTGGTGCAAAGCGCACTAAGAAAATATGCCCCAATGTGCAATTTAGTAGGAGATGAAATGACAGGAACTAGAAGACATTTTACAGAACTGTCAGCACTTATGAGGGTGTAAGTTACAAATTCTATTGAATATAACTACAGTGTATGTTTCACTCTGCCTCTCAGAAAAACCCACCCCAAATGAAAACTCTATCCCAAAAGCCAACAGTCAACACAATGAGACAAGGCCTAACCAAATCGGTTCATTTTTTCCCAGGATTCTTGTACTTTTAGTTTCCCTATTCTTTAAAGCAGCAGATATTTAAAGATAATTGAAATAAATTAATTCAGATATTAAAAAAAAATGCTAAAATAGTCTGAGACAACTATTTTTGCGAGTGAACTTAGAACAAAATTACAGGTAAAACAGACTTAAAGGTAGAAATGTTGCCTACTTATGCAGCAGAACTGTGCTATAATGTAGTAAAAACTCCTCTCAGGCTTCCTGAGTGAGAAAAATAAGCTCTTTACTGCTTTTCATTCCTGTGCAAAGCAACACAAGTTTTAGAAAAGGATCAGCCTCCTCTGTGGCCCATGCATCTTTACTAAAGAACTGTTAACACCTCTGACTTTGCTGGTAAGAGGTGCAAGAGCCAGAATGAACACTGCTTGAATTCTTGATCTCAAACTTATATGCAGACCTGGCTTTTGGGAAAAAAAAGTGTCTTTCTTTCCCATAAGCTAAGAAAATTTGATCTAGGAGACTCCAAGCAGCAGTAATTGTGGAACACTGCAACCCTGTTTTAACATTACTCTTCAGGAAAGAAAAAACTTAGAAAGTTGTCATGAAAGTCTCAATGATTGCAAAGCTAAATACAGCTGGTACGCCAGTTCCTGCTGTTAGATGGTTACTTTCTGTATGTGGGATCTGTTCTCTCAAAAAGCATTTGAAAAAAAGGGCAAGTCAGGACTAGTTCAAATCTGAAGACGAATGTTGTTGACAGAAAAAAGAAATGGGATTCAGTGATGAGGAAGAAGTAGCAGCTACAAGACTCCTGGAAATTTCTGAATAAGGGAAGAAAAGGAGATTACATCATTCTTCAGAGAACCTTTCTTGACGGTTGCAAGTCTTAGGTGAAATAACGGCTCTTACTAATCAATTACATACATGCCATCACATCCATGAGTTCATTTATGTATCGATTTACCAATAAGCACAGAGACCAATAAAACAGCAATTCAAGTATTCTATACCATGCTATGTTACTCTGGGTCATTGTGAGGCTTTTGCTATGTATGGCAAAAATATAAGGGAACGAGGAAGCTGAATTACATGTTGACGAGGAGTCATGAGGTCACAGCAATTTTAAGCTTTTTGACACAAAAACTAGTCTTATTTTTTATGTTCATGCTATGTTTAATGCTTAAGGAGTCCACACGTTCAAACTGCTTCAGTCTCTGAAAGACTGCTGAAACAGTACATACTGATCTGCCACACTAGCAGAACAAGCATGTTTAGTGGCATTATCCATTCCAGCTTCCACACTAAGCATGTTGCTACCAGCAAGGTTACATCTGTAAGATGGACTTGACCAACCCACTACACCAACTGGTCACCATACTAGACTTTGCTGCCAACATTACAATGATTTTTAAAAAGCTGTATGTACCTGAAAATCTGGGGACATTTTGCCTGTGATCAGCAAAGGTCACTAAGGAGCAAACTTGTCTTTTTAAAAAAGAGCTGCAAATTGGCAAGAAGGCAGCACTATATAGGAACAACTCCCCATTTTCTGTGTGCAGCGTAGTTTACTTAGTTCAGTAAGTCACACGCAGCATAAGGGACAACAGTGAACTCTACATACAGTCACGGTGTGCACTGTCTTGCATTTTTCACTTGTACACACTCTATACAAAATAAAGGCTTTAATAAGATATAAGAAACATAGGTTCTTTGTGACTGATTCTGAGTCTGCAACCATACTGATCCCAGCAGATGTATCTGAACATGTTCTGGGACTTTCTATACAAAAAGATCTTTCAGCATTGGTATGGTTGCAGGATTAAGTTCTAAGACTGTAAAGATAAATGAAAGACAACTGGTAACCTAATGAGATTCAACAGTAAAAGCTGAATTTACACATAGCAATGCTCCAACCATTTTCACATTGAACAGAGGTTCAAACCAACATGATTCAACAGAAAATAGCAGAACATGCTTTATTGTTTCAGCTCTAAAGAAAATCCTCCAAACAGTGGCAGAACACACTTTATTGTTTCAATTCTAAAGAAAATCCCCCCAAACAGATGTAAATATTTCCTTTTATACAGCTGTCATCCTTTGGGAGGTGAAGGGGGAAAAAAAATCACTGCCTCCTTATTACTGCAGACCACAATCCATTTTTCTTGGTATTTTGCCAGTTCACGTCCCAATGAACTGCATCCACCAAGCAAGGTCACATAAATGATTGTGAAAACAAGTTTCCTTTGTGCATGAAGACGAATGAATAATTTGGAAAATGTGACATCTTCAGTACTATTCCTGCCACTATGCAATATTTCTCTAAATTATGCAATATATCAATATAGCATTCATAAATGTATGTTTGGAAAAAAGGACCTTAAGTAAGTTTCTGTGTAACAGCAGCAAGTGGGGTTTGTCAGTGAAAGTGAAAATCTGGAGGAAAAAGAATGCTGGAAGACCACATGCCAGCTACTCTACAACTTTACTTCCACCCCAAAACAAGAGCCATCTGAAAACCTAAACGATGACAACTCTGAACTGTCAGTCATTGAAATTTTTTCTTTCATCTGCAAAGAACTTTGAATGAAGACTTTGCCAGAGATTTACAGGGAGGTCTCAGCTGACAGGTTTTGTGGACTCCTTTGAGTTCTTTCCCTACATTATTTCATTCCTTCTGCACCTTTAAATCCCTTCATAGTTAGATATTTAGAGTTATCATTGCAACCCATCTCCGAAGTTGTTAAGTGCAATGTGGTTTCTAAATACAGTACTGTGTGTTATCTGGCAACACCTCAGAGCTAAAAAGTCCAACCGACCCCTGTTTAATAGCAAGTTCTAACTCCTTTGCTCCATCTCTTTTTGTTAGCATCCTTCAGCCCTTAAAATGTGTTAAATCTAATGCCTGTGCTAACTAGCAGTACTCGGATAGTTTCTGAAGTAGGAGATGCTGTTGTATGAACTCCTGATCGTCCTACATTCATTATTGCAGGAAATGAGGCATATGATCAACAGCATATCTAATGGGAAGACATGATCTTACACCAACCAGACTAGAACATAAACCAATACAGAAATCTCTCATCTTTTTTTCTTATTTATTGACATCTCATGCAGCAGTGGAGCTACACAATAAGGAACTCATAGTTTTTAAATTATTTGGTTGTTGAACATAGAAAGGCATCTTCACCACTAATATACAAATGATTTTTATAGAATAACAACCTAATTTCACTGTTTTCAAAACCAAGGACAAAACTTCTGAAGGTAACAAGGATGATGCCTTGAAAGTGATTTACATAAAGTGAAACAAATATAGACAATTAGAATAATCTTCAATCCTGTGATATAGTCTAATTACCAATCAGCATAATTTTAATTTAAGAACAGAAGACAATGGTCTACTGTTTCTGCCAAAGCAAGACAAAAAAATCCACATTTACACACGCTACACCAAATGTGTCACACCAAACTCTTTGTTTCACTCAAACCTCTGAATCTTGTATGTCATGATCACAGAAATTCCCATTTGCAAATCAGTGCCTAAGATGCCCTGTGAAACATGCTCTGAGATTATTGTGCTGCACAGCTGTGAAGAAGTCCAGGTTTTCTGCCTCCATAAAGTAGGTCAGGTAATCACCCAGTGGTGATGAGAAAATCTTTTCCCTATAAACTAACCAAATAACTGAATTCTGAGTAGCATAAAACCTGATTTTGCTTCCAAGCAAGATGGAAGGGAAAACTGGAGGCAAAATAAAAGCTTCACCATCCTGAACTAGTAAACAAATATCAGACATTGAGAATTAAGTTTTAGTTTTGCTGTAAACAGCTCTATCTGCTGATGAACCACCTAGAGAAAACAGGGCTTGGAATGGGTCTAGAGGCCATTTATAGGTTCCTTCTACATCACAATGAAATCACTGTTTTCTACATTGCTTGACAGGTTTTTGTGTACCTGGAGACTGTCCCCCAAGGATGGCAGCCCATCAGCTTACCTAGATAATATAACAGAATCACAGAATACTGAGTTGGAAGGACCCACAAGGATCATCAAAGTCCAACTCCTTGCTACATTTTACAGGTTTTTTTCCTTCTCCTGATCCCACTGGTGATCAGAATACCTTGTTAACATTTTATTTGCAGAAACTTCTAGGTATCTATTTCTCTCCTCAGTAATTTTCTCTCAAAACAAAACAATGCTGTTTATTTCAGGGTCATGTCTCCTAGACTTCCAATCATGTTGCTGCATTTCCTTCTCCCTGTCAGCTTATTAATTTTTTTTTACACTGCAGCAACCAGAAGTGGACATATTTTAACTTTAACCTTCAGAACATAATGAAGAGGTTAATTTATGTCTTTTGCACGCTGTCAATGCATTTTGGCATAAGGTCTATTTTTGTCGTAAGTGGTATGATGCTGTTGATGCACAAAGTTTGCAGTCTGGTAGAACAGTCAGATATACCTCACTGCAGGACTTCTGCCCAACCAGCTGCTCTGTACTCCTGAAGTAAATAATTTCTAACCAAGGGTGAAAATCACTCTTTGCTGGATGTCTACTAAAGGACACCTCCTCAAATATTGGGTGTCCAACCTTATCTAAACCAGGTTGTACAAAATGCCTCTGAACATAGTGAAGAGTGACAATGCATCTCATCCCATGCTAAGACGTGGGATGAACTGCCCTCAAGAGAGGCACTTCTCACAGTTTAGTAAGATAAATTGGATAGTTAAAGTACTGGTTTACAGTTAAATGATGGTTGTGCAATTTTCAGACAGCTATTCAAAGTAAAATACATCTGACATGCACTGTGTGCTTTCCTCATTGATCTGAACTCTGTTCCTCATAAGCCAGAGAAAGATCAGGAAGAATTTTATAGTTTTACCACCTGATATACTTCTGTCCTGTCCCAGCTTAATGCCTTTGTCCATGCTTGCTAGACTAATTCTCTTAAACAAAAGTACTGCACGATGCCAGCTGCAGCAGTGAGCCCTTTCAAAGAGAACCTCTCTCACTAGAGCTTCTTATTTTGAGGTAAAGTATCAATCAATTACTCTGAATACAGGATTAAAAATGGTTTGTAAGATATATCTGCTATTTTCTTATTAGAATGATACTGTCCTTCATGGGAAAAATCTTACTAAAGAAAGGTCAAAGCAAATGCTTGTTGTAGGAACTTTTTTCCTTGCTAATAACTTACCAGGACAAGTTAGGTGTTAAAAACAAGCACTAAGGATGGTCTGAACAGTTTGAGAACAAAATTAAGAACAAATACTCATCCATATGAGACACACAGACCTCTCCTCCAGTAATTTTGGCAATAACGATTTTAATGATGCACAGAAACTAATTTTAAAGCCAGATAAATTCAATCTATTTTTCACATGAGGAAAGCAAATAAATGCTAAAAATACTGCTACCTGACATGCTCAGATATCAAACTCCCTTGTTAGTGATACAGGACCTGTGAAAAGTACTGCCAAAGCACTGCAAAACAGTTCAAATATCAGTCAAGAAATTCTGGGAAACCTCATCTAAATCCTGTTCCTAGAAAGCAATCCACAAAGTTTTGATAATAAAGGTACCTCACTTGCACAGTTCTCTTTGCACTGTGTTGGCTCTGGGGTTTAACTGCTTTCATATCCATGTTTTCTCCTCCCCACTTTCAGATAACTATATAGATATTTTATAATACTCAGTCTTTGCAAAAAAACACAGTAGATCCTCTTAAGTAACCAAAGAGCAAAACTAGAAGCGCATTTCACACATCTTAAGCACAAGTAAATCTTCCTTTTAAGAGTTTGTCCTTTTAAATTTGTGTCACTGTCACACAACATGCTAATGGGAAAATACTCTTCAAGCACTGTTTTTAGATATTATACAACAGAACTTCTAATTTCTGCCTACAAAGTGCTATATACTGAGCATTTTGGGCTTTAAAACACTGATATTCTGAGGATCATTCACTTGCTGGACCTGAAAATGCCACGCACAACATCTAATGCTGCACCTAAACCTGCAGATCTGAGATGCATTTTATTGCTGGCATTTAGCATATATGTTCTTGATCAAGTTTGTTAGTGATCTACAAATGCCAGTTACATTTACAAACCATGAAATGGACATCTTCTATTTTCTTCCTATCCATACAAATCTTTGTAGACATAATTCTGTGGGATTTGGACAAAGCAAACAAACTGACTATTCTTTGCAGCTGATGTGAAAGCAGTCACCTTTGTTTCCACAGCTCCCTATTCCTTACTTCATCTCTATTCCTTACCTCAGAGGGATTTTATGTCACACTATTGGTACAGAGCCTTCTTCCACCTCCATCAACCAATCTCAAATCCTGCTGCTCAGGTTGCTGAGAATGTAGAGATGTCCTCCAAATACAAATGTCTACTCTCTGTTTTTAGAGTATTGCAAAACCCTGCTTAGGTTTCCTGAACTTTATTTTTTAGCGTTCTACACTCCAAATGTAGATTTTTGTTATGTCTCCTACAGACCAACACTTAAATTTACTAGAAATTGAAGACTTCAGATCTGAATAGTCCTTCTGGATTTGACCGGCCTTCAATCACAGAATTATGGAATTATATAACAGCTTAAGTTGGAAGGGACCTTAAAGATCATCTAGTTCCAATGCCTCTGCCATGGGCAGGGACACCTTTCACTAGACTAGGTTGCTCAAAGCCCCGTTCAACCTGCCCTTGAGTGTTCCAGGGGTGGGACATCAACAGCTTCTCTGGGCAACCTGTTCCAGTGTCTCACCACCCTCACAGCAAAGAATTTTTTCCTATTATCTAATCTAAATCTATTCTCAGTTTAAAACCATTCCCTCTTGCACTGTCACTACATGCTCTTCTAAAAAGTTCTTCTCCATCTGTCTTGTAGTTTCCCTTCAGGGACTGGAAGGTCGCAATTAGGTCACCCTGAAGCCTTCTCTTTTCCAGGCTGAACAATCCCAATTCTCCCAGCCTTTCATCATAGGAGAGGTGCTCCATCCCTCTAATCCTCATGGTGGCCTCCTCTGGACTCACTCCAACAGGTCAACATCCTTTCTTCCTGTGCTGGGGACCCCAGAGCTGGATGCAGTGCTCCAGGTGGAGTCTCACCAGAGCAGAACAGAGGGGCAGCATCCCCTTCCTCACCTTGCTGGCCACACTACTTTTGATACAGCCACAACTGGCTTTCTGGGCTGCAAGTGAACATTGCTGGGTCATGTCCAGCCTCTAATTCACCAGCAAACACAAGTTCTTCTTGGCAGGACCGCTTTCAGTCTGTTCATCCTCCAGTCTGTATTGATACCAGGGGCTGCCTCATTTGTTCCATAGTATGAAAACCACAACGGAACAACAATGGAGCAGGAGTGCAGATGCAATAAAATCTTAGTATATGTTTCAGTTTGTACATCTGAATTGTCAGAACAACAATGCAGCTAAAGAATATGGTCGCAGTAATCTGAGTGATCTAAGAACACAGGCATATAAAGCTAAATACTGGAAATTTCTACTAGTAGAGTATGAGCTGCACTAAGCAAAAGCTTTCATGTTCCAAAAATAAAGTTAATTTGATTAACATATCATGGAAACAAAGATGCAAATGACTAAATTAATTTCCTATTCCTGTCTTAGATGTCTGGTACCTAATCCTGAAGTAACTATGTATTTAGTGCAAGACCAATAGATAAAAAAACTATTAAAAAAACCCACCAGCAAACCAAATATAGAAAAACAATCAATAATTGATCTGGTTTAATTAAATACCATTCTACTTAATAAAACATTGTCATTCATCAGTTTCAAACCCCAGAATTCTGTGAACTGCTAACCCTTCCGAAGAGGAAGGTATACTTCTTTATTTATAATATACAAATACCATTATGAAAATAATTTGTATGAAGCTATAAACCTGAAATGCACAATTTCATTAGTGCCCTTTTTTTTTTAATAGATAAGAAGTGACGTCTAATTTTACTTCCAAATTTTTTCTCTCAGCTAATTTTTCCACTGAAACTATTAGCCAATTAACTGAAAGGAAAGAATTTAAAAGAAAATAAAGCCTTTTAAGAAAACAGAAAACAAATATTTTATGCTTTAAGAGCAAAAACTAAACATGAACTAATACTTCACTCTGTCTTTCCTGCTCAGTATTAACAAAAAGCTTCACTATATTTTATGCTAAAAATGTACCTTTCTTTGAGCTGTTTGAATATTTTTTTTCTTCAGTACAGAAGATAAACCATTTCATTCATGTACATAACTTACTCTTTAAGAGTTTCATTGTTTTGGGATGCTTAAGTAGGACCTTGGATCTCCAGAACTGACTTCTAAGCCATTGCAAGGATCAAGAGGAGAAAACACCTCACGAAGGAGCAATAGACAGTGTGGTCTTTGTAGGAGAATGCTTCTAGGCACAGAAGCCTATTAGTACTTCCTTTATGAGGAAGAAATATTCCTCCATGAGATCCTTATTTGACAATATGGGCCTGTGGCAGGAATAACACTAAAAAGAAAATTGGTCCTACTTACACTGAGCTCTGAGAGAAAAATTAAAGCTTAATTTGTCTCCTGTGTCAGCTCACAGCACAGTGTCACTAATTGCTTACTGAGCAACACCACAGGCTGATACTGTCACCCAAGCTCCCCTGTCCTCAGACTTGTCCTCAATAGTCAGTAGGTCCCTACCCTGACATCAGATTCACTACAAAAAAACCCCAATTAATGGTTCAATTATGCTGTATCATGCAGATCTCATCCACTAACCTTCCACAGAATCTATGGGGTTAGCTTTAGTATGCCTATTCTTACTGATGTACATGAAATGCAGAATGGGGGAAAAAAAATCCAACCTTGTTACCTTGTCACACATTTATTATTTAATCTTCAGTAATTTCATTGACAGAGAAGTCTGATAACTTTCTTTGTAGACTTGATGGGAGAAAGGCAATGTGTCTTCATAGTCATGCAGCCTGCTTAGTTATTTAGGTTTTGTCAGACAGATTTTTGATTGTTTTGAACAGGACCAGAAAAAAAGTTACTCCCAGTTAGTGCACTGAGAGAAGAACCTGGCTCAGCCCACCCAAGGTAATATTTGGAAAGTTCTATTATCTAGAAAGCACATAAAAATAAACTTGCCTTCCATAAAGATCCTGTTCCAGTAGATTTTTCCAACTTGATTTCCTCCAAGAAATATTAGATTTGATAAAATCAACATTGAAGTGCTAACAGATGCTAGGACAGCATGAAGTCGACGACGAATTCTTGGCGAGAAGAAACGTTCCTGAGGGGTAAAAGAAAAGGTGCAGATGAAGTTAACAATCCCTGCAGATTTTCAAGCAACCTTAGAAAAAGACATTGCTGTTATGACAAACAACTTCTATACAGAAGTTCAAATCCTTATGGAACAGATTTTAAAATATCTAACACAACTTCTCACCACTGCCATTTAAGTTTGAGTATGACTTTATAATAAAAAGTGGTGTCGAATCATAGCTGTGGTTGAAAAGGATCTCTGGAGGTTACCTAGAAAGGACATCAAAGCAGGGTCAGCTGAAGCGGGCTACTCAGGACTGTGTCTGGTTGGGTTTTGAATATCTCCGATGATGAAGACTGCACAACCTTACTGGGCCAACCCCCTCACAGTTAAAAAAGATTTTTTTAGGTTAGATGGAATTTCTTGCATTTCAGCCTAAAGCCCACTGCCTTTTGTCCTGTCACTATACACCACTGAGAAGAGTCTGCCTTCGATTTCTTCTCCCCTACAATTAGGTATTTTATACACATGGATAAGATTCCCAAGTATTCTCTTCTCCCTGTTGAACAGTCCCAGCTCTCTCCACTTCTCCTCTTAACAGCAGAGGTTTCATTCACTTGGCTGGACTCTCTCCAGTATGTTCATGTCTCTTTAGTGGGGAGCCCAGAACTGGACACATTTCTATACATTTAATGTCTTAATTGTTTTCTTATTAAATGTTCTCCTTGATGAATTTTTACTGAGGATGCCAACAGTAACAACATGATTCTAGGGGTAATACTATCCAATAGGTTCCAACATAGAATAAAGCACTTCAGTACACAACATCAAACAACTTCAGAAGTCATGAATCCTTGATTGATTAATAAGTCATCACTGAAAGATTCTGGAGTCAGATCAGAACTGGTTATAGCAATGACTCTTAAATAGATATATCTAAAAAAATACATATAGACACAATCCCAAATTTTTTTGTCAGTGCAAATATTACTGCTCATGTTCGAGAAGCATAATTATCCATTGTAAAGGTTTTGGTACTGTTGTTCTAATGATACAAATGAAGTAGGTCTCTCTCAACTATATACTAGTTTACATTTTTTTTTAATCTGTATTTGGCATTATCACCTGAGGTGTGAGTGCAGTATAGAGACTGCAGGAAGATGGTAAAAGAAGGATGAGAGTTTTAGCTACCTCCAATATTCAGCTGCTAGAAGAAATTTTAAAGACCATAACAGCACTTCACAAGGAAATATTGTCTCATTACTGCACAAGGAAAAATACCTTGTTCATCATGGCCCTGGGCTGAAAACCTCTGTACATAGTGCTTGAATCTACAAAAGACTGAATGTTTTGTGTGAAGTGATGAGTATTTGCCAGGGCACGGAAACTAAGGAAAGTCTCAGGGGGTTGCTCAGCCTCCACGTCACAAGTGATGACGTTGCAGAAAACAAAATCTTGTGACTGCAGCATCAGGAGAAAAAAAAGAGCAGTAATTAATCTTTAATAGCTACAGCCAGACCAGAATTCATGCTCAGATACCTGAAATAACAGAAACACATGCTCAAAACAGGCCTAAAAATACAGATCTAGAAAATTAAATTGCTAGTTCTGTAAACATCAAAACAGTGTTTCTACCGCTAGTGACAAATCTTCAAATAAATTGCAGTTACAGGGATAAAAATACAATTTCAACATATTACTGCAAAGTAAATCTCTGCTAAATTGAATGTTAGCCCCAGTCAGAGCTCTGTCTAGTATGAGTCAGTTTGAGTCAGCACAAAAACGGAGATAAATAAGGTTTAAGGAAAGCTCTACATAGGCTGTATGTACAATACAGCAATAGTCAATCTTCCATACAACGCTGTGAAAAACAGTCATGTAAGAAAACAGAGACTGAGATTTTTCTCTGAAAATTTTGCATGAAAACTAGGGCATGATAGGAGAAAAGTAGAGAATATAATATAATTATATAAATATTCACTGACATAGACAGTTACTCAGTGAAATAACTTTTTCCCTTTCTAGTACTTTGCATCCCCAAAGCTGCCCAAGGACTTCCAATACATTCTCCTTCTGATCACACACTCACAGAGGACATCTTAAGTTTTTCTCTTCCAGAAATGTATAGATTGAATGTATGTCGCGCATACGAAAAATGTAAGCAATTTCAGAATGTGTGTGCACACAGAGAAAAACATTCAAAATCTTGCTATTAAATCCATGTTAACAACCAGGTTTGAATAACAAGAAGCTAAGATCATGCTAGCTTGAACTTTTTTGTTGAGTCACCAAACTTACCTGCTTCTATGCTAAC
The DNA here is from genome assembly GCF_003945725.1 of Corapipo altera. Classification (NCBI taxonomy): domain Eukaryota; kingdom Metazoa; phylum Chordata; class Aves; order Passeriformes; family Pipridae; genus Corapipo; species Corapipo altera. The sequence continues at coordinate 5,675,956 of NW_020884884.1, forward strand.
TAATTCTGACTAACCTGCAGCTCAAAAAGAGCATCGTCTTTCACTCTCCCTCTGTCTATCAAGCTTATTTGTCAACACTAAGGGAAAACAGTTTGAATTAAGAAAGGGTAAAAAATCTTCTGCTCAAGTTGTACATAGAAATGTACAATCCATCAGACAGGTGGTGCTGAACTGTATTTTCCGTCAGCGTACTGATCAGACTCAGTAAGTTTGCAAAGTCTGCCTGTTTTACAACCCAAAGCGGTATGACTAAAATATGAATAGCTTAAAAAGTTCTACTTTTTTTTTAAATGGAGTTACTAAAAAAATAAATTAAACTGTCACATATAGTACACCACACTCTACAAAAGTGCTTCATGTTAAACAATGCAAGTTAACTGTAGTATAGACCATAAAAGCCTTTAGCCATTTATAAGGTATAAAGGAGCAGTTTAAGACAGAAACGGTTTAGACAAACACTGAACCTTTTCTGGATTTTGCTGTAGCTAATTTCCATTAACTTTGCTAGGCATTGATCCAAAAAAGCAGTACACATTTTCCTGACAGTCCTTGATGTAAACGCCACTTTTATTCAGCTGCAATGAAGGTAAAAAAAGAGCACATTCTTTAAACATCTCAAGTCATCTAGAAAAAGCTAAATAGGAAAGTATCCAAGCAGCTATTGTGAGCAGATTAATATACTGGAAGCATTATTTAGCCTTATTTAGCATTATTTAGAAAAAGAAATAAGGCTGATCTAGATAAACAACAATAAGATTTTTTTATTTAAGTATCTACAAGCATGGAGATTTTTCTGAATGTACAACAAGTTGTTTATATCAAAGCAAAATTAAAAAACCCTCCGCACCCACAACTCTTCATTATGTTATTTAATGCTTTTAACAATATCCTCCATTACAGCAATAAAAACAACTGCTATGGATTTGTGGTGTTTCTCTGGATTTTACTGATGTCTCTCTTTCTCTCCTCTTTTCCTGTTGGAAATAAGGCCACAAGGTAGAGGGGTAAAAGAGCACGTACTGTTAAAATGACAACGAAGCCTTGGCTGCTTGGCTGAAACCCTTATATTTGCATCTCCCATCAATGCTCCATCTTGCTTGTAATCTTGCTTCAATACTTCACCAAATTTTACTTTTAGTAATACCCACCTCCCCACACATTGTGAAATAAAAGGAGTGTAGCATTTAAACTACACAAAAAATAGATATATTGTCAAGATGCTCAGCCCAAAGGCATGTGGCATGACATAGAAGGTGACTAATAAAAGGTTGGCTCAGTCTACCTTTCCTGGAGCTGAATGGAGCTTGGGTTATTATTCTAAACCCACTCCTGCTGTAAATGAAGATCAGCCTCAGACATTTTTGCCAGATGTCGGATAAACTTCCCTCTGCACATCTTTGGGTAGAGCAGAATTGGCTGCCATCAGATCTCTCTCAACTGAGCCTTCTGAGTCCCCTTACAAAAATAAATGATACTATCATGTAGCAGGGTACCTTGACAAGTAAATCTGTGTATGTGTTTGAGAGTGGTGGAGGAAGACAGGCATGAAAAAAATTGAAAGGTCCAAACATTTCCATTCCTAAAACCTTTTCAAGTTACACATGCACATCACATTTAGCCTCTAGAACCAAGCCAGAAATGGGAAGCTTGTATAATGGTTGTTTCTTAAGAAAGATAGCTTATGAAGGACAACACACACCAGAACAGATCATTTAGGTTAGAATTAAGAGTCAAGGTAAAGCACATGGAAAAAGTAATTTTGAGTTAGAGAGAAAATACTTATTTCACGTGCTTTGCAATGTAGTTACACCACTATGAATGCAAAATATACGAACATGGCAGGAGAAGTGGCTTCAGAGAGCAGACCACAACTTAAAGAACTTCTCCCTAAGGTGAGTTAAAGCTCATCAACAATAAATCTGCATTTTTACAGGACTGTGCACAACAATATTACTGAATGGCATGGAAAGATGAAATTGAAGGTCCAGATAAATGCATTTACATCTCCTAGTTAGCCAACAACAGAGAAAATACTTTGGGGAATACTGACCAGGTTAAGTCCTTCCCTTCCATGTGGAAGTTGGTAGTGACAGGACGAGCCCAAATTAGTGACAGGACAAGGGGAAATCTCTTCAAACTGAAAGAGCGTAGCTTTAGATTTGATACTAGAAAACAATTCTTTGCTGTGAGGGTGGTGAGGCACTGGAACAGGCTGCCCAGAGAAGTCAGGGATGCCCCATCCCTGGAAGTGTTCAAGGCCAGGTTGGATGGTGCTCTGAGCACCCTGGTTTAGTGAAAGGTGCTCCTGGCCACGACAGGGGCATTAGAAGCAGGTGATTTTAAGGTCCCTTACAAACCAAACCATTCTATGTTTCTGTGAAGTTGAGGAGACACCTAAGGCCAAATTCTGTACAGCAGTGAAAACTAGGCAATCCTATACAAAATATCACACTGAAGTCTTTTGCAGAAATATATCCACCAGTATTTCATCAGGGAAGTAATCCTACATTTTCCTATGGTAACCATTCCTAAACTTCTTCTAGCAACAGTGGTGGCACCCTGGGGATTTGGAATGACCCAAAGGTTCACTGTTCAGAGGGCTGCTGAATCCAACTGCAGTAGCTTGTTTTGGGAGCAGGCCAAAGGCATCAGACTGGTTTAGGGAGGGCTCAGGAACTGGGGTGCATGTTTTCTACCACACTGCAAACCCAGCCTGATGACAGAGTGTCAAGTAGCAAGAAGCCTCCCCTGAGAGACATTAGCTGGTACCTTTTTAGCGAATGTTCAGAAGATGGAAAACATCTAAGCACGCTGCATTTGCAACACATCTCATTTATACAGTTGTTCTGAGACAGGTTAAAGAAAACTTCTACATCAAGTCAGTGATAAGTATAGGTTTTTGCTTATACTAAAAATACTTTAACAAGTACCATGTAAATGAATTAAACTGCCCACAAATTAAACAAGCGTCCATCTTCATGGAGTAAAACAAATATTCACATTTATATCTTTTTGAGCTACCCATCCAGAGAATTGATAATCCAAGCGCACGGCATATGATGAAATTGGAGAAGCAGTTGAATTATTTCGTATGTGAACATGTGCACTGTGGAATAAGACTGTCAAGATGCTATGGCCAGAGTGACATGAAACATGCTTAGTACTATGAACTGCAAAATTAGAGATTACATTATTCTATTTTCATCTAGGACAACTTTAGAAGAGTTTTCTTTTTTTAAACATACAGTATTGTACTACTATACTGTACTACTACAGATTTCATTCTCTCCCACTTAAACCTATCAGTCAACTTATCCATAATAATTTTAAAATAAGATATAGAAACTGTACTATTTGTTGTGTTAAAGAAATCAAGTAAAATTAACTACCATGAATGTAATACCAAGACCTGCATTGTCTTTCACTGCTTCTCCTAGGGTATGAGAGGAGAGTAAGTGTGCTTCCTACAGTTAGTAAAATTGCATCTTTTCTATTTCCTGACGGTTTTTATTAGACAAATAATGCTAATACGATGTTGACTCATCTTTATGTCACAAAACCTAAATTCTTTGCAGTAGTCTGCTATTTAGGGTTTACAAGGATTTTTTGGGAGAGTACACGGATGGGTAAAATGTTTGTGGGAAAAGGTGCCCAGTACGGGGAGGGGCACGGGTGCTGCTTTTATGCATATCAGCAAAATGCTTGGAAAAGAACTCAAATCACTTGCTGGAGTTCCATTTGCCAGTGCAGTTTTCTGAGCTTCAGTTTTCACCCTCCACTGTACCACAACTGAAGAATAAACCCCTCCCCGCCCCCAATTTCGATACTTTTCTACAGAGGCAAGAGAGACCACCTAGTCAATCTTAAAAGTGCTTCCTTTCAGAAAATGTGCTCAGTTAAATGACAAGCCAACTCTTCAGTGTCTAACCCTGAACCCCAGGAATCACCACAAGAGTGAACACCTCAACGCATACCCTGAATCTGGGTCATCCGCAATGCAGCCATTTGCCAAAAATAACGGGACAGCATAAAAACAGGAGCATGGGTGAAGAGCTGAAAGAGAGCGAGGAGCAGATGGGACAGTGGGAAGGGAAGCGACACATCCTGACTAACAGTTACCGGCTATTTTATCTATCTGCAGTTCAGCACACTGAAAATGGAGGGCAGGGTGTGACTGAGCAGCTGGGGAAGCAGATGGGACGGAGGAAAGGCTGAAAATTGTGACAAAGCTCTGCCAAAGAGAATGTCAACTTATTTAATTTTTAAAGTGAGCAGCAGAAATGAAGATGGGTTGAGTCCAAGCAATAGGGTATCTTATGCTTCTTAATTCACATTGTCATTGGGTAATGGTGACAAAAGTGTGTTTGGGAGACTGCAGAAACAAAGGGAGGGACTACATGTGCTCATTAATGATAGTAGAAGTTAGGCTCAAAGATCAGCAGGAGCAGGGAAAAGGCAACTGATGAGAGGCTGACATCTCAATAGGATACACACTCCTGCACTCTGAAGCTGAGGGACAGATGCTCAATACAGTGAGAGTAGAGACTGTACCACAGAACAGAAACACAACAAAAATAAAGAATTCTGTTTGAATACATGCACAAAATATTCATTTATGAAATAATCCAAAAGAAACTGTGGAGTCCCTAGGGTTGCAACAGTAATGAGGTAAAGAACAGGCCTGCAAGTGAATGAGATGTGCTACCAGATCTTATCCATTAATAACTTCCACACCAAACAGAAGAATAAATTTACTTCCCCAACAACATACACTGTACCCTTCAGGAATCATGGCAGTTATTCCTGTTTGCTCTGTTCTTCAGCTAACTCTAACCTAGAACCAGTCCCCTTTACTTCACTTTGCTTTATTTTTCTTGCATTTTATTTTGCTTGCAGTTGTTCCCTTCTTTCTGCCCAAGCTGAACTGTGGCCTGAGGTCATATCCTGTTTCCTTTCAAGGTATATACTTTCCTTCCAAAGCAAAGGTAAAAATTAGCTCCTAGAAAGTTCACACATGAAGGCAGGAACTGACAGCATTTTACCAAGAGACAGGATGATGCAAACAACCTGTAATTCCCTACATCACTCCTATAAAAAGAGGACCACACAATTAAAATCAAGCAGCTGTCAGTTAAGATCTATTTTCACAAATAGAACTTGATTCTGAATTTAGGAATAAATGCTATATATAGCATTTGAGAAGATACTCATCTTCTCTATTGATGTCTTACTAAACATTCACTCAACAAAACGCTGTCTTGCACTAGCACCATTTCATTTTTAGATTTTCCGAAGGATCTACATTTATAGCATCTCTCAGCAAACAGCCAACTCCCCCTTCTGTTTGAAGAAAGCCTCCTACCGGTTCATATGTATCCACTACACTTACAGATGCATGTGTGAAAGTTTGACATACACAAAAGTAAATTTCTATACTTGCTCCTACATTTAACTCTTCACCATCAAAGAACCTGCCCAAACATTTATTTTTTTAAAGTGGCAGCTTGTGAAAAGTGTGAAATGAACAGCATTGAAATGCACCATCCTCTTTTCTGTCTTATGTTTAAAGCAAGGGATTTAACCAAGTAATGGCAGTGTACATACTCCTATAAACGTGTCTCAGCTCTCACCAAGGAGGACTGATCGAGAGAGTCGCACACTCTCCTCTGTGTCCAGGTCCTTGACATCCTTAGTTTTGTTCTTCTGGTTCCCATTATGCTCATTCTGATTCTTTCAGCTCCCTCATCCACACTTTAACATTTTTACCTTTTAAACTGTAATCCAGTTGGGAAGGGATTTAACTTCATCAATCATTAGTGATACATTTTCATCCTGCCCTCATGGCCCTCCCCAACACTGCCATCATGAAACTATTATCAAATAAATAATACACAGTAATAATCCCCATGGAGACATCTGATAAACACTCCCAGCAAATACAGACCTCACTTCCCCTGTGGCAAGTTTCTGTAGCTCAAGGCACAGTAGAAAGATCAGAGTGCAACCACTCCTCAGTACTTTAACTTGTATTTCTGTAACTGCTGACACCTAATGCCTGGACTAATTTTTGAGGTGAACCACAGGGGGAGGCTGTATTCAAGTAACTGTAACAAAGCAGTACATAACCACCATCAGTCTGCCTTGTTTTCACACCACAGCATGATTTACTTCCTTTTGAAACTGCATTATGAACTGGCCAGCAGAAAACTGCCCAACATCTCCAAAACAAAGAGTAAATAATTCTGGTAGGTGGGAGAAAAGTTTTTTCTATTGTGACAGCTGAGCAGCTATGCAAGGGGCTTCCAAGCTGACATTGTGGTCTGAAACAGAGCAGTAATGATTAAAGACAGGCAGAAAATCACAACAGTTTCTCCAGTGCTGGCATAAAAAATAATAATTTTTGCACAGATTTGACAAAAAATGGATGCCTGTACTCAAAAGGTAGGAAACAACAGAATGTGTTATCTCTGAAATCTTTCTGCAGTCATTTTTGTCATTCAGCATATAAAAGCCAGTATCATATTGCATACACTTGTCCCTCACACAAAACAACTCCTACTATGTTTTCAGTCTTTGTTACTGAGTATGAGGCAAGAACCTCCCTCAGAAAAAAAAAAGACAGTGTCCCAATGCAAGTGTGTCTGTGTGCATGCATTGTCAGCAGAGTTCTCAAAATGTTATGGGATTTACTTCTGTGAAGACAAATGAACCCTAACAAGAGGGTGGAGAAGAGAGAAAATAATAAAATCAAGCAAAAACAGAAATGTGGCAAGAATTGCTTGACTCAGAATTATTGTTGGCAAAGCTAGAAGTCACTGTAATGATAAGGATACATCAACCAGCCCCTATTTACCTTTGATGGTCATTCAGCAGCTCAGTACAAAGCAGCACCTCAACAACTCAGCTTGCTGCTTCTAGGTACCATACAAAGACCAGTTGTCACAAGTCTGCCTTCACATCTAGGAAGGGAAGTTTCTGCCAATTTTGAGTCAGAGTACATCTACTTTGGATAGTAAAGATTTCTGGTTAGACCAATGATATGGCTGAACTCAAGGTTGAGGTGAGGGGTACAGAGTGGGTGGCAAGCCCCTTCCAGTGGTCTAGGTTTTGACATTATGAGTAGTACCTAATCTCAAAAAACAATTCTGCATTAGAGAATGTGAGTTTGAGGAAGGCTTCACGAGAGTGTGTTGAGACAAACTCAACAGAAGGCTAGAGCAAGTATACAAAAATGTTATGAAGAAAGTATCATTGGCAAAGCTTGTCACTCAATTGAATCACCACGTTTCAATAAAAATATGTATGAATTAAACAAAACTATTAGTAAAAAAGAAAAGGCCAGACATACTTGACAACAGTAAACAAGTGATATAAATACTTTTCTCACCAAATGAAGCAAAACAGAGATCAAAGCCTAGTGTGTGCTGAAGAACAGCTGAGAAGAGTCTTCATTTATTGCAGAGATATTATTAAAGATTTTATCTCACAAGGTGATCAACAAACATATCTCCCTTGAATGACTTCCTATTGTTTGGTCACATCTTGCCTCAGCTACAGAAGGAAACTTTACTTATCTCACAACAGTTCAAAGTGAGTTATACATGCAAAAATAAATTCTGCCATTAAAGGAAATAGTTATACATTTACTCAGTGGCTGTGAAATTCACAGGAATTTGAGCTTGGTTAGGCTGAATATGGGCCCTAACACAGGGCTGAATAATTACTGCAGCGGAAACTAATTGGTTTCTTTGTCCCACTGCCTTTAAACACAGAGGCTCAATCTACTAGCCTGTACTGCTTAGGTACATTTGCAAGAGGGAGGTTCCAAGTAGTTGAGCTCCTCCTCTTCCACTTCTTTTCCTTGGTTTTTGGTTCTTGCATTGTACTGGTTTGTGTGCTTTTCAGATGCCTCTTCATTGGTCAAATCATCTAGCAATAAAATAACCAGAGGAAGTAAAGCTTTCTGCTGGGGTAAAGAGCTAAGTCAGCTCAGCAAAGATTCCAGCAGGAAGGCATGTGGAGGAGGAAGGGGCAAGACTGCAAGGAAGGGAGGAAAGAGAAATTAAACCTTTCCCTCTTCAATAGCAATGAGCTGTTAGATCAGCTAATTCCCTTTCGAATCACAGCCCAGAGGTCAGGCTCACCAGTCAGAACCTTTCCATGCTCCACACCAGCTGTCTGCAGGACCACTATATAATGCATAACTATAATGAACAACTGTAGAGATTTTAATGCATCTAGCAGAATCAACAGGGTAAACAAAATTAGGCAGAGAAAAAAAAAATGGCCACCCACCCCCCACCCCTAAACTCTGAAAGACATCTAAAATTCTGTTCTCTGCAAAGCTAAAGATATCAATTGTCAGATGTACCACATGTCTGTTATCCAAAACACTGGAGATATTTTAACTGTAAAGACAAATGTATGTTCATTCTTTCGAGGAAAGAAGAGGAATCACACTAATCAAAATCATGGACATCATACAAAATATTTTCCCTTTTGCAAAGAGGGGTTGGGTAGGAAATTTCAGCATACTGAAATAGAATTAACTAGTGCACCTCATTCCAGCCATAAATGAAAATGTAGAAATCAAAGTATTTTATACTTTAAAAAAAACCAAAACACTTACAAGGATAGTACAAATTACTTTAAAACATGCCATGCTTAAAATTAGTTGGTTTCTCAAAATGAATTTTTTACGGCATATTTAGCTTCTTACTAAATAAATCTAGAAATAAGATCTTAAACTAAAAATTCATCATAGTGTGATTGTTAAAAGAGAGACCTTTACAACTCAATTAAAAAAAAAAATCTTACTAAACTGAATGACATGTTTTCACTGTAAGAAAGAACTAAAAAGATAAATGTTGCTGTTTCAATTCACATTAAAACTTTAATTTTATCCATCTGCCAACTTCACCTACCCTTGCTACATATTCCTTTCGGATGATTTCCAAATATTTCTTTTTTAAAAATCCATTGATTTAAAGGTGTTGCCAGCTATTCTAAGGTTTAAATAATTCTAAATCTATTTTTGTACCAAGATCTAATTTTTTTAATAGATCTATATGTCGCTTTCCTTAAGGAAAAAAAATTAAAACACTGCAAGAAGGATAGCCATAAGCATTTTCTTTCAGAAATCTGACACATTATTTATTAAAAGTCAATACAAATTCTATCGCTGATTTCAAATGAGTTACCACTGGAGTCTCTGTTCATCTGTAAGAAATGAATATAGAATCAGTGAAGCAAAGCACTACTTTGCTCAGTACAGGTCTAAATATCACTTGAAAATTTAAAAAAAAAAAAAAAACAAACAAAAAAATTGCTAGAAACACGATGAAACTTCTCCCGTTTAATATAAAGTTCCCAGATAAGCCTAGTTTACAACGCATAGCATTTATTTTTGTTTTATACATAATGTTTTGCTGAAAAGACAATATTAATTAATCCAGTTCCAATTTACTGATAACTAACAATTAATCTCTAGGGGGAAAAAAAGATATGTAGACAACTTCTCATAACACAACTTACTGAAACGTGAAAGTTCAGAACTGTGTAAGCTGAAAAGTACATAAGGAGAATCAGCTCTTTTAAAGCTGAAATCAGGAAGCCACACACTGGTTTGAAACCAGTACAAATTAAAAAGTTTCAGAACCAATTTTTTTGGGTCAGGAAATTTACTGTTTTCAGTAAATATTTCTTTGTATGCCGATTTTACTTCTCACAAATACTGCCCATGCTTCTTTGTTCATTCTAGCTCAATATGCCTGAGATGACATTTAAAACCTGTCAGACTGCTACAAAAGTGTTATTTCCTCATATTGCACTAAGTTTGAAGTGCTGAGACTGAAACTACCATAAAATCTGCATAAATATAGGGTCTTTATATATATATTTATATATATATATGTATATATATATTTAGTCACACAAGGATTCAGTGAAGGATGAGACCTGAACGTGCTTCATTTAGATTTCTAAATCTTCCCTTTGCAAGAAAATTGAGAAAATATGGGGGGAGAAGGAGACAGTTTTGATACCGGTTTTGTTATTATTTGTCATTAATTCCATTTTAAAAACAGAGCACAATTAAAATTCAACTTATACTTTTAGATTTTTTTATATTTTATTAATTAAATACCTCCTGCTCAACTTAACTATGTAATTTAATTTAACAATAATATATGAGGAGGTTTGGTAAACAGTATGGGTTAAAAAAAGCATATACCTGTGCTTTGTATAAATTCAGAAACTCATCTGCTATTCTGGGGACAAAAATAAACTTTCCTTCTCAAAAATAGGCCTCAAGAGCCAACACAGACACTGAGTGAAGCTCAAGAATGCAAAGGATTTCAGCTTGTCAACAGATGACATTTAAGTGAAAAACCCAGCCCCCAGAAGGGAGTCTTCAACACCATAGTGACTAGGCTTGCAGCACATCTCTCACTAAGACAGGATTATAGGAATGTTTCCAAAAGCCAGATTACATGGGGGAAATTTATACAGGGCATTAAGAAACTTTCAGTTTCTTTCAAAAGTGGTACATCTCAGAGAATGTCATATCACTCCACCTCTTGATAAGGAAATGTCAAAATCCAACTATTCATCTGCTCCCCAGTCTCAGCATTCAAGAAGAAAATGGGAGTTAGAAGAGTGAGGAAAGAGCAATAAGGAGTGGTTTGCAAAGACTGTAGCTCACATCATTGTAGAGAAACCTTCAAGGCACAAGGCAAATCATGACTCAGCCATTACTGAATGCAGCAAGATCTGTCTAATGCACTAATTTAGATGCCAAGACTATTCATATTAAAAATATTGGCTTCAGAAATATTTCAGGGAAAGATGTGAAAGTGTCTTCTAAGGAAGGTCTACAGCTATGTTTCCAAACAGAAATGAACAAAAAAGGAGACATGGAAGACACTAGATAGGCCAATAAAAACACTGGATGAAAACAAAGAGGAGGAAAGGGAGTAAAATGCACTTGGTTCATTGTTAGGGAGTTCATTTATGCAAAAAAGAACCCTCGTGCCAACATCAGTTAACTATAAGTAGAACTACATGTTAGAAATTAATCCAACATATAAAACCCCCACCTTCATAATGCCATAGCCATTATAATTTCTGTGATATTTAAGCACTTAATTCCTTAAGAGTTCTTTTAAAATTTCTACTATATATGACACCAGATAATAAGCCCCTATAATTATATTTCCACATACAGCTGGATGCCTAAAAAGCTATGTTGCCCTCCAGTCTAGAGACAAACATATGCAGCTGATCAGATGGTGAAGCTCAGTTACACTCTAGAGGGAAGATTAACGGATCTGATAAACTCCTTCTCTAGGAAGGTAAAAAGCTGCTTCCAGACTACCACTGAAATCACAGTGATGGACAACTGGGTGATATAAGGTAGCACTGGCTGTTATTGGCTCCTAAATTACTGATTTGCATCAGCTGCCATACATGGGATGCTACAACAGTGAAAACTGAAATGGCTGGGATGGAGAACAAGCATAATTACTTGAGCATCAGGATTCCATCAGGCTGCAGAGTGAGTCTCTACTCCAACAACATTATATAGGAGTAGAAATTCTGTGCCTTGTCACAGGAAGGAAGTAAGGCATATGAATTATTTATTCTTACAGTTATTAGAAGATTTGGGATTAAGTAGAGAGCAAACCTGCAGATTAAAATGACCATCAACATTAAAAAATAGTCAATAAAATATTTTTAAAAATTAAAATAGTGCTTTTTGCATATGATTGCATGTCAAAGTCAACTTTGTCCTTTGGAAATGACAGCACGAAGGTCAAAAGTATAAGTAAAGTGAAAATATCAGAGGACTTCAAGGCAAAATAATAGTTTCTTTACTTGGATCTTTAGTGGCATAACATTTCCCAGTGTAAGCTTGTTCCCAGATGCAAGCAGCTGCTACATGCTCATTTGTCCAGGAAACACATGGTTAGAAATATACACTCCTAATTTTAGTGAAGATGAATATTTTAAGGCCATCCTGAGTGAAATCAGAATACAAATGTTAAAACTGGCTTCTGTTCAGCCATATACAACGTGACAAGCATTTGCTTACTCTAGGACTGCAGAGGAAGCTTTTAAGACCACGCATATTTCCACTGTTTGCTTTAATGATACTTTGCAAAATTCCAGTTATATTAACTAGCTATTACCCCAGATACTGGAGGGTGAGCAAGGGAATGCTAACTCTTTTATCTGTTATCCATGACTTTAATCTTGGTTAAACCAAACTAGTAACCAGGAACTTCAGATGAGCATGGAGCCAGGAAACAAGAACAGAAATAAAGAGAGATTCAACTTACAATTAAATCTTGAATAAGTGAAATAGAAAGTATCCTCTTGATGCCATTTTCCACAATTACTCCAAACCAATTAAGTGCGCCCCAGTACCACAAATAACTCTGTCCTCCGTGCCAATAGCTTACAAAGGCAAAAGTGAGGGCTGTAGAAAATAGCATTCCAAGCAAACTGGACTGAGATCCTCCCATTGGAACATAAATGTACCTGTAGGTGAAACAACAGATAAGCAACTTTGTTAGAGATTTCACAGAAATCTCAGAAAAACATCCACCACAGAACAAATGTGTTAATTTCTAGCATAAAAAAAAAAATTGAATAATTACCTGACATGCTCTACTTACAGAGCTTGCCCTAGTTTCTGCAAAGCTGCAGACCACTTCATGAAATCTGTGCATGTAACATTTGGCAAAAAGACAGTTTTGTGGTCCTGGGAACTCTCTATTAGGCAATGTATAGCATAAACTACATTCTCAGAATTATAAATGGCAAATACTCAGGTTATTTAAACTGGAATAGTTCTAAGTCAACTACAAAAATTACCCATAATCTTCATGTGAATTTAAATGACAGAACAAAAAATTTAAAGCATTATATATAGTCATTACCCATAATTTTCCTTTTGTCAGAAATAGACTTTCATGCAAACATGTTTTATTTTTAGAAGTTTGTGATTTCTTTCTTTTTATTTCTTTCATGAAAAATTATATGAAGTGAAAATATTTCCTATTTTGGTCTTATATTATACTCTCAGGATCATGTCTTCCTAATGACCTTCAGAGCACAGGTACCAAAAAAGTCCCAAAACCTATATGAAGCACTCTGCATGCATTCTGTATTTAAATTGAATCCAAGAGTCAGAAGATTAGTCATTACTTGATGCTTGTAAGTGTCCAGAAAGCAGTGCTCCTTCTGTAAAAAGAACAGAAGCAATGGGATGCTGAAAACTGACGCTGGTTTGTGGGTCATTTCACTTCCATCCTTCCTAAATAACTACATCCACTCCTGGCATTTTCTGAGTAAAGCATGGCCACTGGCCAGAATTTATTTGAAGAAATTGCATATTTCTGTCAACACTTGAAGAAGCCCATCAGGCAACGGAGTCACCATCCAGCTCATGGGTACCAGAGAGGAGATGTGCTATATGAGAACTATCCGTGACAGCTCTCCTCAGCTGTCACTCCTTCAGCATGACACACTGTACTCATTTGAGACTATTCCTACTTACTAAGATAATTAAAGGAAATTTTTTGCAGTGAAGTTTTTCTCTCTGGTTATCAGTTTTCACATTCAGAGATAAATATTAGCTTAAAAATTTAAAAGGGAAATTAACATACTGCTTTTTTTTCGTAATCTTAGGAAGTAAGAAAATAAGTAACAGGGTAAAAGAAAGTGATGAGCATAATTAAAGGGTAAGCAGAAAAGTCATTAAAAAAACAACTGTCAAATGCTCTAAATGCTCTTTAAGCATAACATCAGTACACGTTTTTACTTCAACCTGCTACAGGGAGCATCTGATTACACTTAAAATGTTTTCAAGCATGGGCGTGCTTTTTCACTAAACATATGAAAATAAATAGAACTTAAGATCAATAGTTTCTATTTATGTTGTGTTTTTCTTCTCTCTCTCCTTCCTATGTTTAAACAATGTGACAATAACAGACACTTGCAATTGCAGTCAATTAAACTCATAGCAGAGATGTTCATCTTAGCAGGTGAATTCCCTGCAGGACTGTGGCATGGAGGGTGAAAAGAGCAGAGCCACAGATCCCGCTGCTTCAGTAAATTCCTTCTACGAAAAGGATTATAGAAATGAGAGAGCCCTTTTTAAAGGCTAAGTGGTTTATTTTTTAGGCAGGGCCCATTGCTCCAGGCTGGCAGGAGGAGGGCTGACAGCCCTGCTCCGAGGCAGGGAAACCACATCCCTGAGAGAAGCACCTCCATGCCCCTATGGGCCTGCAAGCACGGCAGTGCTTTGTTTCACAGAGCTTCACCCAGAGGAGCCCAAAACAGGACACTGCCAGCCCTGCCATGCTCAGCAAAGCTCATTCTCTGTCTGCCATACATTTACTGAAACACAGCACTTAAAAGTAACCCAGACACTACGTGTGACAGAGACCTGACTCTAATCCCCAGAGAAACCCTTCTGCTGACCTCATAAGGCCCTGGGTTAAATCCATGGCACAAAAGGTAGCTTTCACTGCAGAAGTAGCTCTGGATTTCTGCACAGTGCCCTCTCCTGCAGTGAGACTGTTTTGTATGCTCCAGCCATCTTGTCAGCACAGGCAGCCTCCACTGGCACTGCCATTGCCTGGAACAGCTCAGCAGCACCAACTTGTTCATTTCCCATTGCAGCTCAGTTTAGGTTGGCCTGAAGCGTTTTCAGTTTACTGTGCAGAGAAAAATAGGCTATTTTCTGATTTTTAGTGTTTAACAGCAGCAGCTAGATGATTGAGCGGCAATAACTCATAATTCTGATGAATGTTCAAGGTTAGTGAAGTTCTAGCTCCTAATGAAACCCATGGCAAATGTGCCACAGAAAATACACTTGCGCTATCTATGTGAAAACCTGTCTGAAGAAGGACAGAAGCCAAAATGAGTCAAAATCTTTACTAACACTTTGACCTTCCCCTCCAGTACTGTGGAGAGTCTGCCTCCCTTCCCAGAGGAGAAATGCAAAGCAGAAAGCAATGCCCCTTTTCTTCCCTGCTAGTGCCATGAGAAAATGGAAAGGCAGCTGGCTGCCATTCCTTGTCACAAGAGCAGTAATTACTCTCAGATGCTGTGGTCTTGCCTCCCCCCATCAGGGCATTCCCACTAGCAATTTTAAAGTGGGTATGAAGGAGTGATTGATGTTGAGTCATTTCTAACAAACAGTGTGAAGAGCAATTCTGTAAGTTCCTGTGTTTTTTACACAGAAAAAAATATTGTGAAAAATTAATTGTTACATTACAGAACAAATGAGGAAAAAAAAACTTTGCTACCTCTTCATCCATGCACATCCTATCCATGTGATGTACTCGTCCATACATGCTTACGCTGGCAGGTCTGCATACAAGCAATAGACAACTCAGTGTACAGCCAGGGGCAGAGCCTGCCTCAATGCCAGATACTTTGTGCTCTCTGACATAACCAAAATTGTCTTGAAAAAGAACCACTGCCAGAGCTCTCATTGTTAAAAAAATGCATTTTACTTAATTTTTAGCATCCTGGTGGTTTAGAATCTAATTTCTCAATACTTTCCCTGTGTGTTTTCACAGAAGAGTAGTCATTTGATTACACTTACACTTGAGTGCAACAGAGAATAAACCATTAAAACACATTATTAAGCCAGATGTGGAAGAAACATATTACTTCTGTATTATCATTTACAACACAACACACACTTTGTAAAAAACAATTTGTTATGGTTTAACCCTGGCCAGCAACTAAGCCCCACACAGCCCCTGGCTCACTCTCCCTTGGTGGGATAGGGAAGAAAAGGAGTTTCGTACAGTACATTCGGAAAGTTGTTAGCAGTTTGCTAATGAAATCTGTGAGAAGGGAAGGAAGAAGGCAGGGAGAGAGAGAGTTCAAGGGGCAATGGCTACTGCAATTTGATGTCTTTTTTATCTGCATCCTTCCTAACTTTTCTCTTTCTTACCAATACTACTGTCTACCTTCAATCTATCCCTTCAGTCCCTCTGTACTGTGAACCCTGTACTGTACCCAGGGTTTAAACAAACGGAGAAGTTGCTGTAGAGCATGCTGACCTGCTGCACCATATGTAGAATAGCATTACATAAATATATAATTTGAAGCTTTCATGCAGCTTTTAAGACTATTCTCATTTCTAATCGCAGAAAATCCACGGCACAGCTCAAAATCCCCAATTCAGGGACTACTAGCACATAAAAGTAACCGTGGGTCCTCATGGCAGCCTAACACATCTCAAAGAAACACCCTTGTAGGAAAGTTTCTTAATAGCTCATAAACAGATTACACATTTACTCTAGATGTGCAAGGAGGGCAGACTTAGCTGAAAAATGTGGTGCCATTATACAAAAAATTTATCTTAACTCACGTACTCACAGGAAAAGAAAACTCAGCAGTTATTTGATGGTCAATGAATCAAAGGCAGACAAATGAAGGGAAGCAACAAAATATTTTGCAAAGAGAAAAGGATGTCAAGATAACTAGATCTGAGGGTAGTAATTGGTCATGTCCCTCCACGTTGTTTTAGAAGGATAGGCAACAATGGTCCCGCTTAAGATCCATGAAAATTACAAACAGGAAGATTAGATCTGTGGGAGATGCTCAGTATCAAAAAATGCAGGCAAGGTGAGTATTTAAAAATAAAACATCAACTTAGGGGACCAAAAGTCAATCTCTTACAAAACTTTAAAGGAGAAATTTGAAGGTGAAAGAACATATTTCTAGGCAGACTATCAGAAAGGAACTTCTAAATGCCACAGGCCAAGCTTTGCCAACCATTCCTGGGCTGGCTAGACCTCCTTTAAGGAAAACAAGGAAAGGCACATCATGCTGTTAAAAGAAAATGTTGTGCACAGTAGATGGAGAGAAGAGAAGGGGGAAGAGAACACCATGTAATTAAGAGTACCTTAAAACATGTGGAGTGCGTTTGAAGCACATAAATACAAATTTTGAGAGGATGTTATACAGCAAAATTATTTGCACACACCCCCCCAAACCTGACATAACTAAACATACATTCTTAGCCTTCCCCTCCCAAGGCAAAGATGTCAGTCTTAACTATATTTCTATAGACTCTGCTTTGATTTCAAACTAAAACTTACACGCTATTAAACATGTTACTTTCACAAACAAAGCATACTGTGTATGTGTCTTCCGAATAACAAAGCGCCTTACTTTTCATCCCATGTACAGTAGTTTAAATCAGCTTATCCACAGCCAGCAAGCTGTTCCATTTACGCAATTTATCTTGATTTTAACTCACAAAGTGAACATTAGAGAATTGGATAAAATATGCAAATGGTACCCTCTAAATCCCTGAAGTAATGCAAACACAAACATAATAGCTGAGGTATTTAACAGTGACATTTACTTACAGAGAATACCTTTTAAATCCAATAACCATTTTGTTAGTTTTCTTGAAGTGGTAATCTACAGAACAATCATAAGAGATCTGACAACTATTCCCTTGGAAAACATATCGTTTCTTTTCTTTTAATGACTTTACATTAAAAAGTTTTTATTCTGGTAACTTCAGAAAACCTCTAAGAGGAGCATTTATAACCAGTTAAGAATTACTCAGAAGGGCTGTTATTACTTGAAGCCTCCATACACTGCTCTTACTTCCACATGCATGTGACTTTAAACATATTTAAATCCTGAAGTAAGTGCAAGTAAAGCACCTGTTTAACTGCTGTTATGTCCAAGGGCTTTCTTAAACATGTCCCTTAATTTCTTCCTGAAGTAAGGTCACACAGCAAGATTCATGCCATCTGTGATTCCCTCCCACCCTTTCCTTAGCCATTGGTCGTGGAATGTCTTATCCAGAACCAGGTGAAATGTTAAAAAAATTTTAATTTGCTTGTAATGGCAAACTTCTTGTACACACAATTAATGTGTGAAGACTTTGTGTTTTATTTCAGGGAACATTAGATGCTCAAAATTCCAATGCCTCTAAGTTTCAAAGCACTCAAGGGTTAACTGTTTTACTGTCATAGTGTTTTGAGTTGGGCAGTTATATAGGCAACACAGCAAAAGTTAAAATAGCAATAATAAGTCTTCCATCTTACATCCTGACAACAGAAATCGTTTGTGTTTCTGTACAGGGAGGTGTTCATTTGTGGACATGTATGAAAAGTTTTGTCAGGGCAGCAGTATGCCTGGAGAATTCTAAGTCAATAAAACATTTTGGGTTATTAGTTGCAAAATCAATGTTGAATGTGACCCTGAAGCATTTTGAGGATAAATCTGAATAGCCAAGGTATCATTCATTTTGCTACTAAATTATCCCAAGGACTGTCACTACAAAAAAAATGTGATTGAAATGAAAGTGTAGCACGACATAGGGTGAGAACTAGAAGAGAATTCCCTCTAGAACTGGGGTAGGGCTTCCTTAATTTATTTATTTTTAATCCTCTTTTCAAGGACTTAGACTATTGATTTCAAACTATATCTCTGCTTCATAATAAAAAGATTTCAGGCCCAGTTCTGCAAATTCTTACTTCTGAGGCAGTTCTTACAATTCCTATTTTGTCAGTTCAAGCTGCCATTGACTTGGATGGAGCTATGTAGAGTGCATAAATAAAGCACACCTGTAAGTCTTTGCAAGACTGGGTCCTACATGAATAAATCTGTTTTAAATCACAGAAATATCTCCCGTAAACATGACTTTGAAGGCTGAGCCACACATATTTGCACCTGAAATAAAGAAATAACCAGAGGTATTTGGAATACCATTTGGCAAACTTTCCATTAGGAGATGAAAGTCTTGTTCTTATTGTGAATGTCAATTTTTTATATCATCTAACAATTCTGCTGGGCTGTTGGCAAAGCTATTTAAGTTCTGTAAGTTTCTCTCACCTCACCAGCTTAATACAATGTTTAGAGAGACCTTGACAAATTCAGACCCTTTAAAATATTTAAGCTAATGTTGGCTGCAGGCAAGACTTATTACATTACCACAAAAATGTTTAATGAGAAATTAAGTCCTTTAGGGTCACAAAGCATTAATGAGAATATTCATATGCAAGAACACTCAGTTTTACAAATATGACCTGAGTTTTCTCTCACTATCCAGTTGCTAACATGTTTCCCAGAAAAGATTGTGAAGTTTTGTATTAAAAAACCAAGAAGCATTTAAAGTACTTTTCTTCCCTTGCATTCAGCACAAAAAATGGCAAAGGGCCGATAACTGGGGAATATCGAAGAAATAATTTTTAATTCACTCTTCCAAGGAAGCTCATGTTTTCAAAGAGATTCATTTATTTCAAATGAAATTTTAATCTAAATCATAATGCTTCCTTTTAATAGAAAAAGTTTCATTACTGATGGATGGCTGTGTTTAGTTTTCTCCCAGCTGCATCTAGGAAAGAAAGAAACCCTGCCTACCACCACCTGTTTGCAGTCAAAGCAAAACTACCAGTCAGCTACCTTTGATCGCAATGGAAATGGGAGAGCTTCCAGATGGCCAAAGCGCCAAAACACTGGTTAAATCATTAAGTTCAGTGCCCCAAACCTTTTGCTGACATTAGAAACCTAAATGTTATTGCCAAAACAGCCCAGAGTTAAGTGCCTACAGCTCAGCTACCGGGTGGGAGGGGGCTGTGTCCCCAGCTGGCAGATGGAGCCAGGAAGCAGGCACTCCAGCTCCTCCCGTGTAGACTCTGCAAAGCTTCCTGAAGCTGTTCTGAACTTAACTCCCCTCAGGGGCCCAATTCATTCCTGATACAATACACCTCCCATGCGCTGCTGACATCTAGGCTCAGCAGCACAACAATCAGGCTATATACTCCTTTGAAAACACAGCTAGAGGAGGGATCTATTAATAGTACTGTCACTCTGCTTATAAAATGGTAGAGGTCAGGCTCTTTGCCAGGGAGACCAACATATCTTGCCTCTCAGAGGAGTGCTCCAGCTGTCTGTTACCAGGCTGCCACCAGGCAGAAAACAAAATGAGATTCAAAGAGTGAATATGCAAGAAAAAACAAGTGTGTGGCTAGGGCATCACTCAGAGAGATGCAAAGATTGCAGTCCTGCTTTCTGCACAAGGCATTACTCACTGTGTCCTAAATAATGATTAGACTAAATGCATAAGCAACACCATGAATAAAAGAATCAATTTTTTTCACTCATTTTCTTTACTTCTCCTGACTTACACTGGAGGGCCCAGCTCAAAATTCAGAGCTCTGAATTTGCCATCTCTTCTCATCATAAGTGTGCATTCACAACAGCACATTTTACAGTAGTTTTCAACTACAGCTAAAGCAACAGAGACCAATTCTTCCTCTGCATGTGATGGCACATACTGAAATGTTTGTGGTTCAGGTAGTGAAAAACTGTTAAGTATGTGTCATTTGTTGCTTTGATCATGCAGAGAATAAAGTACTATGTCTTCTCCCCCCTCTTAGAAAGCTGCTTTAAGTTCCATAGGTGTAAGCACAAGTTATTTAGCCATTCTGCTAATCTTAGTATGCCAGATACATGAGGAAAAAATGCCAATTGATCTGAGTGTGTGAATTCAGATGTTTAAAATACATTCATCACCATGCACTTAACAGCTACCTTTTCCAGCACATCGCTGACAAAGGAGCGCATGAAATGCAGTCACTACAACAGAACCTATTTATTTTCCTTATTAAACCATTTTTGCTTAGAGACAAAATGATAAAGTTAAACAGCCTTCTGCAATTTGCTAGGTAACAGAAAGACTGTTTAATCTTTGCAGATTCCTTTATGGAGAGCTGGATGATTCTTTTGCATTTTTATATCCCTTTGTACACATGCATGTCAAAGGGCATGTCTGTATTCACAGACCACACAGCAAGTTCACCAAACCATGCAATACTTTTGCCTCACTGGGCTGTATAGTTCTACAGACAAGCAGAAACCAAGACGTCAGAAGATTTTCACATGGGTACATCAGAAATACAAATTTATGTGAGACCAGATTAATGTTCAAGATCTGAAATTCCAAAGTCACTGAAGACTCAGTAAGCATTACAATCTTCAGATAATAAAGCAACATCAATAAAATGTACTTCAAATGCATGTCTGAAATAAAGCAAAGGCATGTAATTAAGGAAAGCAGAAATATAGAACAGACATAGCTTCAATACAGCAGGAAACTTGATTAAATCAGTGTATCTGCTTAAGGAATGCATATTCCTCCAAATTGCATGTGCATAAAGTTCGGAGAGTTAGACTTTTGACATTATTCCAAACTGAGTAATTCAGTCACCTCTCTTGAGCTCACATTTCTTAGAAAATACTGTCTGCAGTTCTGGGAAAAGAGTATTTATAAAGTACAGCCAAGGCATTGAGATGTCTAGGCAAAGCTGGGATGACAAAAAATTATACAGTACCTTCCACCATAAAGAACTTCTATACACTCTCCTGTGTCAAAAACCCTTCAAACACCAGCAGAATTAAATCTCCTCTTATGCAGAGTATAATCCACATTTATCAGCCCAAATCAACATTGTTTAATTGTTATAAAAGTGAGAATGGATAGAAATTTAATTAAGCAGAGTAAAGGAAAATATTTACTTCTCTTGAAGTGGCATCCTTAAATAATGATGATCTCCTTTTTTCTCATTTGTAAAGAAAGAAGACATGCTCTTCTAACACCAGTCGGGAACATGGTACTATACAGATAAAAAGCCAAAAATGTCAATTCCTGTGAAGTCAGCAGCAGGGGACCAGAACTAAACAAACAAATTAGTTTTAAACATACAGCAACAAAGTATTCCAATGCAAAGGAAAACTCAAGAAAGAAACGCTGTAGCAACAGCCAGAAATTTAAATATATATGTCAGGAGGGGGGGAAAAAAAGGTGAATGCTCAAGGAAAAATGAATGGTAAATGTCTGCCAGGGAAAAATCATCTGTTAGGGTATCATGGAAGGTTAAGTAGAAAGTGTACCATAAATTTTCTTATCCTGCTACAACACTGAGCTGTATATCTATCCAGTTGTCTAAGGGTAATCTTTTTCTTAGAAAGAGAGAACAAATAATGATTGATACAATAATGACTTTGCAGCGATCTTCATGAAAAGCCCCAAGAGGATGAATCAACAAAACTAGTTTTAACTGGTAAGTACAAATGGAGGCCAGAAAAGACAGAAAACAGGTTAAAGACCATTAACGCTGTCGGCATTCTAGTCAGTGTACCTTCAGAAATTCTCTGAAAGGTATTCAGGGAAGCATCTGGTTTACACATTGGGTCACCAGTGATTGTTTTTCCTGTTTTCTGCTTCTTGAGATTTCAACAGACTGTAAAAAGCAAACAAACTCCTTTTCTTTCTTCAAAAGTAGGAGTAATCAAGCAGAAATAAAAAAACTTCATCCAGCTTGGGAACTGGCCAACAAATTCCTGGTGGTACTTGGGAACACACTATTAAATACCAGCTTGCTCTCACAATATCCTGAGGACTCAGGGCTAACCAACTAAGAAATATCAGGTAGCTTCAAACAATTAAATAGAATTAGCAACACCAAACTGGCATGTTTTCCCAAACAAATCTCAAGAAGAAATGAATCAGTCAGACAGCAATCTAAGAACATGATGGTAAGACAGCTGTGGTTTAGCTTTAAAACTGCCTGAATTATTCACCAAATATTGAACAAAGCATTTAAACTGTTTCAGTATTCAGTAACTCATACCCCTCAGCAACAGGGTGCAAGTACCTTGGGAGAGTATCAGACAGTACAAAATTCATCTATCCTACTGCAGTTTTGCCATGTCAAAAATGAAAGATCATGCACAAACATACAATGTCCCACCATAGTAAACACAACCATGAAGCTCTGCACCCACAAACCATGGGTGACAGCGGATGGAGATGGAACACTTGTCCTTGACTACAGCCTCAACTGGGAGGCAGCAGGCAACTGGTGCTCTCAGTTGTTCATTTTCCACTGTCTTGCAGAGACCAGCCCTTCACTGGAAAACAGCCTCTTCCTGTCACAAGTCACTGCTCACACGGGTATCACTCAACCTGGAGAGCTGCAAACCAAGTAACATCATTCAATGCTTTCCGCCTCCATGCTGAGGCCAACCCTGCCTCCAAGAGCATCTTTCCTTTCCACAGGCAGGGAAACTACTTCAGAAGGAAGAATGTAGGAGTAGAGCATCCATCAGCTCCTGGCTGAGACCACGAGCCAAGAGGCAATGAAAAGGTACCTGAATTAGATGCATCCTCGTCAGTGATTTAACTCTTGGCCCTGAAGTAGACTAGAAATGCTCAGCCAGGTTAAGGAGTATGCTCCCATTCCCCCCCACCGTTTACCTAAACCACATGGTTCTCAATTATGAACTCATACAGTGGCAGAGCCATACACACAGAATTCATGCATACCAAAAAGTCAAATATAATTGTCTGGGGTCAAGTGCATTCACAACATCCTGGAACTTCTTCTGTTTACATGGCAAATGTTTTGTTTAACACTGTAGAGATTGATAACCATGATCCATCTCTACAGTACTGTTTACTAATGTTCAGTGAGAATGAATGTGAAGTTGAGTGGCCATAAAACGATACTTCCTCATTTTTACTCGCTTGTCCATTTGACTATTAGTGATACTGGCCATCTTCATTTGCTTCTCACCTTTTTCTACCACCTAAATACCCACTAGTCCCACAACAGCAACTCCATCCTCTTCTGGTGATTCTGTGGTTGCCTCAGTCTCTATTCTATCCTGTACAGTGACAGCCAATATCCGTTTATTTGCTCCTAAAAGAAAAGGCCAGACCATATTTTATTTTATTGTCAGTAAGATTTTTTTCATCAGTTTCAGATGGATAGGGATCTAGATTCTGTGCTCATTTTCATTTCTAAGTACCTTTCACACTAAGCATCTCTGCTCCACCCCTAAAATTAGCCAAACCAAATATTTTCAAATTTGAGGAATGAAGAATCAGAAAGGTCTCTTGACCTTTATTAGTTACAGGGATGATGTTACAACTCACTGCTACTTCAAGAGAAAAAAAGCATTTATAATTGTGTGTTTATATTTCTTTTTCTGTATGTATTCACACAAATGCTTTGGCTGGACCCCTGCATGTTTTGTGAGGTTTGTGGATGCAGAGGTGAGGTTTGTTAAGCAGAGTACACAATTAGCAGAGCTGCAGGACAAAAATAAATTCTTTCACCACTAACTTAGTTTGGAGATTGGATTTAGCAGAGCAAACTTGACAGCTATATTTTCTATTTGAATGTTATTTTACTTTGTTCCATTTCCAGAGCACTAAAGGATGCATTAAAGAATTTCCATTTTATTGTTAAAAACAGTGTTTCCTACATTAAAATTCTTTACTATAAAAACCTGATACCATGTGAAAGATACAATGCTTTTCTCATCTCATACTCTGGGCAGAATAACTGTACATAATTATGACCTGGCTGCCCAGTTTTCATCTTCTAAGCATTCGTGCATGAGAACTTTTATTGTGCTTCCACAATCTATTGATATTTTTACTTGCATTTTGATTGAGAAGTAATTATCTCCATAGGGTGGAGAAACCATTAAGAAAATACAGTACAAACTAAGCTACAGTCCTTAACATTAAGCCTGCCAGTTAAATCCTCTTCTGAGCACATGCACAGTACTAACATTGCAGCTAAGCTGTGAGGTATCAGTGTTAAGCTCCAATTTATTTAAAGAACAAACACACAAACACTATCCTCTATATTTCAGACTCTCTTCTGTTCCTTTATGGGACAAGCTGAGCGTATGACACAACCTCCTGAGGTAATCCCTCTTGGACAGCCGTTGTTCCCTCACTCCCTTATCACCTCTCCTCTGAGCTAGAAAGCACAAGCTGCTGGGGCTACTCCTGAGATCCCAATAGGTAATGGCTTTTCTGCTCCAGCCTGGCATGATGAGAAAGGCTGGAAATCAAAGGATCTGATCACAGACTCATTTAAGCAAGTTCTAACATCTCTTTAAAGCTATAGGGGACAGCATAAAACCAACTATAACAGTTCGTGTTAAAACTTCTAAAGCATCCACTGCTGGCAGAAGGTTGAGGATTTCAGGCAGGGTTGCTGCCATTCAGAACAGGAGGTGATTTTTAGCTACTGGTATAACAAGCACAAAGAATGAACAAAAGTGAATGCAGGCAAAATTTAAACTGTAAATTGAGTTTTATACCTAATTCTAGTGGTGTAATACACATTTCTTCACAATGATAACCCCTGTGATCAACAGGATCTTTGCACAGGACAGATATTTTTCTTTGCTAGTTGTAGCAGAGAAAGAAAATCTGCTCATAATTATCATACAGCATCTTTTAACCTTGTTAATAGAGTTCAATATTAAATCTGAGTACATTGTGTGAAGGAAGCCTAGCTGTCATTTTATGACTCTTGTTTTGCTGAGTAGGTAGAGTTTAAATCAATAGCAAGGGCATTCTTCTCCATCTTCTACCCTCACCTACCTTTGCCATACTTTTCCACTTTCTAAAGAAAAATAGCAATAAGAAAAAACACCATGCTGTTCCACTTTAACTTAGAATTTTTGAAAGGTAAGATGATCAAGAAAACATGTTTAGTATTAATCTTTGATTTGTGAACAAAATATGTAGCAAATATTTTCTGTTTGTTGCAAAGTCAAAGTACAGGCTATTCAAGAAAGAGAGAGAGAAGGAAAACAAAACTATCAACCACTGGTGCTTGAAGAACTCTAGTAACACTCAGACCATTGCAGGAAAGAGTCTGGTCGGTAGTATGACACAAATACATTGCTTATTTTATGTTAGTCTGCTGGAAAAAGAGGTAGAGAAATCTTACATCATGCAGGCTTGACTCCTGCCTCTTGAGGTTTTTTGCACTGAGTGAAAACAAGATGAAGAAATGAACTGCATCACCTGTTTACTGTGTAATCTGTTAACAGCAACTGATTCACTTCAGTCCTGTTTTAGCATTATTGCAGTATCACTTCTAGTCTAGTCACTGAGATTCAGTAATTAAGAAAGCATTCTCTTTCCACATTCCTTATAGCAAGAAATGAAGCAGCAAAGAACCTTTTGCTGAATCCATGTATTTTATCTTCTCTGTACATAATCCCACAAGGGTCAACAATACCACACAGCCATGTCAAAATGCAGAAGACTGGCCACAGATATCATCCAAAATCAGATAGCAGCCTGTACAGAGTGCTTGACATGTGAGACAAGCCTGTCCTGTCCATGTTTCAAAATTTTCTAGTTGATAATGCTACTTAGATTTAACATTCTGCCATTTCAGACAAAATCATTATAGTATAAACACTGTTCTGCTGTTACTGGCTCTGTGTATTATGTGAATGAGCAAGACGAGTGATGTGGTTACGTACCCAGGGTGTATCTAAGTTTTACTCATCCCATGTTAGGCACAAACCTGTCTTGTTTAATTGGACAGCATGTACATGCTGTACTTACATAATATTTAGAACCCAAACCTTTTAAAGTGATCCAAGGAGCCTTCCATTTATGTATTCACCCTCTTTTCAAACAAGTAGTAACTGAAACCACTTTTTTCTGTTTCTCACAGGCTCCTGGACTGCACATAGTATTTTTTTCCAACATATTCCCTGCTGCACTGCTACAAATTTGTCTCTTATTTACCATGACTGGAGGACTCTCTCAAAAACCAAACCCCCTTAGGACTACCAGTCACTAAATCTAATGCACAGAAACTGATCCAGCACTTGGTGCAAAGTATTCAACTATCCCACCCCTGCATCTGAAAAAGGACAAATTAGGACAGCATCATGACTTGCACAGTGCAGTTCTACCATCCTCAAGACAATATCCAGTGTCCCTGACTCAACATTCACCATGTCTCATGATTTGGCAGGAAACCTGTAAGCCATAGGCAGATTTTACAATGCTACCTTGGTTTCATTTCTGAGAAGGACTTAGTAGCTTGCCACCCAGGTAACGCTGTACTGGGCTTATTAGAGCTCTAAGGAGCACAGCAAGGCCTATACCCCCCCACCGATCATTCTGCTAACTCCATGGGAATTTCTGCATGTACATGTGAAAGAGAAAAGGAAAGAACAGAATGTTATACTGACAGCACTTGACTAGTTTAGAGGTGAGCACGAAGCAGTATCTCTCATCTGTGTTTGCTCCTAGCACGGCATGATCAAATATGCAAGATATTCAAGTTGTCAAACATGACCAAGATGTTGGTCATGACCATTTCCTTATTGTAATAAGAAAATAATTGCCTGACATGTTCACCTTCAAATTCTAGGCTTTCTTAAGTTATTGTAATTCTGACATTAACAGCAGATATAACATGACTAAACAAAGTCCTCAAACCATTTTATATATACCTAGAGTTTTAATCCCTACTACACTGCATCAGCTTCATCTAATAGCTAAGTGATTGAACTCATATGCTTCAAAGCAAACACAGAAAAGGATCTAACTGTGCTGGCACCATTTGCAAGCACCCTACTTCTTGTTCTCATCAGCAGGTTTGCAGGAATGGAGAAAAGATCATGAAAAGAATTCAGTGTAGAAATGAAATGCAGAATGAAGTAACCCACTATGCTTTTTTGTTCGTTTTCACCATCATTTTCTTCCTATGCAACTAAAATACAAGACTCAATTTATGAAAATTAAAGCAGAGTGAAGAAGGAAAGAGAGACAGAAATTAAGTGTATCTTAGAAATTTGCCATTTGACCCATAATGATGGAAATGGTTTTACTACCCAGATGGTAATTATGTTTTCAAATTATATCATAATTATTCAAATGCAACTGACCTTGCCATGTATAACTTAAGAACTGCTTGTACAGTAGAAAAAACAGCTTTTAGACTGTTTGCAAGCTGAAAGTTGATTATGCTGAAACATTGCGTATCGAAGAACAATGTGTTCTGACTCAGTGAGAATGAGCTGACTGGAAGCAAGGTGAGACACTAATTAAAATCTGTGCAGCACCTGGAAATTAGAAAGTGATTTAAGTCAAAGTGTCATTATTATCAATGTACAAATATGTATCTCTCCATGGATGAAAGAACATATAAGAAGAACATAGCTAGTAGTTCTTTATTCTCTAGACCCTTCAGCTTATGTAGGAATTCTGCACTGATATGTCTGATGCTAAAGATTATTTTTAATATGTTTCTCGACTTTTCTAAAGAGATGTTATTTTCTTCTGTGTACTTGGGAAGAGAAAGTTAAACTCTCAAAGCAGATAAATTACATGTTGCAATCAGACTTAAAATGCATAGAAAAATACCTTTAAAACATGCAATCTGATCTAATAGGGTTCAGCTGGTTCGCATTCTCTAAGTAGGGTTCAGTAAAGCTTATCATACATTGGTACATGAAATAGATACATGGAAAGCCATATTAAGTCAGATACCAAAGTAAACAAGATTTGTTGTAACTGTCGTGGTTAAAATGCAGATTTTGTTCTGTCAGACTAGAAAGTTACGTCATCTTAACATAGTTTATTCTCTGCATGTCACGTGTGATCCAGGATACCATTCAAAACAATATTCAAAAGATTTCTGTTTGTTCCAAAGTAAGTTTCAGGCATTGGTAAGTGTTCTGTATTTCATTTAAAACAGTCTGTGCTTGTCAAACGTTCTTGCCTGTTCCACAAAAATGCTTATCCTAGCCCCACCACTACAGTATCTGAATGCCTTCTAGTATTGTATTTGTGTGTGTGTATAGAGAGAGAGAGAGAGACATAAATGCCACCAAATCCACCATACTCTCTGGTTTATTCATTTGTCAGAGAGGGAAAAATGAGTGTGCAACATAGCATAGCAGTACAGCACGGAGGGAAACTATGCATACATTTTTCAAAGTGCATTTGGAAATTAACTAAACAAAGTTTGGAACCCTGCTCTGCCTATGGACTAAAAGATGATACCATGGCCCTTAGGTGCTCACTACAAAACCATGGGCTATATCTTCAGATGAAATAAACTCCTGAAAATTTCATCTTCAACTTGCAGGTAGAAAAATTCATTACCTTTGAGGATTAGGATTACTGACCCTGGTTGGCCTTCTACATCTTAACAATGAATTTTTTTGTGTCTCTGAGCCCCACGGGGCCCAAAATTTGAACTTGATTAGTACTTAGTAGGGCAGAAGTATACAGACTGCTAGTAGCCCACAGCAGTGAAAAGAATTCAGTCTTCAGTGCTAACTGGACCATTCCATGTACATCATCACACCATGGCACTCTATCTAGGAACAAAAGATTCTCAGCCATAGAAGTTATAAAAGACAGAGCACTCTCTGAATGTAACAATAGGTTTCAAGGACACACTACGTTGCACTGCTGAAGATAGCTAAGCTAGAAATTTTTGAGACTATCTGTAGGGCATAAAAAGCCACCAGTGACAAAATACAAACCACTATACAAAATCAAGCAGTGTTGCCCTAGAATCCAGTTCCAAATCCTGTCCTGTCCTCCCCTGACACTTGAGTTGTTTGAGCTAGTACTTGATGGCACCAAGGGAGGAAATTGCTTATTATATTTCCCATTATACTTCTGTAACTATGTATGAAAATAGGGATGCCATCTATAGATATGAGACATTGCATAATGACAGCCTACAAATGTAATATGTCAACAGAGAAAAAAACAAAGATGACAAGGAGGTTGTAAACAACCTAAATCAATCCATTGCAGGGATAATAAGAACCATCCTCAAAGTCACCCTTCCAGGGGTAAAGCCAATTGTTTATAATTTGTAACTGCATCTAAAACACTTACCCTGGAGGCAAGGAAATGTGCATCACCTTCTCTTGCCAAAATGAGCAGAGTTTGCCCCCATTATCCAACCCCACAACAAGCCACTGCACTAAGTAACAGTGAACAACCTGCATGAACATACAAGTTTACATTTTCAGTGTTTCCATATGCATTGGATGTGTATACATTGCTCAGCACAGGT
>NW_020884884.1:5705898-5760826 GCF_003945725.1 Corapipo altera
TACGAAAGCAGACGGGGGAAAATACCAGGTAGGGCTGATTGACATGGAGCAGATACTGTAATTAGCTGGAATTAACGGTCATCCTTGCTGCTATTGGTTTTTTATCACATTATCATCAAGAACCAGCCTGAGACAGTCCCCAGATAAGGTCACTGCAGCACTAAGGAGGCAAGCTGAATGGACAAAACTAAAAGTTAAGAGTGGTAGAAAGTGTGAAGGTTATAAAAAAACCCATCTGACTGAGAATGACAAAAAGAGAAAGGCAGAGATAACATGAATAGATGCTTTTCAAAATAGACAAAATAAATTTACCCATTGCCCTCAAAATTTCAAACCCTTAAGGGCATTGAATAGAAAAGGTTACACTGAAGAATCAAAATTTAAGACGCAGAGAGGGCAATGACCAGTAGAACACAAGCCACGGAAACAACTTAAAGAGAGATTACATTGCAAGAGGAAAGTCCATTCAGGTGTAATAATACAAACATGTAATTTTCAGTAGTTTTCCTAAGCAGTTTTCATTTTCTAGGCAAAGAGCCTCAAAGCCTGTGAAAAATCTCAGGCAACATTTGAGATTGACATTAAAGAGGCATAAAACAGTAATATTTGGCTGTCCGAAATTCTCTATTAGGTAAACATGGTGCAATGTTTGGGTTTTTTTCCACAATCCAAACTTACTACATTTAATTTCTTTCAATTCTATTCATTAGATGTACACACTGCAAATAATATGTTAGAAAATTTTGGTATTGTACCGGAAAAATATGACTGGAGCAAAATTTTATGTAGCCGTCATTTTATGTAAGTGTCCAAGTGAAATGGCCTACCTATTCCAATATTAAGAATTTCAGATATTTGTTTTATGTAAACACATCAAAAAGTAGGATACTGAACCTACAGTTCCTAAACCCAGAGCAAGGTACTGAATAGGAATCTCCATTTATAGTATACACTGGCAGTTTTCCGGAAAACTCTAAGAAAGATATATACCATGAAAAGGGTCAAGGGCCAAGCCTGAGCAATCTGAGTTTGAATTCAGTATAATCAGTGTAATGATCTAGGAAGCAGGCAAAGATCATGTTATCAGTTTCTTCACCTTTTCTCACAGTGGTTGGTGCATTAGAGTGATTGAACTTCCCTTTTTGTGCAAGTTGCTGGGCAAACAAGGACAGGGTGCAGAGATGCCTAAAGGAGAATTGGTCATTGGAGGACTTCCCATACAGTTTAATAGAAACAGCTGTAAAGGAACTGCAAGACTATGCAAATTTCAACTTCAGTTATGTATAGAGTTAATAGTAGAAGTGATTGGTAAGAACACTGAGTTAAACTAATGCAGGCTAATGAAGTAATTGCTTGGAAGCTACCTTCTTTAGAACACATTGAGAGGTTTTGGAGAAGAAATGTTACAAGTAACTCATGGATTGAGATCCTTATACTAAAAATAATGCACTCATACAATACCTGTCTGTAGAAAGATTCCTAAACCACTTATGAATCCTGTAAAATTCTTCTGGAGCATCCACAGTATCTGGGAATGCAAGGTCAGGGAGACTCCAATGGTTTTCCTGTTCCTTTGTCCAGAAGATAGTTACACAGGCCAGAGCACTGGCCTCACCATACAGGATTTCTGTCTCAAAATCAGGGTTTAGGGAGCAGACACACAAGATGGTCTAAGGAGCCATCCCAATACATAGGATGAATTAAGCAGCAGTAGTTTAAACGAACATTTTTTAACAGGCAGACAACTGAAAAATGGACACAAGAGCCAAGTGTTCCTGACACAAAACTATCCCATTGTACCTGTTTGAAACAAGAACTCACAGCCAAAAACCGGGTTTAGATTCAGATGCAAAGTCATGGCCTTCAGTGTAGCGTGCTAGAAAAAAGAACATCTATAAGCAAATAAGTAAAGCATATACTACGCCTATAGGCAACATATTACGGAGTACTTTTACCTTCAAACACAGACACCTATTACTGCAATATTCAGTAGGGCCATTAGTTTTGGTAATATCTAAATAATGCATCCAGAAACACAGACATCTAGGACTCAGCACACAGTACTTATTCACTGTTTTTCATTCACCAGGATTGTGGAATACAGATGTTAGCAAAATACCAACAGCAAAGTATATGAACAATATTCAGGAAGTGTTTGGTTTTTTTTCTTTAAGGACAGGAAAATAGATGTTTGTGCTATAACAACAAATGGTGCAAAGATGCCAGACATCAGCTGCGGAAGAATACTCTTACCTAAACTGATCAACAGGCATCCATTTCAGAGCAGCTCTTGAGTAATACAAGAGACTTTCTGGATACCTTTTCCAAGCAAAGGCTCTTCTTTACAGATCATAAAGGCAGTATTGGAAAATTCATTCATTCATTTCTACCTTTATTTAAATAATTGAGAGTCTGTTAACTAAAGTGGTTTGTGGCAATCTCCTGCTAGGGCTGAAAGACAAGGTAATAAGCCTAACACAGCTAATTACAGCAGCAACTATCCTAAATCCTCTCAGAATCTGTTTCACAGAAATATGACATTTCTGTGAAATAATTACCTCTTACATGCCCAATCCTATTCCTGACATGCATATTTTAATGTTCTGACATTTTAATGCCATCTGCCTCCAAGGAGCCCAGCCTGATACACTTTTAGAACTCAATCCACACACTGTCTTCCTACTCCCAATCATTTCACTCTTCCTCTGAATACAGAGGAATTGCTTTTCCAATGCCCAGTGTTATGATTTGCCATTTGGCAGCATGACTTAGCTATCAAAAGCAAATGATAGCAATTTTCAGCCTATTAGTATTTGTTGTGGATATGGTTTCTGTAAAGTGAAGAGGAATCAAAGACCATCCCTTTAGATCATGTCTTCTGAGTCATTTGTGCATGCAATGGAAATAATGCACAGTCCTGTTTTCTCCTCCTCCTAACCCCATGGCAATGGACAAAAAAATCTCCTCTAGTGATATTTACCTCAAATCAGAAAAGGGGCAGGTATAATGAAATTACAAAGTGCCTTCAGTCAGACAGGATTAGTTGAGGCTCTTATCTTCCCTTTCCAATACCTTGCCTACAGAAACAGCAAAGAGAAAGAAGCACATACACCACAGAGAGAGAAATAATTGTCCTGGGCAACTTGTCTACTCCTGTCCCTGATGTGAGAAGCTGAAACAGTGTGGCTTTACATTTCAGATTAAATCAATCAGAAACTAATAGTATTTAGGAAAGAGTTAAAGTCACTAAGCAGTATTTTCCCTTTTGAGCACTTCAGCAGAGCTGGAACTGTGAGCTGTACAGATCATGTACAGGTAAATGTGCAGAAATAAGGAGAAACAATACTTATGTCCCTGTGTTTAGTAAACAGTGATTTTCGAACTAATGGACTCAATCCTGATTCCAGTTATGTCAGCTGTGAGAAGAGTGCTTCTACAAAGGTGAAAAGGCTACAAATAATCATTAATCATCAAATTACTGAAAGTACAGGAGCATTTTCCAACAGAACTATCTGCCACTACTAATATAAGACAAAAGTAAAACTGTGTTCCTTCTCCCTTACTGTTCCCCCATTTTGTATCCCCTGCTTTCTCTTCTAGGTCTAATGATTGATACCATGTACTGTCCATTTCTGTCAGGACTGGAAGATCACTGGCACTGCTGTGTCAATGCTCCCCTCCTTGCAGGCTGTCTCTAACAACTTTGACCTGAGATTTCTCACAAAGTAGGCAGAACTGAGCACTGAACAACTGGTTGCCAGGTGCTCATTTATAAATATTTAATTGATACCTTTTTGTTTAGTAGCAACAACTCAAAAAAGCACAGATGGAATGATATTAAACTCAGAATAAATTAGTAAGTTCACAAACTTTTATTACATATAAAAGAATGCAAATAGATAATCTCTCTTTAAAGCTGCCTTTCATTTCCTTGTATTAAGAAAAATGTTAATCATACATTTTCCCACAAAAATCACACCGCTCTCTGAAATTTACAACCAAGCTAAACCAACAAAAAAGAGAAAGCCATGTTCAGCATCCAATGCACAACTAAACAGAGTTATTTGGGAGTTCTCTTCATTAACATAATTTTGTGAGGGCTAGTACTAAATTGATTACTCAGTAAAAGAACTCCATGCCTCCTTAATGATCATAAATTTAAATGTTGGAAAAATAAACAGACATGTGCAACAAAGAATTCTAACTTAGAACACTTCTTTAATTTGTTCCAGGACTACTGCAATACATATCTACATAACTTACAGGACATTTTGTTCAAAAGACAGCAATAAATGTGGAATGATCTTACGGGCAAAGCTCTCTAGCCTGCCCTGGCTTGGGTGGCTCTCTGAAACACCTCTGCTCTAATGCAGGCCGTGTGGGGAACAAACAGGAGGAGTCAGAAGTCTCTATGCAGTTACATGACTAGAGCACTGTGATGGACGGATATAAGCTCTGCAGGAAGGACAGGATAGGAAGGCCAAGACAGGGACTTGCCCAATATATGAGAGAGCTGCTGGAGTGCATGGAGCTCTGCCTGGTGATAGGTGTCACTGTACCAGGTATCTCTTACAGACCTCCCAGTCACGAAGAAGAAGATAAGGCCTTCGTCAAACAACCAGAACGAGCCTTATCTCTGATCCTCATGGAGGACTTCACCCCAAGATCTGCTAGAAGGACAACACAGCAGCCCTCAGGCAATCTAGAAGACTTCTGGACTGCATTAGTGACAACTCCCCAACACAGATGATGAAGGAAGGGTATTTCGCTGGACCTCGTATTTACAAACAAAGAACTGGTCAGGGACAGGAAAGTAAAGGCTGCCTTGGCTGCGGTAACCACAAGATGATGGGCTTCAGGGGCCTGAGGAGGGTAAGCAGGACAGTAAGCAGAACCACAGCCTTGGATTTCAGGAGAGCAGACACCATCCTTATCAGAGATCTGTTTATAAGAACTCAATAGGATATGGCTCTGAAGAGAAGGGTACAGGAAAGCTTGTTGATACTCAGGGATCATCTCCTCCAAGCTCAAGAAGGGTTCATCCTGACAAATAAGAATTTAAGAAAAGGCAGCAAGAGGCCTACATGTGCGACGAAGGAGCTCCTTACTGAACCCAGGCATCAAAGGGAAGCTTAAAAGAGGTAGAAGTACTAATTTCATTGTTGGTCTTCTGAGAATTTAGGAGTCTGAACTATGGGACATTTTGTTTGTTGATTTATTTCTAAATTATCCTTCTGACAAAACCAGGACCTACTGCATGCACCTCTGGGCAGACTTTTGCATCAACAGTTCTTGGGGGCAGGATCAGGACCTAAAATCACATGGTTTTTCACAGAGAAACAAAATCTTTATTTCTATAAAACATACAGAAACAGAACAAAGTCTGTTGATCTCAACAAAAAAAAGATCATCTCGATGATCTTCTGGAAGAGATGTATTGTCAAGGTCTGAGGCTGTAAGTGATGAGGACAAAAGCAACAAAGCACAAAATGCTGACTCAACATCACAGTATTAATAACTTTGTTCTTAAATACCGAGGAGAAAAAAATCACTTTACTCCAGAAAAGCAATTTCAGGGGAGGTGTAGGTTGGACATCAGGAAGAATTTCTTCACAGAAAGGGTTGTCAAGCATTGGAATGGGCTGCCCATGGAAGTGGTGGGGTCACCATCCATGGAAATGTTTTAAGAAAAGACTGGATGTGGCACTGTCCAACCAGACCATAGCAATCAGTGCTATGGTCTGGTTGACAAGGAGGTGATTGGTCAAAGGTTAGACTTGATCTCGGAGGTCTTTTCCAACCTAAATGTTCATGATTTAGTAGAAAGTGGACTCAAATTTACTCACACTTAAGCACAGTTATTCACATGTTGCTACACCTTTGAAAAAGTTGTTTTATTACTATTAACTGGAATTAAAATGTCAAGTCATCAATTCTGTGAACTGATGATTAAATATTTAATATCTACAAAATAAATCATATCAATGTTTCCTACATACTGCCCTCAAGAGACTCCTTAGAACACATGAGAAGAGTTGGCATGCTGTGACCATTGTGCACAGGTTCTGGAGAGTCCATGCTACATCAGTGAAATAATAATGACTCAGACAAGATGTAGCTGCCTCAGGGACATTGATCGTAATCAGCACAAAGATTGTCAGCTTTCTTTGATTAAATAATTTGCCAGTTTGATCCCCAAAATGATTTGTGCATCCACAGCTCTAGCGAAAGCATGCAACTCCTACACATTTGCTTTCACAGTTGAAACATCTTAATGAAAGCAATCATTATTTTTGTAATTTACTTCTGAACTCTTCAGAGACACCATCAGCTGAAGCAAGACACTTCTGCATGAATATTGCTTTCTGAGCCTTTTGTTGAGGTGGAATAAATTTGAGAAAAATAATTTCAGGCTTTCCTTGTTGACTTGTTCTGTGCACATGACAGCACTTCATAAAACCTTGTGTCACTGCTCCTGGTTTGAGGTGGATCAAGTTTTCATCTTTCCTCAGTTCAACAAGTGTAAAAACCAGCAAAGTTAGGCACAAAAATTATTTTGAGTGGAACTAAGGGCATGTATGGCATCAGGCTCTCACTTTTTGAAACTCCCTTTTGAGCACTTTGCCTCTGATCTGCACACCCTTCTATAAGAACTATGCAAGAAGTAACAAAGGTTAATGTTTCATAATATAGAGAACTTTTCTCCTAGCAGTAAAATATCTTTTTACTTGGTAACACTAAGCAAGTAACACCATGTCTTCTTTGAGCAATCTATGTATCACCATGTCACATCTGCAGTTTTACTGGTACACACCATAACTCTTACGCACAGATTGTTCCCAGAAATTCATAGAATCATTAAGGGTTGAAAAGACCAGCAAGATCATCAAATCCAACCTTTGGCCAAAAACCACCATGTTCACTAAACTGTGAAGTGCTGCGTCCACTTGTTTTTTGAACACTTCCAGGGATGCTGACTCAACTACTTCCCTGGGGAGCCTGTTCCTATGCTTAACTGTGTTTTCAGTGGAGAAATTTTTCCTAATATCCAACCTGAACCTCCTCTGATTCAACTTGGTGCCATTTCCCCTTGTCCTATCACTAGTTGCCTGTGAGACCAACTCCCACCTCACCACAACTTCCTTTCAGATAGTTGTATAGGGCAATAAGGTCCCTCCTGAGCCCTCTTTTCTCCAGACTGAAAAACCCTTGTGCCCTAAGCTGCTCCTTAGGATTTATGTTTCAGACCATTTAATCATAGGTAATTCAGTCACAACTTTTCCCTTAGTTATAGCTATGCTAACTTGGCATAATTTTTAAGACTCAAAAACCAAAAGAAGAAGCTTGATCATCTACAGGAAGAGTGCAAATAACACAAGATTGGTCTGCTGGAGCAATTTCTGCCTGTTGTATAAAACATTTTGTCCTTATTAAGGCTGATTTTTTATTCAGAAATGAAATATGGCTTCTATACAATTTCTTTACTTGAACTCAGGCCTTAATTGCCACCTGTTACAACAACTCCTGTAGGCAGCTGCAGAGGACAATGCCCTGTAGGACCACAAAACAAAAAACAAGGCAAAACTATTAATTGTAACTTCTGCTCCATAACCACTGCTCTTGAGTCATGCAAAGCTCTGATCAGACAGTTCAAAACATTAACAAATCTTCAGTTCTGGAATCAGGAATTAGAGAAGACAGGGAAAATCTTCCAGAGATGGGTATCTCAATGAACTAGGATTGTTGCCCATAAAAGCATGGACAAGAAGTCATGGAAAACCTGGCAACAGAAATTACTAAAACCAGACTGAATGCAGCACAACCAGTACTGTAATAAACAATGGAGTAATGCTCCAGAACACTGGGGAACATCAAGAAGTTATTCTCCCACTCCAAGTAAGTGGCAATAAAAGCATTCAGTTAATAGATGTCTCATTATATCTAATCACTGAAACGAAGTCAAGCCAAGAAACAAAATTCACTTTTATATTACTGAAATAGTTTTTTCATTTGACAGAAACTGAAGACCCCTAACCCTTTCTGCTGAGTTGAAGCTTAATTACTGCTATGCCAACATACAATCATCTTGAAATAATAGCCCAGAATTAAAATACAAATCTGAAGTAGAATCATCAAATTTTAACATAATTACATGTTTCTTCAAATTGTCTCAGACTAGGCAAAATATGTATTTTGTATCTGCAATTGTTATTTTTATGAGGAATTAATTAGAAAGGTAAGTTACAACCAACACCGGTCTTCTTTTTTGTGACACTTCTAATGTTGAAGCCTAATGATTTGTAAATACAAAACACTATTTCCTTTCACATTCCATTTTGTCAGTTCTGTAGATTCAGAGATGATAGTTCTGCAAAACCAGCCTGTATTTTGACAATAGGCTGCCTCATCCAAAAAGTATGCAACACACTCCCATCTAAACACTACTAAACGATTGCAAGTCAGAAGTTCCCATTCTTCATAAATGTATTTTGTCCAGTCATGGCTTCCTACTAGCATTACAATTATTTGGAGCCACGTACTTGATTCTTGCAGTGCTAGCCCAAATAAAGAATATGAATGCACATTTTCTCTCTACAGTGATCATACAAATACTAGCCTATTGGTTGTCACTAGATAACCAACAATTTTAAATACAACTTTTATGGGTTATTTTGTTAGTTCAGTTCAAATCACAGTAAGGAGAAGAAATCATAACTATCTTCAAAACACATTTCCACAGAGAGAAGGAGAGAAAAAGGAGAAAACAGGTTTCCATGGTTACTTTGTTAACCATCTCCATTTTATTGTTTACATATTTTATAAACTAGACATTATAAAGAAATGAAATATTTATTAAGATCTACATTACAGAAAGCTCCCACCATATGTCATGTCTGTTTCAACAGCTGACTGTCCAGTGAAGCCCTAAAAGACACACTGACATTACTAGTTTCTGGTTGTATTAGGTACATTAGACAGGACAAACTCTTATTGAACACGCACAGAAGAAGCCCTTGATCCAAGTTCACTCAGTAACATTTCATCAGTAATTTCTTTTCAGTAGGAGAGGATGCCTTGCCTTGAAATCAATGCTAAAATTGCAGGTTTCTCACTTATAAGTAGAACTCTTTTCTTGGCTATCAGCTAAAACTTACTGATCACCAAAGGCTGCTCTCCAGCTCTATCCATTTCAACAGTTGCAGTTTTAATCATTTATTTCTGATGCAAAAGAAGTTCCCCTTATTTTGAGTTATCACCCTAAATGAAAGGTTAATTCTGCATAACAGCACTTTTCAGCAAAAATGTCATCTAAATCAGGTCATTTTTATTTTGTTTTCCTATAAATTTTTATTTTAACTAGGTTTCTTATTACTTGAGGGAGAAATGACAAGTAACTCTGCGATACTACACTAGTACTGCAAAGACTCCAGACCCAGAATCAAAAGCTCAGAAGTTCTATATGGAGTACCCAGCGTGGAAAATTCTGAAGGTATTTTGGAGTTCTTGGTATTTGGA
Organism: Corapipo altera; assembly: GCF_003945725.1. NCBI lineage: Eukaryota > Metazoa > Chordata > Aves > Passeriformes > Pipridae > Corapipo > Corapipo altera. The sequence goes on from NW_020884884.1 coordinate 5,715,415, forward strand.
TATCAACCTCATTCAGTTAAGAGGCAGCACTTGGCCTTAGGTCCCATATGCACATCCATCACACAGGAATGAGCTCATTCCAATACTGAAAGCAGCCCTGCAGTCCTAGAGTCCTGATCTCAGCAAAAGATGATAAAGTAGAACCATAGAATCACTGAGGTTGGAAAAGACTCTTAAGATCGTTGAGTCCAACCATTAACCTAACACTGCCAAATTCACCACTGAAGTATGTACCTAAGTACCACATTATGTATCTTTTAAACACCGTCAGGGAGAGTGACTCAAGTAGTACAGTACAGTCTATTTAAGTAGCATTCAGAGACAGACTTCTTGTTTTTCTTTTTATGAAGCAACATTTTTCCTGCTGTGTCCTAGCCAAAGAGTGTCCTGGAAACTGTTGTGTAGCTTAAACATTATCAGCCTGTCTAGCATCCTACAGATAAACTTCTATATGTCACTGCTGCTGTGTGCTTGCAAAAATTTCAGTCAGTGAATACATTTATTATTCTGTTAGACAATCTGTGAATTCTGCAGAGATCAGCTAATCTCTTTTCCATGACAGGATCAACTCTACTTAGGTTACTCTTGACCAAGATTTGCTCCTGAGTTTACCTTATACTTTGAGGGCATCCAAATGAGAAAATTTACCTGAGCAAGTCATGGCCTCTTTTGCCTCCCCTTTTCCGTCTATCCAGAAAAGATATTTTACATCTACACGAGTATGGCAGAACTTAAAGAAAAATATACATATACTGTAGTTTACATTCTAATGTTAGCTCCCTATAGTCAAAAGAAGACGGTATTTAAACTATTCTGCCTCACTAGCAAGTTGTAAATGTCCAATACTTAATATTTTCAGAGCAATAGTCTAATCCAGATTTGAAAAGCAATTCATTGTACCAAAATGCTAGATACATTTTAAAAGTAATCTCTAAATCTACCATAAGTGTCTCTGAAAGCACTAGCACATGGAATACTGTTATCCCTATAGCTACAGGAGATAATGTTTATTATGTAACACCAGTATTCACAAAAAATTGCGGAGTAATATACATCCTGATCATCTTTACTTCAGTTGAGGTGGAATTCTTCTTTATTTAATGGGTTTTTTTAAGTTTGGGGTTACATCACGTACCTCAGGCACGCAAATGGCATTTTTCTATTCTCATACAACAGAACAGCAGAGGCTGGTTGGAAAGTAGAGTCAACTTTTCAAGTATGTGGCTATGCAGCTTGGGAGAAAGTGCTAAATCTTCTCCAGGAGAAAGGAAGCAAGAACGGTATGACAGCTGACAGTAAGAATTATCCTTTGGCTGCCGTGACCTTAGCTCTTTCTTCAGCACTGCAATTACATTTTTGGGATAGAGTAGGAGCCTACAGCATGTTATTTTACTCTCTTATTTCGGACAGTAAAATAAATAGAAGCCTGATGGTTTTGACCCGTCATTTCTTCAAAAACATATGAATTTTACCCAATTATTTATTTGTGACCTCTAAGATGGAAGTCTGCCTAAGATTTTGATTCACATGGCCTAATTTCTTTAGCAGGTAAGGAAGGAGTGCTTCCCCTTAAACTGCATACCATAAAGAACATACATTTGCAAATATATTAACTGACATATTTTATACATGCTTTCTTGATTTTACCTTAGCTGCTTAAAAGATCACTTTTTTCTACAGTTCCCTATTGACATTTATAATCCATCCAAGTATGAGCACATACAGACTTTAAAAAGTCACATTATTTCCTTTTTATCTTAATTTATATCTGTGATAGAACAACTCCAAATCCAGTAGTTACTTCCTGTCCTGTTTTATCATCTGTTCTTGGTGTTACATAAAGTGCTTATACTAAACATTGCTGAGCTCTTATATAGCATTCTTAATCCATAGATCTCAAACTACTTTACAAAGGATGATCATTATCCTACTTCATCTATGAAAAGAAAAACCATGGAGATCTTCAGGGTGAAATTCAGATCTCACTGACTTAATTCCCACAGTCCACAGAGAAACTGGAATTGCACCTCACATCATAGTATCATTGGGCAACCAGGGCAGCATCCACACCTGCAGATGGATTCCAGAGCCTTCCCTAATACTGTTGGCCTGTGATTTGCACTCAGCAATTCCACACACCACTTAGCCATCAATTCAGAAAGAATTGGCTTTCAATACAGTATCTTATTCAGCTTGACATTCACTAAAACGCCTCCCATCCCACACAGGCAGCACTTTTAAATTATGTACTCTGCCCTTCTCTGAATACCCTGTTTACAGCTCTAAACACACTAACATTGCCATCAGTGATGGAAATAACTGAGTCAAGTCCTCTATTTGGGCTTTACTACTGAAATCAATACTGCTGCAGACAGATACAATGGTAACAAGGTCTGATGCCGCCACTTAGGTGTCTCAAAGTATTTTCACTTCCATACACAAACTCTGAAACCACCTGATCTATGGGTAACTAGATAGCCGTTATCAAGCCTCCTGTTTCATTCATTCCTCCCCTCTTTTAGATTTGTTTCTCATGTTCATTCTTTGCACCTTGCTTTAAGTTAGATGTTTAAACTCAGACTTCCTAAACTCTATAAACTCTGATGGACTATTCAAAGATCATAGAACCAAGTACCGGAGCTTAGAGGGACAAGGACTGAAAGCAGACTGCATACAAACAAAGTTTACCAGGGTGTCAATTTGATTGAAACTGCTGGACAGCCACAAAAGAAGCAGTAATGGTACCTACTTCAGTAACACATCTGAGGATGTACTATTCAGACATCTGAGAAAACTCTGGAACTTAAAACTTCAGATTAAAGTTATGGGGTTATTGCTTTAACATACTATATCACAACCACCTCAAAACCACTTATGGACCCATGCAAGCTAAGGCAAGCTGACCCTGAGCACAAAGATGAGCTGAAGAGCCATGATCTTCAGGGAAGGATTCTGAACACTGCGGTCTCCATAACTCTACACGATGAATTAGTCAAGGAAGAGAAATGCATGCAATCTTTCCTGCCCACAAGAATGAAGGGAATCGTTCTGTACAGGTTATTCTGAGCAGCTATGAAGGGAATCATTCTGTATAGGTTATCCTGAATCGCTGTTCCTAGAATGCCACATGTTATATGAACTACCTGCTGTGTAAACTGGTGCTTTCAGGAAGAGAAGGCGCTAAAGCAGAAGAGGTTGTATCTTCCAGAAGAGATTGCATCTTCCGGAATGCGCATTTCCTAGAATGGGACCGTCTTCCACAAAGCACAGAGGCAGCCCCATGGCCTCCCATGTCATTCCCCGAAACACCCGCCGGGCTCCAGGAGCCGCCGGTCCCGGACCGGGCGGGGGGCGGAGCAAGGGCTCCCCCCGGCGGCAGCCGCGACGGGCGCTGCTGCTGCTACTCCTATTCCTGCTGCTGCTACTCCTATTCCTGCTGCTGCTACTCCTATTCCTGCTCCTGCTCCTCCTCCCCGTGACCGCTGCTGCTGGGGCTTCCCCGCCCCCGAATCAGCCGCAGACAGAAATGTAAAAGCCGCCGGCACTGAAGGATTTATTTTCTCCCGCACGCGGTTCTTTCTCAACGGCAGGACGGGACAGTAACCTCAGAGCAGCAGCGGGGCAGACCGCAGAGTTTAGTCCGAGGCGTGTCCTGGCTACGGTCTCATTTACTGTGCTGCATACAACTAATTTACCGGAAGCCACAGTAGAGAAGAATGTTTTTCTCATCCTATTTTTTTCCCCCGCATTTTTTTTCTGGCTCTGATCTACATCTTAACAATTCTATTATAAATAGCACATGGCTTTCCGAAACACATCTAAAATATAAGACATGAAATAACTTTGAGACTGAAGTTTATACCAACCATATCCTCCTATCTGGAGATGTAATCGTGTCTCTTACCATGCCAAAGTACAAATATGGACCACAACATGTAAAAGAGAAAAAGACAACACTAAAAGTATTTCAATCAAAAAGAACACAAAATAAAGCAGAATTCTCTAAACTTATACTCCAGGTCATATGAAACTTTACACATGTTTAATTTTAACTAGAAGTGCTTGGTGGGACTGGAAGTAGTACATAAGTAATATTTCTTATGTAATTAATATTTCTTACATATTGACTTTCTTGACTCTGAAATACAGGTTGCTTCAGTATAAAAGATGCAAAGTCTTTGAAATCACATGCAAACTCCAGCCAAATTCTGGCACTTAGAGTCAGGGACAAAAAAGTTTCTGTGACGTAATTTCCTGGACTACACAAAGAATAAATCCAGAATCCTCACAATCTCAGGTTGGTCAAGACTGCTAGGCACACACTTTCTTCTATTACACTGAAATACAACCTTTGATGTAGATCCATTAAAATATTCAGTAAAATTATTTAAAAGCAACCTGAACTGAATCTCTAAATACTTCACATTTCACAAATGGTGTATCTCTTGCTCATAGATAGTAACTCAAACACCCCACAACAAAAATAATAAACTGTTTTAATTCACAGTTGCAACACATAAACATGATGAGATCTGTACATTGTTAAGCCCGACTTCCCCATTCCAACAGTTTAAGTTAAATGTCACATTTACATAACATTTACATAAAGATTCAGTTTTGTTTATACAAATCCCAGCCTTATTTTTGCAACATGCTCAATGCTAATTCATTATGTAACAACAGATTGTTTGCTCTTTTAAAAAAATAAAAGGTTTAATTTTGAGAAGGTGTTTGAGAGAACACAGTTGCTCTGAAGCAATTTAGCACCTAGTCTTCATTACTGCTTCATCAAGTTTTGGGGTTTTTTTTGTTTTAAAACAAACAAGATGTTTTGGACACTGTCCCACTCTAAAACAGACACCCCAAATGATGCTATACATCATGGTCACTTGTACAGTTCATACTTACGTCCAGTGCACATACAACAGAAGAGTCACAGAGCCTTCCAACACAACCCACTCGACTTCAGTTACGGACTTTTAGCAATGGTAAGGCTTGATCTTGTAGTTGGGAAAATTTTAGAAGAATCCAAGCACTATCCAGCTTGTTGTTTGGGGTATTTTTAATATCATTTCAGTGTTATCACTGCTTTCAATAGGAACGCAATTAGACCAGTGCTAACCCCTTCAAAAATCACCAACACCAGCAAACATAGCAAAACCTCCAGCATGTCTGAAAGCAGAGCTCAGAAAAGTCTGCAATGCGGCTGGATGTAGCCGCAGTATTTTATAAAAAGAGCTATATTTTTCAGCTCCTCCATACAGAGGTCTCTATGGATGGATTGGCTGCTGTTCTCTTCTGTGTTTTAGAATCTTAAAATGATTTTTGCAGAAACTTAAAGGAAGGTCCCATATCAAAAGTAAATTTAAAAGAAAAAATTCCTAAGTTAATACCACTACCTCTTCACAGCAATGAAATAAACACTGTAACCTTAAAATTACTTATTAGACACACAAATAATCACATCTAGTGATTATTACAATCATGTTTACTAGCAACAACACTCCATACTTGGTTTAGTATGTGCTAACTTAATCACAAAATTTCAAGTCTGTACAAAAGCTTTCTCCAGCACATCACATCTACATCACAACATTCACAAAAGATGGCAAACAACACCTTAGCTCCCTGGTAAAGGTGGCATTATTACAGTGGGCTTTTTTTTCCAAAGAGATGTTTCTGTAATTGAAACATCTTCTTTCATAATCATACTTAGTTAGAACCATGATCCCTCCTTCATCATGGGACCATTCTTCCCTTACACAGAGGTGCCCTTTTCCTAATTAAAAATCAGGAGATGTGACAACACATAGCAGATTTTGATCCTAGAGGTAAACTATGCCATGCTTCACCTAAGAAAACTCAAAAAGGGAGTGATTTTCAAGTTTTGTGTTCGGAAAACCTTTGCACCAGGGAATAAGCTAAACCTTAAATAACCTGAGTCAAAGTAATTGCAAACCATGGGGGGAGCTGAGAGCACTGCTAACAGATGGACACCTTTGGGAGACACTGGGGGTGCGTGGTCCTGCAGTTCTCTTAAAAGCCAGATCTGTACTGAAATGAGTATGATTCACACTTTTTCAAAGGCACAGCAGTGCTGAAAGTGTAGAGATTTTTCCAAAGAATCTTGCCTGCAGGAACTGTCATTCTTCCCCACTGCCCTCATCAGTGCTGCCCTAAAGGAAGTATTGTTTGGCATTAGGACAGTAAATATTCTCACAAGTTCACAGTTTTATTTCATCCTGTGCCCTGTTCTCAGCACTGGATGAAGTGCTTGGATAAAATAGTTTCAGTGAGCAAAGAGCAACAGGCAGCCTCTCTTGCTCTTTCTCCTCTAAACTGCTAGCCCAAAGGCTATTTCTATGTATTTTAAACTCTGAAAAATACATCCATTGCCCCATTCTGAGAATGTTCAGATTAAGAAGAAAAAAGGTTGTTTTTCCTGGAGTCACACTGGAAAAATATTACCGTGTTTGTATAGCATTCATGTGATTTAAATACATGATTAGTAATTTTGCTGATCATAGAAGTAGTAACAAATAGTTTCCTTTATATAATTGTGTGAACACAGTGGGTAAAAAAAACAAACAAACCTTCCAAGTATAGTAGTATATTTTTCATGAGTACTATCAAACCCCAGTTTTCATCACAAAAGTCCTAATCTTTTCCCTATGAATTTCCAGGATCCCTGCTTCAAACATGATGGTGTAGCTAACAAATTTTCAAAACCCAGACCCCCACGTACTCAGCTGCACTTTACTTTTACATATAGTAGTCCCATGATCCCACTTGATTTCAGCATGCAAGTACAATGATTAGAAAGCTAGTCCCAGAACCCAGTTCAGCACAAGTCAGTACACAACACATTATCCATTACAGTATGTACCTATCAATTGCACATTTAAAAATATGGGATTTTTAAACTTTTCTGAGTTATCTTAAAAGCAGTATCAGAAGCACAGTTCAAGACACAGACAGATAGCTTGGCAAAAATTATTTTCTATTTATTTTTTGCTAAGAACACAGAAAAAAAAAGTGTAGTTGTAACTCTCTGTAATACTTTGTGTCATGCTTCACTTGAGGAAGCCACTGATTGTTTATGCCAAGCTAGTACAGTCCTAGTTCTTTCAATCAGCATTTAATTAGGCAGATTATCCTTTTAACATAGACTATTTTTTTAGTTTTGTTTGCCCCACATTTTGTCTTTGAAAGTATCATAGTGGGTTTCCTGTTCCATCATGGGGTAGCATCGTTATATTTTAAAAAATATAATATCTCTTGAGCATTTCAAATCCCAATTCATAGATTTTCAACACTTCCTGCAACTCAGATTTGTTTGATTTTTTGGTGGTTCAGGCTTTTCCTTCCCCACTCTTTCCATTTCACACAGAAACTGAAATTGTGAAGAGGACCATTTATGACAGATACTTTATGAACACAGAAGGAGATGATCTGCAAGTTCTCAGGAGCTTAGACTGTCTAAATAGGCAAAAAAATGGCAATAATTTTCTAAAATTCACAAGGCAGACCAACAGCGGAGATTAACACCAAGTCTTCTATCTCCTAGTCCAAAGTCATCTACTGAAACAAAAATTTTTTTAGTTAAGAAAACACAAGCAAAACTCATTCTGCTACAAAAGAAGGGAAAAAGATTTCCTCCTCAGCAGTACAGTTACAGAGAAAGCAGATAATGTTTCCCCAAGTAGTTAATAGAGGCAGGTAACAGACTGAAAATAAAATAGTAAAGCTAAGGTTAGAACACCACACTGTATAGGATACAGTTGGCTTTGAAAAAATGATACATTAGTCAAAGATGACATTCGACTCATTTGAATTCCATGGCTATTTGTAGTCCCAGATCACATGAGCATATAATTCAAATACTGCATCCCCCACAGGATGTAAAATGATGCCATATGAGAGAATAATATCTTATTACCTTCTTTGTATAAAGCAAATGAAAGCATTTTATGGCAGAAGCATTAGCAGGGACTGTACTTCCTTTACAACAGCAGTATATTTTTAAACCATTTCTTAATATGATGATTTCAATTTCTTATATGATTATTAAAAAAAATTCTGCTGGTCACAATATAGATGCAACAAATTTTGTAGAACTGATACTAGAACTTATATGTATTCAATTGTCTAAAAACTCTAAACCACACTGAAATACAAACATATTCAGCAATATTAGCACTAGAGCTGTCTGTTAAAAGTTGTCATGTTCCATGCGAAGAAATACACAACATAACCCAAATGTTACACAGCATACTGCTCAAAAGTTATGAGATATCAAGAAGTGGGTTTGCCTGTGCAACCTGAAAGCAAATCTGATTTTCCCTGTGACATAAGCTTTGTGTGATCTCGTATCTTTTATACTTTTTATAGCCTTTGTATTATTGTCCAGTTGGCACCCAGACCTTGGACAGAAACTTCCATTTCTTCCTGGATTTAGCCATGATACTAATAATCTAGAGAAGCAGAGGACAAAGTGAAGTGAACACTTACAAGTGTTCTCTGATGATAAGCCTAAGGCAGAGAAATGTTCCTTAGGCATTTACAATTCTGTCCAGAGCTGTATGCTTCTTTCACCAGCTACAGCCAAGAACAAGTAGCAGGGTTCTGAAAACATTAGAGAATGCGTGTTTCAAGTGAGTGACCAGAGGAGCGAAAAGTAATCAGGAGTAATCAACCTGTTAAGAGTTCTGAAAGTCTGTGAATTGGTGCCAAAACCACTGCATTAAGGCCAAAAGACTCATGTGTAAAACAGAGTCTTCAACCAGGAAATATGACAAAGTAGCCTAAATAATGAGTTCAGTAGCAAGGCCAAACCAAGGAACACCTAACACCACCTGATCCTTATGGCAGGACCCAAGCAGCATACTCTGGTTCATACAGGCTGGGTTCATTCTTCCAAGGTAGAGTTCTTCACTGATAGATATTTCAACATTTTAGTCTAATTAATTCTCTAAGTGCCCAAAGACCATGGCAAAATTCATCTTTCATGGCACACATAACAATTCTTTGTAAAGATCAGTAGATAATAATAGGTATTTTATTAAAAATGAAGGCAAACGCATTATTGGTGAACACCTGTGATTTTGTCCCCCCCAAAAAAAACTCTGAACAGCAAAACCAGTTCCTCAGTGTACCATTCAAATTTACTAACCTCCTTTTTCTGGTTGAAATGCCCTGCTTTAATCACTTCATTCCTCTAATGTCAGCAAACAGAAACAATTATTCTACTTTTCTTATCTTCAGAACATAGTCCATCCCATGCATTGAATACATTCAGTTTTCTGTGGAAAATACCAAACTCCCCTCCACATTCACAATTTTCTATAAAATTCAAGCCCTTATTAGAAGGTATGAGAGTACTTGAGTTACCAGTGGAAAATACATTTTAAAAGCTTTTCTTCAGTATAAGAAAAATTAAGATTTTCTCAGGAATGAGTGGAACACTGTCATTGAAATTTCCTAAGTCAAGGTTTTCCTGAAGGACACCTGAAGATGTTCCTCAGAGGGTGACAATGGGTACATATCTAAGACAAATAGTTAAAGTTTCTCAAACTAATATATAAATAGAAGATAAGAGAATCTTTCCATAGAAAGTATAAAGTAGTATTGAATTCACATGGTCATTTCTACTTATAAAAACAGAAATGTTTAACATGTTTGCTGTTTTTTCTAAGATACAGTTTTCTTCATAGTAGCTAGTAAGGGCTGTGTTTTGCATTTGTGCTGAAAACAGTGTTGATGAAAACACAGGGATGTTTTTGTTACTGCTGAGCAGCACTAACACACAGTCAAGGCCTTTTTTGCTTCTCACAGCACCCCACCAATGAGTGGACTGGGAGTGCACAAGGAGGTGGGAGGGGACACAGCCAGGCCAGCTGGGCCAAGCTAATCCAAGGGGTATTCCATACCACATGGTGTCATGCTTGGTGTTTAAAGCTGGGGGAACAAGAAAGCAGTGGAGGGATGTCCAGAGTCATGATGTTTGTCTTCCCATGTCACTCTCACACATGATGGAGCCCTTCTTTCCTGGGAAAAGTTGAACACCTGACTGCCCATGGGAAGCAGTGAATGAATTCCTTGTATTGCTTTGCTTGCATGTGCAGCTTTTGCATTACCTGTTAAACTGCCATTATCTCAACTCATGACTTCTCTCAGTTTAATCCTTCCAGTTCTCTCCCCATCACAGGGGTAGTGAGCATGTGGCTGCGTGGTGCTTGACTGCAAGCTGAGGTTAAATCATGACAATATGGAATTGAAATTCAAAATAAGTATTAGCTTACCTGACCAGAAAGCGATGTAAACCAACATCAAAACTTCTGTAAGAAAAAAGATTCACAATATTTTAATTATTAAAGAAATATTTTTCTCTTGGGTATTGTACAGACACTGTATTTCAAAACATTAATACCAAAGATAAATATAAAGTTACTGGAATTGATAAACCAGAAGCAAAAGTCTAAAACACAATTTCTTTTCTGTAATGACATAAAATTTAAGATGAAATTTAATCTTTTAACATGATTTAGATGCATGTTAAAAAGCTCACAAATTCCTTGTTGGAGTATTTATTCAATAAACTATTAACATTCAGACTATTATAACCCACATAAAGCATAAATTGTGTATATTCTGTTATTGGAAATAATGTAAGCATACTAATGACCAGCAAGTTTGCTCATTTTGTCACACGCAAGTAGATCCTCTGCGCAAAACTACTGTGGAATCCTTTCTTTCCCCTTTTCTCCTCTGTACTGCACTAAAACACAAGGGATAGCTGTCAATTCTCTCCATGATAAAGAATAACCAAAAAACCCCTTATGTCTCCTTCAGATATAGAATATACCAAGAAGTAGACCTTCCAAGTGTATTCCGCTCAGATTGGTGAGGAAATTAAGTTTGAGGCCTTCTGACAGTAAGTACAAGTTAAATCACATTAGATTACAAGAACCATGTCTGAAATCTCCAGCACTAACAACATACATTGACAGTAACTGTCAGTGTTTCTTTCCATTTTTCATTTCCTCCATTGCTCAGACAACTCAGGAGAACCAAGCTCATGAACAACTAATGGCAGATCTCTGATGCTACGTGAAGGTATCTGCTTATTTGAGACATTTACCTAATATCCTAAGTATGTGCCAACTTTATGTGAGTACCAGTATAATCCCAGATTAACTGTGTGCCTAACAGCACAATTGAAAAATGCAAATGTCTTATTTCCAGTGCTGGACTTGCTCTGAAATGGGCTTACATTTCAGGTACACAGCAAACATTTTGGCATATACTAAGCTCTTCAGCATTCTATTCCAAAAAACATAATTGGTCATTTGAGTACAACACAGTCTTATTTTAACAGTACTGCTTGCAATGTGCTGCTTTCTACCTCAAAGAGCAAGATAAATCATCAGATAGCTAATGGCATCCTGATATCAGTAGATAGATAATGAGCTGCAGAAATTCTAGGAGTTAACAGGGAAGAAAATTCCACTGGTTCAGCTGGGTGGAGAGGAGCAAATTTTTCACTTAAAAGCTGCCTTGCAGTAGAAAAACTATGTCAGGAACATGAGCTGGTCATTATTAAATCTGTATTTTTCACATTCCTTTCCTGAAATCATTGACCATTTTACATTATTGTTACGTTACTGTGCAATTAAACAGCATGAAGTGCATCCAGTTATCTTTCTTCATTCCTCCTGCCTGGACACATACTGTAATTTGGCTCCTTCTCTTCACTAAAATATTCTGTGTTGAACAGACGGTTTGCAGTATCAGAGCTGCCCACAGTGTGTTTTTATAGCTCTGAAAACCTTTTCTTCCTAGGACCAAAAATTCAGTATGTTTGTGCTGGGATGGGGAGAAGAAAAAACTGGTACAGTTTCAGAAGAGAGCTGTATGCTAAACAGCCCTCTTGCACTTCTTCAGCCAAGCTCATCTGCTCAAGTTCTTCAAGCTATTCTCTGATGGCAGTAACCAATCTGGTACACTCTCTGAAGGGACAGAAGAACCAAGCTTCTTGTGGACAGGGATGTGGAGCACAAAAATATCATTGCTTTTGACACTGAACCAAAAGCCAAAGGACTTTGCTTACCACAAGCATGGAAACTGAAAGGTCCTGCTAACTTGAGATGATCAGAGCTGAAGGAGGTTGGGGTGGACAAAGCTAAGGCTGAGTGGGTTCAGACAAGGAGGGAAAACAAAACAGTTTGTATAGATATCATGACATGCCATCTCTTCTCTCATTTTTCACTCTTTGCAAAACATAATGCACTTGCTACTAAAAAAGTTTGGTAAGTTTTTTTCATCTGGGCTTTAGCTATTGAATATTTTTTGGAAATATTTTAATAAGTATTAACAATGAACATGCATAGAAACAATTTATTAGAATAAATGAAAAAGAAAAATTATCAGAGCCTCACTAAGTGTAATTCAGCATACATAGACAGGGTCCATTATTCCTCAGTTGATTTTGTACTGATACATTTCAATAGTCTACCCAAGATCCTCAGTTCTCAACAGTGTAAGCAGTTGTTTAACTGTGCTATGACCAAAAGAATTTTTAGAATATACAGCATCATCTGACTGTGCACCTAGATCTTAAAGATCCCACAGGACAGTATCATTGATTAGGTCCAAAAGCAAGAACAACAAGGCTGAACAATTTCAAATTGTAAATGGAAGAAATGGTTGCATTACTTAAGGCTATGGATACTGTGTACATACATCTTGGTTAATGAATAGAAACATTGTGCAAGGCAAAAATATTGAGAAGATAGGATTATGGGAGGCTAGTTTTGACAAAAAACTACTACAGACACTTTTGACTGTTCTGCTTGTTCATATTTAAATACATACTGCAGTTAAGTCTACAAATAAAGTGAAAATACAGTGAAGTAGCAGAGGCAACAGATCTGGTAGATGCATCTATTCTCAGATGGAAAAGTTAAAAAGGGGTAAAGAGGGTTTGTAGAACAATGTTAAGACTGCAACCTGGGGGTGGAATAAGCATCTTCATTAAATGAAAAAAGAGAACAAATAATCACACTGTATTGGCATTAAAAATGTCATAGCAATCCCTTCAACATCAGAGGACTCCACCTATGAGGCATGACAGTGTCCCTCACAATTAACACAGAATTACACCTGCCATATAAAATACATCCATATTTACTTGATATTACAGTATAGTCTATAATGAGTTTCACACAGCTTGTAAAATCCTGAGGTTCTCTGCAAAATACACAATTTATCTGATAGTTCTTGCAATTTAGGGTGCCTCAGTTACATAAAGGTTTCAGAAATGCTTTCAGAAATCCTGTAACGAGCACAAATTTTCAAAATAAATGTTCTTATTAAAATCTAAAACAAGAGAAAGGATATCCACAGCAATATGAGTGAAAAGTGATTTACCAGTTAGATTCTCTATTCTATTCAAATGTTGGTAGCAATATAGTATCTCAAATTTGTGAAAAATAAGTAAAATCTAGTTTATCAAAATAGTAATGGTCTTTGGACAGAACAAAATCTTGACTAGTCAGTGGAACAATAAAGGGGAGATATATTTAACCTCAATTTCATAATCATAATTACATATTGCAGATAATTTGATAGGGTTTTTTTTAATAAAAACATCCCTAATTCTGTTCCTCTGAAGGGTAGTTTTGAATCACAGTTCTGTACACACCTATCAATGTTTTTGTTAAGCATGGAAGTTTCAGTTTGATAGAATTCAACAAACGGTTATATGTACAATCCATCATCATCAACTACACTAAACCAACAAAGACCTTTTCCAAGGGGTCTTTGAAACCTCTGCCTGCAAGCATACATCTCTCTCCTCAAGGTACATTTTCAAAATTATTTCACAGATGTGCAGCTTCTGCTCTGAAAGCTAAATGCATAATGCAACAATCTGCCTCCAAATTTGCATTGAGCAAAAGGCTGATGGGGGGAAATTAAAAAATCATATGCACATGTCATCCATTGGATTGTTCTTGGTCCCACTTTCCACAAAGCTGTGCTTTCCTTTAACTGAGGTCCACACTCTGGTTCCTCAAAAGAGGAATTGTGTGAGCCTTTAGCATACAACTTTTAAACTCAATGAAGTTATACCAGCCTATTCTATTTAAGGACTTGACCCCACATTGACCTAGATGAAAACTGCTTCTTATTAGCTGTTTTAGGGACTACAGTTTACAATTCCAGTGTGATGGCTAAGGGACCCACACACACAACGAGGTTTGATTGTTCAGACCTCATACCTAATGATTTACAATGATACAAAAAACATAAGTACTGAGCACATGTCAGGATCATAAGAAACAATTTAAAGTTAGGCTAACTACTAGAGACATTTTTTTATGAAATTAATTGCAATAAATTTGAATCTCAACTCTGATTTTGTATATCCATATTTTTAAGCCATGTGCTGAAGAGAAACCAGCAAAGTTTGTTTTCTGCCAGTTCCTCCCCAGGACTGCTGGGCTGCATGCTACTCCTGGAAACAAAGCATGCAACATGCAGTATAGTCCGGGAAGATCTGACTAATCATGTACTTCAGCAAAGATGCCCACTGCAGGCAGTACATCACCACTCAAAAGTAGATAGTGGCATGATTCTTACTTTGGGCCCTACTTTAGGGGAGTAGACCTACATAGATAGTTTGCCATTTGTAAAAAAGCAGGACTACCCACATTTCCCTGGAGCAAACAATATAATTGCACTTACATATCTTCAAATCAGTTAGCCTAGTTGCCAGTTATGGCAATGATGAAATCCAACAAGTAGGTTACTTGTTCTAGTTCTAGTACTCTGGATATTCACCATCTCAAAATAGCATTGTAGTTGCTGCAATGTTTCAACAACGGTTCTTTGCCATTCCTTTTAAAACATGGTTAAACTTGACATCAGAAAGTCTAACTCATTCCCATATCCTCAGAGTAGCCTGCCCTATTTAATTGTAGAACTGTGTTTGCAAGGCCAGCACTTCCATTAGCTGTCTTTTCAAATAAATGTGGCATTTAGCCAGTGAGCTGCTGACCAAGAGTCTCTCCCACAACAGAACATTTCACACTGGAGACTGAGAGGTCATTGAATGGCATCTGCTTTCACTGACACAGCACTCAAGTCACTTCATTGTTCCTAATTCTCAAGCAATGTCTTACTGGACGAATGCACAAAAGACTGTAAACATAAGAATTCCTCTGACAGATGCCCCACCACTTAGCAGTTCCAAACTACTTTTCTGAATTCTCCTATATCTGCTCATGTTTTTTCTAATGCTGCCTGTGGCAACCTTCCCAGCAGGCAACCCCTCAAAGATGTATGCTTCCAAATTACAAATAATCACAAGTCTGCGATGTAAATCTGAAACAATTTTTAAAGTCTTGTCTGAAGAGTAAGATTACTACCAGGAAAGCAGATAAAGTCTATATACAGATTTTGTAAGTGCTATTTTTTAATGTCTCAATGAATTATAAAACTTTCTAAAGCAAACCCCCCAGAGGGGGCACACCTACCAAGTATTTTCCAAGTAGTTACTGGTACCTATTCATTCATTCTCATCATTATCAAGTAAACATCTGGGAAAGCCAACCATATATTTAGAAGACATTTTGCCTGTCTATAGCTTGCATTGATTCAGACAGTTTTCTACAAATCTACCTGAAACCTACACCTTCTAGCAAAGCTTGTCTCTTCAGTGACAAATCAGGACAAGTCTTCCTCTAAATAGCATAACTGCCACCATACTTTACATACACTATTTATAAAGCTGACGCACAACTTGAAATAGAAAAACAACAATTAAAGTGTCACAGGTGATGTTACAGTAGAAATAAACACAGCAAGCTAACTGAAAATATTCACTTAAAATGCCAGATTATTTAGTGTTGCTAGTTTTTAAAATGAACATAGAAAGATGCATAATGAAAAATGCAATGCAATCCAATATAATAATCTGTTTGGATTTATCTATAACCCAAACTATGGAATATACTTTTGGACACTGAGCTTTTATAGTCACCTTTAAAGTCAACATACAAGCATGTTCTTGGAGCTATCATTTTCAGCCTTTCAATTACTGCAATACACTCAGTGAATTCCACCCACACTTAGATACTAGTCTGATATGGTAGCAGAATTGAGAACAAATACATATATGGACCTCTTTTGGCATTCCTTCAAGATAAATAATAACAAATCCTTTCATTTCCTATGCATCTCCATTCTTACCATGCAACCTAGAACAAAAATCCTAGCTCAACCCAATAAGAAAATTTCTGTTTAAGTGAATTCAATGTTCTTTTAAACATCAAGATCTTAAGAACTTGCTAAGCCTAGATATCAAGCTTCAGTGGACTGTCTTTTGTTTGCAAGCTTTGATTTTAACCATCTGCAATGCAGCAAACTAGTAGCTTTCTTTCATTTCAATGTAAAAACACAGCTAAAAGTAAAAAAAGAAAATCTATGCTATTTGAAGGAAAAAATATGAAGACTGTCAAATGCTTTCATATCATATCTTTGACAAACAATTTCTTGTTACAGTAATAATAAGCAGGACTTGTATATACACGAAGACATCTTTTTATCATATTCTCTGACACTTGCTTAAGGACATGCTGGAATTTTAACACTTCATGCTTAGATAGAACACTTTGAATCTGTGTTCTGTTTTTTCCTGGAATGATTCAGCAGTACAAACATTTAGCTTACTTCACAAAAAGAATACTCTGTAGTTATGTGATCACTTTAAGGTAAAACTCTAAACATTTTACTCCGGAAGTATTTACTGCATAGCATCATAGGAAGAAGCCATAAGGGTGGTGGAAATCCACAATGAAATCCTGACCCCATCAAAATCAGGAGCAAAACCCTCACTAATTTTAATGGAAACAGAAATACACCTGGACTGACTCTGAACAGCCTGTATAAGACAGAATACAGTCCAACTTTGGTATACATTTTGTTAGACACAACTTCACCTCCAAATAGAAAGCATCAATAAGTCTCAAAGCTTCATCCGCACAGTTTCAGTTATTAGCTGGGATCTCAGGTTGGAGACATGCATAGTAAAAATAACCTACAATGAGACAGCTGCAAGGAGAAAGTTCTTTTGAGGACCACATGCAAACACTTCACAACGCTAGTGGCCTCCAGCCTACGAATTGGATCCATGACCTAATGTGTTTTGTTGTTTTATTTCAAATCAAACACAGAACTTGCATTATATCAGAAAGCCTGAGGAAAGTTTTAATGATTGTATGCAGTGACTCCCCCTCAACCCTGTAATCTCCTGGCCAGAAAGAGAAGCAGAACTTTCAGCAGGCATCAGTCATTGCCAGTGTTAATGTAAGATTACACACAGGTATGCCTACTCTGGAGGCTTTAAAATAAATTAATTCTGTTTCTCACATATCAAATCACATTGGATCTTGGTGATACAGTTCACAGACACTTTCTTAAAAAGAGCAAGTCTCATTTGTATTCTGTTAATCTCTCCTACAACCCTTCAGAAGAAATATTGCTTTAATTTTATACCTTCCTCGATTCTTCAAAAGCCTGTGGTAGCTCATGGAGAGCAGATGAAACCTAATGCCCATTAGTGGCAAACTCCCATAGGGTAAGTTTTCCCTCAGTCTTTCTCACATAAGACTCTTGCACTGCAGTGTGATTGTCCAATTACTATGAGATCTCTCCTCTTATTGCAAACAGAACAAACAAGTTTATTAACAGCCATTACTCATTTTCTACAGTATTTGTGAGCCAGCAGAGTGCTGTTTGCTAAATGTGAACAGCAGTAATAGTTTGTATCAATGCAGAGCTCTATGTAAACTACGGTGAAGAATGGGGGTCACAGGTGATTAGCAGTAGATGGGCTTAGTTTCATTGTTAAAAAAGCCCAGCAATTTTAAATTACAGTAACAATGCAGTCACTACACAAAAGAAATTCCAACTATTATGTAATTTAGATCCAAGTAGAATTAGGGTGCTTCATTATTTTGCCTCTTTTTACACTCCAAAGAAACAAATAGATTTTTTTCTCTTCTGAAGAGATTTAAGGAACCTTTTAAAGCTTTAATATAAACAGAAAATTGAGCTGTACAGTGGATAACTGTAGCCTGCAACTGTAGCATTTAGCTGATTTCAAAAAAGCAGTTTAATCTTTTGTCTTCATCAGTGAGAGAACAACTACTGGTCCAGAACTACAGTCTTTCACATATTCAGGTAAGATGTTAGCTAAAAATCTGTCACAGATCAATACCCAGCTTTAAGCATCACAACAGTTAACAAAAAATACAGTAAATCAGGGAGAGTGTTATTTTTCAACTTTAGAAACAAGTTATTCTACTACTAAAAATGTGCAGTAATTCTGCAATTAAATGTCCAACATTGGGGCAAGAAGGTGAGGTATTCTGATATTGGCAAGCAGGTGTAACATTTAAAGGCTACATGTAACTCCACAGCCTTTCTAAGGAAGGCTCTCCTCTTCAAAAGCCCAACCTGACTTGAGCTGCCACTCCACACAGTAGCTGTGTGTTTAACACCAAATCATACTGCTGAGGGGTACCAAGGGGTTGTAGGTGGAAAGGACACACAGGGAGATCTGCCTCACATTCAACCCTAGTTCCTACATACCAACAGACGGAAAAAGAGCCCTTCCTTTTCCAAGACTCACACCCAGAATCCTCAAAGAGCACATAAAAATCTTCTCAAGAATGAAAACTAATATTCATTAAGCATTTTAAAGCACATAAGCCACCACTCTATACTTACATAAGCTTTCCATGATGAAACTGTTCTTATGCATGTTATTTCTACTACCGATATGGGATCCGGTTCAGTCTACTTATGCAGACAGGACACAAACCAGATCTTATGATTTCACAGTGTTAAAGTCTGCAAACATAGGCTTCTGCGCACTTTGGCAATATTGATTTATTCTATTCTTAATTTTCAATACAATTTTCCCTTACTTCATAAGCACTAGGCCATTTCAACACTATTTAGTCCAAATATCCTTTTAAATCTTTTTTCATATTTAAGATATCATGTCTAAAAACATAGAATGGAGAAAAGATGCCTTTTAATTGTGAAATAGAAATCTGCAGCATTAACATTTTTTTAAGATTAAAACCAGCTTTTAAAAAAAGCTAGATAATTAAAAGACATTTTTATTTTAAGCTGCTGTAGACAGTTCTACAACACACTTCTTTGAAGATATCAAATGGTGGAAATATACCAGAAGAGGCACCTAAACTCCAGAGGAAAGGGAAACATGGATGAGCATGTCCTTCCTTTTCTTGTTGCTCAGTTGCAGCTGCTGCATATTCCCCATCACAGGTACAGAGTGCTTTCCAAAACATAGCTGTCTAGAACAATAGGACAAATACAAATCATCTGAAAATACCTGATTCTCTTGAAGCTGGCTGCTAGGCCATTTACAGTACTGAAAATGAGATTCTCTGTTCACAGTACAGGTAGGCTTGGTCCAGCATCCCTGGCTCGAAGCCACAGACAGCATCCTCTCCCCAGGAACAGAACCCCAGAGAAGTCTTCCTACAGTTTTGAAAAGCAGCTGTTGCTGCTTCTGCTGCAACCCTTTCACACCAAGTTGGGCAGCAGGTCTGAGCCACAGATATGGATATGCTATTTAAATTTTTTACTAGGCTTCGGGTGATTCACACTGAATCCCCTCTTCAAACTGCCATGGAGATGTGGAGCTTCTTTTGACTGCCTGCCTCTCCTTCCCCCATGTAAATTTTTCAAGGACTGGTAACTTCACTGACTCCTGAAGATACCTGCCATGTAAAGGAGTTTGACCTATCATTTAGCATCCTTCCTTTTTGCCCTGCAATTACCTCCAAATGAAAGCACAATAACAGCAATTTGCTTTTATTACTAACATATAATCAGAGAACTAAACCCACAGGAAGGAGAAATTTAGGGAGAAAATCTGCTACCTCCAATTTCAGACCATCCATCACACTATCCAGAAACACCACAACAAAAGAGAACGACAACACCCAAATAGAAAGAAAGACCCTTTCCCTGTTTGTCACAGTGCAAGCCCCTAAATGTGTAAAGGCACATTATTCTGAGCCCAGAGGCAGGGATGTCATCCTGGCTGCACATATCTGCAGCACAGCTGTAGTTGTTATTGTTATAAGCAATTATGTTTGCGTTAACTTGTGCCAGACATTGGCTGTTTGGGAATTTAAGGGGGCAAGCTTCCCAAATCAAGCATTGACAGGAACACCGTTTCTGATCTTATTTAAATGCAGGGGTGAAAAAGCGCTCAAGTGATTACCTTTCCTCTACAGGTCAGGAAATCCATTTTCCTTGCTTAAAAATCTATTCCAGTCCTCACCATAAGCCAAGAATAGGCAATTAAATAAATGTTATCAAGAGTTTAAGTCAGCAATAAAAGATGGGAAGTTTTTGCATGCTGTTCATCATTCCAAAATTACTGCACGTGGTCACAGTGATCTCTTGTGCTCACACTCACACATAACATCAGTATCAGACTTGTCTTTTCCCAAAAAGAATCTGAAACTAGGGGAAAAACCCCTGGTACAGTCTTTTTTGATAGACATACACAAGCAACCATTCCCAGAGGAAGGAAGGTTTCAGGAACAACAGGAAGGAAGGTTTCAGGAACAACAGTAAATGTAGACAAAAAGTATCAGGATACAGAAGAAACAGATGCAGATGAATTTACATTATCACTTGTAGATTCATTTTCTACGGATTGGTTATAGCGAAGAATGTGATTAGCCCACAGCAAAACTCTAATCCATAACTTGGAAAAATTCACTGAGACCTTGCACATTTTTTTCATCTAAAGCAAATGCTTCAGCAATAATGAGGCAGGTACACAAGACTGAATTGCAGACAACCTCTTGCAAATCACAACCCACATGACATTTTTGGATGCCACCAAAAGGTCTATGGGATAAACTTAACATGTGTTCATACAGAAGTGTGAATGTGTGTCTGTACATGCAAAATACAGCTCTCCTAGTCCACCTGTTAGCATGCAAGCAAATGGGGGGTTGACATGTTAGACTCTTCTCTGGTCAAGTATCAGGGTGTTAAATACAAGGTAGAATCTAGAATTTATAGCATAGTACTTGAAAATGGACAGATGTTTCCCATTGCACGTTTCATTTTTCTCTGGTAGCATTTCTTCAACTCCATTTTCTTTATCCTAGATGAAATTCTGTTTACGGTGAAATTTACTTTCCAAAACACTACTCCTTAATGCCTTCCTGAAAAGCCTCCGTCCTGCCTGAGACTAACCTATATTAAACATGCATCAAGTTTTAGCACAATTTGTCCAAAAGACACTTGGCTCCAAATTATTTTGGGATAAGATACTTGGGAATGAACAAATTTTAAGGTGGAAAGACAAAGAGGTCATAGAATGGTTTGGGTTGAAAAGGACCTTTAAAGATCATCTATCCCAACTCCTCAGCCATGGGCAGGGGCACCTTCCACTTGAACAGGTTGGTCAGGGTTCCATCCAACCTGTCCTTGAACACTTCCAGGGATGGGTCATCCACAGCTTCTCTGGGCAACCTGTTCCAGTGCCTCACCAGTTTACCCCTGAGTAAAGAATTACTTCCTCTGAACCTCTCATCTTTCACTTTAAAGCCATTCCCCCTTGTTATTCATGTAAAATAACTTTCCCTCTTTCTTGTAAGCCCCATTTTAAGCTATGAGATCTCCCTAGAGCCTTCTCTTCTCCAGCTTGAACAACCCCAACTCTCTCAGGAAAGGCGCTTCAGCCCTCCGAGCATCATCAAGAAGTGTTGTGCTTCTGCACATTTCAAATCAGTCTATGACCAGAGATAATTGGTTTCTTATGCCATGCTGTTCCCATGGCATGTCAAAACATATCCAATCAGTGTGTCCAACATCTTTGCAGAAGAGCACTTGTCACATTCAGTAACATAGCATAGAAACATAAAAATAGAAGCACAATTTTTTTTTCCACAAACGGCAGCAGGCCTGTTGTCCTAATTTACAAACTGACAAGTTTCTTTGTGGAATAAATTGCCAAAGTCATTTACCAAAAAGTCAAAACTGATATAAGATTTAGTTATGTATTATCTATTATTTCTGTAGTTTCCACACCACTACTCTTCCACTAAGATATTTTTTCATATTTTAGTAATTTGCAAGTTTCCGTAACTTTTTCCAGTTGCACTACACAATTCACACACACCCCCTGAAAAGTTGTATGGCAGACATCAGCCTTGGCTAGTTCTTTAAAAGCACTTGCAAGTTTCCAGCAACATTGGTTCTCTCTCAGAATTCATTTCCTTGCTTTTAACCTTGGTGACAAAAACTAGATTTTAATGACTTTTTTATGACTTAAGGTAAAGCAGACCCTAAAAACTAAGTTCATGTGCCACTGAACTGCTATCCTCTCTGGAAATCAGGAGCTCAGAGGTTCCATTTCGCAGATGTGATAAAGGTTTTGAATAGCAATATCTTTATCATGCATTTATTAGCTATGCAGCTGCATATTTAGCAAGTTAATGATACCCTGGTAAAATGAAACCACAGTAACACATTCAACACCTGTATTTGTCTCGAGATAGCAAACAAGATTGATAATTTTTTTACTTGAGAGACTGTCTTGATTAAATATGGCTTCGGGAGAACCTAGTATAAGGTTGATAACTTTTTCAATTAAAGTCTTTAATTTTTAAGTCTGAATGGACAAAATTTAGTTTATTGTTTAGTACCATAAACGGAGAGACAGAATACTTGATTTTGTTCTTTGATTCCTGCTTTCCTTTTCAGCTCTAGAGAAACTTCAGATACACTGTGGTATTTTTCTTACCTTCCTGACTGGAAGCTCTTCCACCTGCTGTATCACAGTGAATTATGTCAGCATGTACTGATTATAAGTGACATTGGTCTGGATGGGTCGGATCAAAAGCTTTGTTATGCTCAAAGGTGGTGGTGGAAGACTTCTAAGTAGCATATTTGCATTCCTTACATTGTGACATTCATGTTGCCTTTCTCTTCAGGCTACCTTCTCTCCTTCAAGATCTGCACTGCTGAAAGCTTTGAGACATAAAAACAACAATAACTGGGTCTTCAAAAGCCTAGCCAGCATAAAATCCTGTTTCTAACAATATTCTCAAGTGGACACCAGCAAGAAGGGTAAGAGTGAGCCAAGCATACACAACTGCTTTTTTCTGAGCAGTGTCCCTGATGCCAGCCAGGTAACAGTGGTGTACTCCATATCAACTGGATCATTTCTGGACACTCCATTTCCCAATTTGGCCCTTAGAAGCCTTTAATAAGCTTTACCAGACTACCGTTTTATGAAAACAAAGTCTAGTACACATCTCACTCTACCCGCTTAAAACTAGGCACTGCATTATTAACATTTAAATTTGACCCACTCTAATAAAGTTGCTATGAACATTCACATTAAAGTTCTTGTATTCACAAGCTACAACAGCCTATTTAGCATCTTAAGGAAACACTGTCACTTTTCTGAAGGCTTTGCAACATGAGCCATTTACTTTCCCCATTTTTGCTGGCTTTTATGCTACACCCCCAATTTCCCAACTTCCTGTCCTGTTCGGTCATACAGTTCAGAAACAAAGGTTATTATTTCTACTTCTAACACAACATTCCTATAGAACATGCCAATATACCACATAAGACTGCAAAGCCTCTGGGTAGTGTGATTGAAGAGTTTAACTGTAAAGGCATAAGGGCATCATAATTCAGGGCATTCACAAAACTTCTTAGATAATTGAGAATGACCCATAACACTAGCAGCTACAGAAAGCTCTACTATCTACAGGACTTTGAGAGCAAGAAATCAAATCAGGTATATTAACTGACTTTTTTCAACACTCAAAGCAAACAAACAAGTTCAATTGATGAGGTAACTTATTATTTCTGACAGTGAATGTTTGATATGAATTAAATAATTAGGCAAAAGGTAAATACCAGCACTTGACATTTTTTGCTTCTATAAAGAAATAATTAAATTTTCCACTTAGATATTAGTTTCAATTTTCTTACAAACATTATGAATATTTTTTTAAGGGGCATCCAATGTTTTTACTGTGATACACCACACATATTTGCAGGTGTCGAGTACCTTTGCATGCCCTGTTACAACTACCTGGCACAGCAGTGTTTTGGAGTTCATTTTCATTTGGCACCTCCAGAGCAATATACAGATTCCCTGGAATAAGAACTAGAAACAGAGGAAAAACTGCTACTGTTTGCAAATTTGCTTGCAAGGGCCAGGAGGCCAAGAGATGCTGCTCTCAGGAGAGTGCCTGGTAAAAATGACAAATTTCTATATTAACTCTGTAAGTCTTAAGTTCAAACTCTGAAAGAGCATTGAAACCAAGGCAGTTGTTAGTAGCTCAAATAATTTTTAACAGTTCACCTGTGTTCTGCACTCTATGCCTGCTGCATTTCTTTGAATACTACAGATCTACAGTTGCTAACTATTATAAACTATAAAGCTTTCTTGTTACAGCTAGCTTCAAGCTGAAAACAAAATTAAAATCTCATCCAATAAAACTGATAACAGCAGGCCCACTGTTTTTATGACTAAAATGAAAAGCTTTATTCATATTGCAAAGCAGTCAGAGACAAGACAGGGTAAGCACCATTCTGAGAGGCTCTGCATTAACATAACACGAGGAGTCTCTGCACTAAAAAGCTGACAAGTCTAAATCATTTCAGGAATGTTTTCAGACGTCTGGGGCACAGAATTCCACAGACTGAAGGAATATTCGATAGTGCAGAGAAAAACAAGAGAGGAGAGAAGTCAAGTGAATCCACTGCTACACAGAAGCTAAATATTAAGCAGAATCCCCCTGGGAGATGGTTTTCAGTAAAAAGACTTCAGTGAACATTGATTTAAAGCAACCATATGATTCAAAGCTCACAGGTTTATGGTGAAACATTGTTCTGAAACTTCCTTAACAACAAAAGAGATTCAGAAATTCATCCCACTTTATAAATAAGTATCATTTTCATAGTACTTCTAGTCCGTTGAAGGCTTTCTCTACCATATGACTCTGCATATTGAAGTGTAATAACTACACCTTTCCTCGTGATCAATCAAGCATTTATTTTCCTTCTCTGGAAGGAAAAAAATTATGAGGATGAAAATGCTGAAAGAGATGCTTGGCCTTATCTGTCCATGGAGGGAAAAAAGTAACCATCGAATTGAAGTTCATTTTAAAAGTGCTAAAGAAGAATCACGGGTGTAAGAGAAAGAGCACAAGCACATGAAAGCAAACATACGTGTGTGTTCACATTCACATACATGTTCTTATACACTGACTGCCATATATCAGTAATAAACTGTCTGAAAAGCAATAAGGACTAACCTCCACATTTTAGTGAAACTGTGCATCAGGCTCACACAGCGAGGCAGAGCTGGAGGTTTGAGTCCATCCATTTGAAGGAGGAGGGCAGGAACACCATACAGAACCAGGTATTTCACATAAAAAAACAGTACTTGAGCTAGAGCCAGGCCACCTAAAAGAAAAAAAAAAATAAACATACCTTAAACAAGGTCTGAAATATTTTTAAAACCTGTTAATACTGACTACTTCCAAACAGCAATTATTCAAAGAACTAAGACAAGCATCATCGGTTGATGGGATAGACACCAGCTACTTTTGCAACAGCCACAGGACGAAAGCACATACCCTTATGACATTAGGCACACACACAAAATAATACCATCATTCCAATATGAAGGCACAAGTATGTACCTGTAGTTCCACCTGCAAAAATCTCTGGACTGTGGGTGTTGCTATGAAAAAAATAAATACTGACTTATGTTGAGTTAAAATCAGAACATACTGATATAAGCAATGAACATGTACCACAGGGAAAATGAAATTTATCTTTGTTAAAAAACAAACAAAAAACCCACAAAAAAACCCCAAACAAACAAAAAAAACCCACCACCAAACAACCACTCTACACTTTTTTCTGCAGAACAGATATAAACAATGTTTACCATTGTAGCTTATCCTGACAGCCCCACAAACATCCCACATCCCATCAGATTAAGTTCCCAGAAAATACCCTCTACAAGATCCCTTCTGCTGCAGCCAAGGCATAGAAGACTGGAACTCCACTTGGGATAATGCTTAAAGCATATTTCAATTTTTAAACCCACAGGACAAAGGTCTCCTTAAGGTGCTCTAGCTACCTGATTTCCAAAGGAGAAATTTTGGCAGTGTGTTTGCTCACGATTTAACCTCAGGGTATGGCACAAAATGTAGCATCTTGCACAGGTGTGAGGTGAAAATCATACATATTCTCAGAGTTATTATTCATGCAAGTAACAACCTTTGAATGTATTACAAAGGAAGATGATTCATATTAATATTCTAAATGTTTTCTGCTGAACAAAATGGCATTGACCAATAATCACAAGTAGAAAGCCAGTAAAAAGCAGGGGCTGACACATTTACAGAAACTGGTGATTCATTCCTAAAAGACCCAACTTTGGCGAACTTTTCCTTCTAACTGACAATTTACAAAAGGAAAATCTCACCACGAAGGGAAACTAAAATTATTATTCTTCAGTAGAGAAAAAAAATTATGTAATGCAATTTTTACATTTACTTTCATTCTAGTGTTCTGCTTTACCTCAGTCATATTAACTAATTTGACTGAAGCACTTTAGATATTTAGCCTAATTTTAAATCCTTCCAGCAGGCTTTCCTTGGAGATAAAGTTTTCAATCTGACTGCAGCAGTACAAGTCCATGAACGTTTAAATAATCTTCCTTTTCTGGGTGCAAAACATCCCTTTTGCATTCTGCTGACTAATGAGTATACTATGGATGACAACCAAAAGTTAAAAATTAAAAATTCCTCTACTGTATAGCAGCCTAGAGTGAAAATGCAAAACTCCTCCTGGCCTACACATAGCCAGTATTTTGCTACTACAATCCAACATTTTTAGTTTTAATATTATGATCCATGCACATTATAGGAAACAGTTGTGACATACAAGATAAAAACTGATGTTAGAACAAAATACCAAGACACGAAGCTTATGTTTTTTTACTTCAGGGGAGCAGCCATCTAGTTTTCAATAACATTTTCCCCCAGAGGGAAACAAATAATCAGAAGCACAATTTGGATACTAGCCAATTAGCTCCACATTAGATTACTGCTAAATCATCTATACCATCAACTTTCTGCTTTAATTCCTATCTCATTCAGAGTCTCATTTCTTTTCTGGCAAATTTCACTGGAGAGTTGAACGCCGACACCCACACAAACCAATTATGAAGAGCACAGCTGCCTGTGCAGTAGTAAAACTCAAAATCCTTTGGTTGTGCTTGATGGAAAGATATTTAGAAACAGAATTCCACTCTCTTGAGACTTGAAAATCAATACATTTGATTTTAAATACAAAGATGAAAGATTCTGAGTTCTCAGATACAAAGATATGCAAGTTTTAGGAAAAAAAGGCATTTTCACCCATCTCCAATAACACCCATGTAAGTTGTCATTACTGTAACGGACAGACAGCTCAGTAGCAGTGGTATCTTAAACACAGACATCACATAACCAATCACGACCTGGCACACACGAGCTGTTCCGCGAGTGGCGATTCTAAGAGTCACAATAACAGCAACACAAAGGTCCCTGTCAAAATACAGAGACTAAGTTCTCATTGGTTTTGAACTCATCCCAGAAGTAGGAGAGTTCAGGACACACATGGAAAGCTAAGGGCAAGATTCACAGCCACACATAACAGCTGGGCTGCACTGGTAACAGGCACAGCCTTTAAATCTTCTTGCATACCCGAGACATCCTAGCTGCTTTGCATTTGCTCCATTCTAGCATAAGGCAGCCAGAATACACTGCTTCACCTGGTTTAAAAACATGAAATCAAAGCCAAATTTAAGATCAATGCCAAATTTCTCAAATTCATTAACACTATCATGTAATTTGTTCTCTAGCATTTGATAGAAAGCTTAAGAACTCGTCCTCACACATGACCATTATCTTAAATTGGAAACAAGCTATATTAAGTGTATATTAAAACACATCTAAGGGAAAAAGTATTGCCAGAATTATCTTTTCCCCAAAATAAATTAGTTCAAAGGATTCAGAGACAAGGTTAATTATTTTTTTTAAAATAGAAATGTGTTAAGGGATAAAATAGTTAAAAGTACCAATCTTGACCCCATATACTTCAACAGTCAAGCTGTTTGAAGTCCCAGATTAAAGTAAATTACTTTCATAGAAGTTGGTATTTTCAATTTATCATCTTGTAATCCTCAAAATATTCTAGATTTTCCTATGCTTTAAAAATATATTTATAGACCTTCAAATATTTTCCTTAACCTTAAATTTATTGCAAAACTGTATTTCCTAAGTTTCATAGAGCTTAGTTTCAAGGATAATTAGAATTTAGAATATTCACAATTTTCAATTTGTTTTAGTCTACATATTCTCAGAACTCTGTCTAGTATTTTTTTGACAGAAGTTAACAAGTAGCAAGCAACAAAACACTTGGATCCAGGTATTACAAACCATACTCGGCATTTTTCTGTCCATAAAGTATCACCATCACCAAAACTCATGGTCAACTGTAACTTAGAAGGCAATTTTATTATGAGCACATCACAACTTTACTGTTTTTGCAGCTACATTGACCCTATGACATTACTGACGGCAGATGCTTATTTCTGTCAAGTATTAGGACAGGTTCCACTAGAAAACAGAGATAAATATGCAGTCACATTTCAAAAGAGTTACTGACACGTGGCAGAAGTCTAATAGGAAGCAGAGATTTATAACAGCTCAGAATTTGGGGCTGCATCAAGTTCAAAATATCCCAGCCTTCCAGTAGCACACAAGAAGCAAGAAACATCCTGATGCGTATGGAGCAGTGGCAGGAAAGTAAATACCACAGTGTTTGTCCTGGAGGCTAAGTGCTTATTTTTAGACAAAGCTAAATGGACATAAAGATCCCAGAATGAAATTACTTACACAAGACTAAACAGAGCTGTCAAGGGACTCTCAGTCAAGGCATAGACAGTTCTTCCAGGTTAAAGAAAACCAGAAAGTTTTTCAAGCACACACATGCCTTAAAGGCACCTACCTTGAATATTCCCAAGGTCTTTGAGAAACCTGGTCTAGTGGAAGGTGTGTTTCTTCACAGTGGCTAGTATGGGGTTGTGTTTTGGACTTGTGCTGAACATAGAGCTGATGAAAACACACGGATGTTTTCATTACTGCTGAGCAGGGCTTAGTGAGTCAAGGCCTTTTCTGCTCCTCACCCTACCAGCAAGAAGGCTGGAGGGCTACAGGGATTTGTGGAGCGGAGCGGACACAGCCATGACAGATGACACAAACTGACCAAAGGGATATGCTATACCATATGCTCATGTTCAGCATATATAGCTGAGGGAAGAAGAAAGAGGGGATGTTCCTGGTGGTGGCATTTGTCTTCCAAAGTAACCATTGTGCATGATGGAGCCCTGCTTTCCTGAAGATGGCTGAACACCTGTCTGCCCATGGAAGCAGTGAATTAGTTCCTTGTTTTGCTTTGCTTGCACATGCAGCTTTTGCTTTATCTATTAAACTGTCTTTACCTCAGCCTTTAAGTTTCCTCAGTTTTATCCTTCCAGTTGTCTTCCCACCCCACTGCAAAAGGAGTGAGCAGCTGCGTGGTGCTCAGTTTCTATCTGGAGTTAAGTCACAACAACGAATAAAAAAAGTAGTCATAGAAGTAGGTTAATTAACAATACTATCTGGAAGTTTATCCTGCAGAAAAGATTAGAAAAAAATTTACTTTCCCAGACACACACTTCTTTATCTAAAACAACGAACTACTTAATATTTTAGAAAATAAAATCTAAGACTTCTGATTCATGTTCATATTTCCAGTTTTCAAAACAGACATCAAGATGCCAAATATTTTATCAGTTTCTCCCTATAATCTTACAGGATGAAAGAAGTCTCAGATCACTCTTAGTATTTCATAATGCACAGACACCCTAATTTCAATAGCAAAACACTGCATGCTTCTTAAAATGAACTCAGAAATCCATTTGCTATCTACGGGTTTATCAGAAAAAACTGCACACACATGAAAACCAGCACCTTACATCCAACCTACACAGACTACTCAGCTAGGTCTCACTTTCAAGGAGGAATTCATGTAACATGTTTTCTTCTAACAAATTAAATATATAATCAGCACTTACAGATTAAACCATGTGGATCCATCTTTGAATAGATCACATTCTAGACTGACTTACATGCCACTCATATTAAAATACCCTTTTGAGGTATTAGAGCCTAGTTAATAGTTAAAACAATGATAGTTAATTAACCCTAACTGGTGCATACTTCACTAGAAAAAAAAAACCAGCACATGGTTAAGACCAACACATTAAACCCACAGAGCATTCAAAACATTCTGTCATACATGTGTACATCTCAGATGTATGTCTATACATCACACACCTGACAAAGCACCTATAGATTCCTAGTCAAATATATTTTCACATCTACAGCTATTAATATCATAGATAAATCAAGTGCAACAATTGTATTAAACAATACATTCTCATGCAGAATTCTGACTTTCATCATTCCCTATACCTTGCAAGACTTACATGAAGCTCTGCTCAGATGAGCAGAGATGAGTAGATGGTGCTGAATCACCAGCACAGGATAAATGTGAAACCTCATAAGGGAAATATAGGCAGTGCTTTTTCAACATCTGCCTTATCAGAATTGAACTTCACGAAGAAATGAACTAGCAACATACAACATTTGTTTCAGTTTCTATATAATACAATGTATCCCAGCAGAGTGAATTTTACCATTAATACAAAATCACTTGTTTCAATTTAAGTTCTTTCAACTAATGCTACTGAACTCCCCATTATATGTCAGTAAATTTGTCATTCAGACACAGAAGCCTGAAGAACATACATTGAAAAGGATCACCAATCTACCTATCCTTTACTCTTTTTCCTGGCTTTATTACATACCATATCCGAACATTTCTCAGTAGAACAGAACCACCTCTAATCTGGCCTAGTGTAGCTATTCCTCCAGTATGCTGCAGTTCACCAGGATACTGGACTATTGGAATTCATAGTGGCTTTTCTTCTTGGTGCCTGCAAATCTTCATTTTACAGTGTAAAATGTAAAGGCAGCAAATTAATCCAAATTAACTTTAAAAACTGAGAAGAATGATCTGTCATGGTTTCCATTAACATGGAGTACAGGTCTTCCTACTATGTCATTTTTAATTCTGAAAGCACTCCATTCTTTCAGACAATCTGACTGATGCTACCAGAATGAGATGCAGCACTGGCATAAAACCATGGAATTGCTACAAACATTGCATTTGATGCTCAACATTAAAAAAGCACAAATGCCCTAATATTGCTCAATATGTCAATAGTTAACTATCCACAGACAAATATTTGTGAACATAGACACAATGATTTGTGAATTCTGGAAAACACTCACATTCTCCAAACAATGGCTTCCTGGGACCAGTAAATAACAGTTCTGTGCTTGCACAGCTGACATTTTAAAATTAATTCTGTGTTCAGACATTAACATCCCCTCCACCAACTGAAGGGACACAGAGATATGGCAAACAGGCACACATTTGGATACAGTCACTTTGTATTCCTTATTCTGTTCCAAGTGTAGGAGCTCATATTTGGCTACTGGAAAGCTACACTCCTTGGTATGACCTGTTTTTTTATATAATTCCTAGCACAGAAGATCAGCATTGCTGAGAAGGATTTGAAGCCAAGGTTTGCTGCAAGGACAGGGCTGTCAGGAATAGCAGGTCTTAGAAATGAGGCACTCTGAGGAGAGCACCAAAGCCCAGGCCATGAGCAACCCTTAGTACTATGCTGTCAGGTGCTTATCATGTCTGGTGGGGGTCTTGGAGAGCAGTAATATCTTCTGCTGGGAAAGAGAGGTACAGCACTGGAGCCCACTGCATTGAAGAAATGCACAGGCCAATACAGGAGTCACTGAAGAAACAAGTGCAAGATTTCACATGGATTTTGTTTTCTCTATCTCATACTATCTGCAGGATAGGGTTGAATGCCTTCCCCAATATCCAGACAAGATTCCCACTGCCCTATACAGAGAAGATTAAAGAGCTATGGATGATGACTGAAAATCATTCATATCTCAAGCTACCCAAAAGACTTAGCACTGGGAAATCTAAAAGCTCCTCTCCTCAAAGCTAGCTCTCATCACCTCCTCTTCCTCCACACCAAAGACTGACATTGTTATTCTTGCTACCAAACACAGGTCACTGAGGAAGCAAAACAAAACTGCATACTCAGTTTGAAATGATACTGTTTTCAGACCCACGTAATGCAGCTTTTTGTTAATGCACATGGCATTAGATCTTCAGTACTATGGCCACAGCCTCCTGCAATATAAACATGCAAGTTTAAAGAAGTATGTGCAGAATGCCAAAGGAAACAAATTAAACATGAGGAAGAATATGTGGTAGAAGAAATTCTGACATCTGTGTGGCATATGGGGATTTTGGTATTGAGTAGGGGTGGGGATACCCTGAAAACAGATCCGTAATATTTTCATATTGTATTTAGTCCATGTAAGATGTGGGAGCAACAAGCTTTTTCTCATATCAAGGTCAGAAAGCCAGCAAAATGTCTTCAACATGGAAAAAAATTTAACAATAGACTTCATACTCTCTAGCCAAAGAGCTTAAATAATGCCTGTCCATTTTCTCTCTTAGTAGAGAAGTTCCTCTATATAACATGAAAAATAACTTTAGGAAAACTGCTGTTTTTCAGAGGACCCTCCAGTTAGGACTCAAACTATTTCTCATTTAAACCCCCCAAAATCCAAGAGGCATAGTACAACAAGACACTTTCTACTCATTAAAGGATTGATGCAACCTGCACTCTCTCAGGGCAGGTTGGTTATTATGTACATCCATAGCATGCCGATCCACAGGGCAGGCACAGAAGCTGTCTTTACTGGCAGCTGCCAGGCACAAGCTAACATAGGGATAGCAGTAATCCAGGGAAACAGGGCACCGGGAGAGAAGTGAAGGTTCTACCTTTAGACAACCTAAACATACACTGTCCTCACTCTTTTGTTCACAATTCCCAACACTCTTATCACTCAGTTAATTGCTTTTAATAAAGCCAGTTACAAATATAACCTGTATAAAGCAGCAATTAAAGAGATTGCACAGATACTTCAATGACAGCAGAGTTTCCATCCACAGTACCCCAACAATGCTGGAAAGCACATGCCACATGTCCTGGTTTGGGCCAGAACAGGGTTCATTTCTGCAGTAGCCAGGAGAGGACATGGATAAGACAAAGTTATTCTATACCACCTGAGGTCATTGTCAGGGGTGGGAAAGGGACTCTCACTTCAGAGGAAAAGGGGTTCTTTCAGGTTGAGCAAGTGTGGTGGACGGAGCAGTGGAGTAACGCTGGTCCCCAGGCAGATGAAGTAGTTGGAGCGGCATGAATGTGGCTTGAGCTCCACACTCTCTCTTTTGTACACTTTTGTTATTAATATTGTGACTGTTTATTTTCTTATTCCATTGCCATTTCCAGTAAATTGTTATTATCTCAACCTGTGATCTTTGCCTCTTGGACTTCCAACTGGAGGGGGGGAGGGGAAGTAGCACACTTTTAATGGGAGTACTGAAGTGGAGAATACCATTCCTAAACCACATTATTTATTCAAGAGATAGGTTTCATCTATCCAGATTACATAGCCAGTGAAGAGACTGAAGGATACTCATTCAACAAGCAAAGAGTGAAGCAAGGCTACAATGCCCTCTGTGCCTTTAAGACACTACAGTAATACATCACCCAAGGAACACCAAACAAAAAACCCAGGTGGGTTATTTGGGACAAAAGGTAATTTCCTGTAGAGAGGGAGAAGCTCTGCTCTGCACTGGCTTTGACTTGCTCACATTCAGATAAGTAGGAGAACACACAGAACGAGGCATTTGCAAGTGAAACATAAGGAATGGGGTAATATAACCTATAGGTCAAGAGCGCTGGTACAGTAGTGCACATACTGGTTCATAAAGGGCATAGAGAAAAGAACTTCACAACATTCGACCTACAAGGACCCTTGGTTTAGTTGCCAAAACACACAAATCTAAAAATTTTAGAAGTTAAAGAAAAACTAAAACCAAAAAACATACAATTCACAGAATATACTAACAGTAGCTAATGCACATGAACAGTAATATTGAAGGCAGCTTGCACCTTTGTTACAGTTAAATACACAGGCATCGAAACCATACCACTTTGGTATATTGCTGTTTGTATAAAATCATGTGCCTATAATTCCATCCACACAAGAGAAAATACTTCTCTTACTGTTGGGTAATTAACATTCTCCCAGATACTGTTTTTCTCTTAATTTTCTTCCTGTGTGCTCTCAGCAGTGTTACTTTAGGTCACTTCAGCATTTATGCTTTACATGGCCATAAATGACAATGGTACACTAGCATTTTTAAACAAGCACTGTAAGTCAGCCCAGGTTTAGTTTAGGGTTTATGAGTTTTTTATTTCTTTGCTGTCTCACCTCACAGGAACACCACACAGTGATGTAGAACACAATTGCAGCTTCACACACATGAAGTGTAGACTGACATTGCCCTTGAATGCTGACAGCAAAATCTCACAACACTGTTGTCTTTACCTGCATTACTGGCATTTATTGCCCATTGTTTAAAGTTATCCTGGAAGAAAAATGGAGGAGCAGATATAACCTCCCTGATTACAGGTGATTGCAGAACAGCATCACAGTCTTTCCCCTAAGTTTACCAGACTATCACAGCAGCCAGGCATGATGGTAAGGGTAGATGCTTCCTGCTGCTTTGAAGCTGCTGTAGTTAAATATAAACCACAAAATGAACAAAACTCATCAGTGCAAAAAGGCTTATATATCATGTGGTTAATCCTCCTGAGTCAACAGCAAGCTGCTTCCTTGGTCTCAAGACTCAGTTATCTGATATAACTGGTTTTAATAAAACAGAATGCAAAATAACAGAGGTGTTTGGCTCCGTACAAGAACTGGTGTAGAAGCATGGTAAGATCCCTAAGGGTCCAGCAAGACTTAACTAAATATTACTAGCATGCTTATTACTTATATATTGGTGGCTCCCTAAAGCAAGTCACAACAGTGGCCTATCACTGGTTTGAGTATAAGGAGACCTCTACAATCATTGTGATTGTGTTGGATCTGGTTGGGATGGAGTTCATTTCCCCCATGGCAGCCCTCACAGTGCTGTGCTTTGCACTGGTGGCCGGAGAGGTGTTGTGTTGATGGCACACCAGTGTTTTGGCTACTCCTGAGCACAGCGTTGGTGCTGTGGTATTCCTTCTGGGAGAGGAGGCAGGTAGGCTGGCTGACCCAGGCTAGCCAAGGGGATATTCCATACCCTATGACATCAGCTCAGATATAGAGGCTAGGGAAGAGAGCTGGGGAGGGAGAGTGGGGCATTCGTTGTTTCCAGTGGCTGCCTGCTAAGAAACCATTGCACGTGCTGAAGCCCTGCGTCTCGGGAAGGTGGCCGGACACCGCTGCTGATTGGGAAGTAGGGAACAAACCTTTGTGCACTTTGCTTTTGGGTGCACAAGCTTTTGCTTTAATGAACTGTCTTATCCCAATCCACAAGTTGTTTTCCATCTTACTCTCTCTCCCCTTTATGGCTAGGAAAGGGAGTGATAGAGCAGCTGGGTGGGCACCTGGCATCCAGCCGAGGTCAACTCACCACAGTGATAAACCTGCAGAAAAAACTTTCAGTGACCAACTTCTGCTTCAAAATCTCATCTGTGGTATATCTTAAACAGCTGCTTTCATTAAAAAGATGAAGCTCAGTAAGTATGGTTACATTTTGAATACACCTCTCCTAAAAGCAGCATCTCCACAGGCAACTCATTAAAATACAATCATTTGACTTTAAGTCAGACAGCTTTACAGTCCAAACTTGCTTTAACACTGGCTTTCACCATCTGTTGCTTTGAGGCATTTTCACCTTTTCTAATTACCTAATAATCTAAAAATCTAAATGCATTTTACACACTTTTTTTCATCAAATAAATATACAGCCTACAGTGTTGTCTGTGAAGTAATTCACCCTCAGCTCCCCTTTAAAATCAACATTGGTAGTCTTAAAAGGAGGGAGGAATCCACCAGTAGCATCATAGCTGGAATATTTCATCCCTAACTCAGTAGCTTTGCCTGCCTTACCAAGTGGTCAGCTTTTTGTCACATACACAAACACTGGGAGTGAACAGATTTAATTCATCAACGAATTGACATTTATAACAGAAAAACTCAGAATCTACTTTCTAAACAGTGAATGACTGAGGAATAGAACAAACAGTGAACCACAGAGGCAAACCTCTCACTTTCTTGCTCTCCATCTGCCCTTGCCTTTTTTTAGATATAAAAATCATACTGAAATATATATTAAGTGTTTATTTATGCACCTACAGACAAACACAGAGTGCACACATTGCCCTCTGCTGACCAGCATCCAATGCACAGGTATCCTCCAACACACACTGCTCTTCATAGGTAATCTTCAACAAATGCTGGACAGGACCATACCAGCGTGTATATTTCTCCCTGGTGTAAGAAACACCTCCATCAATTCAGAAATCACCAAGAGCCTTTCAGAACCTGCTTTTAAGGTCTGGGGTTTCTTTCTTTTGTTCCTCCTGCCTGGTGATACACATAGCTGGGAAGGGAAGGGAACAGAAATCAAGTCGACCACATATAACAGGTGTTTACAAACCATCACTGGAGACCTTAAAGTGGGAGAGAAGAAAGATATCTGCTATTGTTTCTATACTCACCCAAGGCCCAGTAGGATGCAGACTCCAAAGGCAGAGCACTACTGTAGAGAACATGGATATACATGAGATGAATCATCAGCTCAGCCAGGCACCACCAAAAGAAAATACGAATTATGCCCACGATTAAGATGCTGAGATTGCTCTTCACACTGAAAGCTTCTTGTCTCCTCATCTACAGAAGAAATCCAAAGAGGTTACCCAGCACATAACTGACTGCTTTAATCAAAATACTCATCCTGAGAACTTTTTGACTACATTGTTTGGAAATTCCTGACATACGCTTGAGGAAGACTGTCTGTCCATTCTCAGTCTCAGTAAGCCACAAAAACCAACAAGAAGCCAAACACAAACACACTGCACCAAACTCTTGTAAGGAAGGTCAGGTGCTGTTAACCTGAACAGAATCCAGACACAAGACTCCTGTAACTTGATCAAACTCTAGAGATAATATAAAAAGATTAAAGAAAGCACAGCTATGAAGAAGGTTTTCCAAATAGCAGCCCTTCCAAACACAGAAACAATGACTGCTTGCTCTTAAAACACCTCCAACTTTTAACAGCTACAGGGAATTGATTACTTGAAGACAGTTCTTAATTTTTCTCCTGTAGCACTGCCAAAGTCAGCAAGACCTACATGACACGCTGAGCAAACGAAAGTGCAAGTTAAACACCAGATAAGACAAGGTTTGCAGTTGACACGCTTCTCAAGATGCCCCAAACTTACACTGCTAACTACAATAAACACATTGGCATATTATTATTGCACCTTCTTTCTGCAAGAAAAGAGAATAGGATCAAACAACAGAAACACAGGATTGCCTAAAAATACAGTCATTTTGTACATCTATTGTTGT
This sequence comes from Corapipo altera, assembly GCF_003945725.1. NCBI lineage: Eukaryota > Metazoa > Chordata > Aves > Passeriformes > Pipridae > Corapipo > Corapipo altera. The sequence goes on from NW_020884884.1 coordinate 5,753,190, forward strand.
GTGCAACACTTCCTTCTCCAGTCTCTAACTGACCACCAAAAACGCACATACAAGAGAAGTAACCAACCCATCTGCATGGACCCTCAATCACAAGCAGGTATTACAGTCAACACGCACACTCATTTGGAGGGTTCATTTGTACCAACCAGATGAAAGCTTGGTGACCACCATTTTATCACAGGGATTTGCACAACAAGCCCCCAAAGCCATGAGTAGAACTGCTATGCCTCACTTCAAGCCAGAAATTCAACAAGGCCATTGACAAAGTGTCAGTGTCTCATTTTCGCCTGGCAGTGGATACCAATTGCCAAAACTGGTACTACACTCTTTGGGACATACAGCAGTTTTACTGTCTCCAACTCCAGAACTTCCACTTTCCAGTGTGTTCAGCAGAAACCCTCACCTCAGTCTCAGCTTCATTTAAAGGGTTCTATGAGCAGTCTTTTCAAATAGCAGCAATAAACACATCCTGTATCGTGCACTTGGAATCAACTGCTGGGCACTGCAAACTTTGAAACCCTTTTCTGACCAATATGGAAAGCAATAAAGAAAGAAAATATGGAGTTTTCCACTATCATGTAGAAGTAGGCTTGAAAAGCAGCCTGCAAGGGACTAGGAAAAGCATTTCTTAAGATTAGTAGGTGTCAGAGACTGAAACAGTTAATGATTTATGCATTCTAGGATTGCCAAGGGACTTTTGCAGACTTCTTCAGGACTTTTGCATTATAATTCTGATGGCACATCAAAGTCCATCCCCCCCTCTGCCAATCTTGAAAGGCAGGAAAAACCCTTTGGTCAGGTAGCTCACAGAAACTCAGCACAGACCCAGGAGATGTTGGAGGCTCGTGGCACGGCCTGTGACACTGACCATGGATATAATAACTCATAACTTCTTTGAGTGTGTGGGCCTCCCTCCTTCACCCCCAACAGATCAAGGCCACCACTTCAACTGACAGACATGGAAGCTGCAACTACCAAGTTTCATCGCTGGACCCCGTGGGCAGTGACTATATATATCTTTCCACTCTCAGCTTTTCTTTCCCTTATCCTGTCTTTCCTTTCTCTCCCTTATGCATTTTTCCCCCAGGGGTTATCCCTATGATAGATGATATAGATGACAACAGCCAAAATCCTAACATACCTGTTCAAACAAAATTGTTAAAATGAACACTACCTGTATGCGTTTAAAATAAACCCTACCTATATATGTTTTCAAACACCGATTATTCGGTGTCTTTTCACTCTAATCCACCCCCCAAGGAAATTACTGATAAGAACCTGGGTTACCCCCCCTTTTTTCTGGGGTGGGTCGTAACAGTAGGTCTTACACATTGAACAAGCTTCCTAGTTGAAGCAAAGTGCTCCAAGTAAATAAACATGTTTTCACATCAATATAAGGGGAAACTGGACTCTTCAGGAATTTCCAATACAAACTATCATCTTTCTGTGACTCTGAAATCTGTTTCAGAGTTAACAGCAATTTTATCCTGAAAACAATACTTTATTCCACCTGACAGAGAAGAAAAAAAAATCAAGTCCAGCAGCTGCATGTTAAAATTATGAACGCTTTCCAAATGTAACAAAGCATGTCACTGGCTGCCTGATTGAAGGGATGAATCTGACGTCAGATAAAAACATCCTGTGAAGTAGAAGAACTTGAGGAGGAAGGTTTGTCTTAAAATTTGATATCCAGGACATTGCCAGATTCCCAATGATGCACTCAGAATTGTCACATTCCTATAATATTACTCGATGATTTCAAAATGTTGTGGAAGTTAGCTTTAGACACCCAAAGAACAACCACTGTTACCTGCTTACTGAATTCATCAAAATTCATAAGGGGTCCGTTGTGGAATGTGGGATAATAAAACACGTATGCCAGCATCCATGGGAATGAGTGGGATGATTTCTGGGTAGGTCCATGCCAGCAGTACTCCAGGCTGAAGCTAGTGCAGAAGAGGCAGCGGACTGACACAGTGAAGAGCAGCAGATAATACTCATTTTCAGTGTCGTACCACTTCCTCTGCAAGACAAAAAGCCAGATCATGATGGCGCAATGCTGTATTTTCTGTATGGCAAAACAGCGATGTCCTCTCAGATCCTAACTTTTGGGGTCAGCATCAGCAGGAAGCAACTAAAGCCAATGGCAGCTGGAATGAGCATCTGAAATGAACAGCACTAAACAGATGAACAAGCACTGGCTGTTGATGGAGAAGTGTCCTCCTCAGCTACTGCAGCCAGCATAAAGAGACAACTTGATTTCAGAAACAGATTAGGCTGTGAAGAACTATGACAGCAGGAGAGTTTTTCTTACAGAAATGTCATTATCTCCCTCAGATTTGGTCCAGTAATACAATATTCAAACCAGCTGGCAACACTACTGAGACAGCCAAGGGACTGTTAGGGCTGATGCTAGATCTGAAAAGAATCAGTCACTCCAAAGAAAGCTTAAGGTTGAAAAGATGTTACTGAGCCCTTGAGTTTTTGACACTTGGTGTCACACTTGTTTCCAACAACAAAAATGTATCATCACAAAAAAGTTGGAAACATCAGCAAATGTAGTTTGGTTGATTACATTGTATTGCAGTGGGCCCTTTCCTCCTCAGGGCAAGGCACAAACCTGACTACACCAACTGAAGAGACCCTACATGTTCATCTCCCCTTCCCCAAACATCTGGGCAACAAGCCTTGTAACAGATGCCCAGTTTTAACCCTTGGTCCAAGTCAATGCAACAAGGACATTTCCTCACAACTGAGCAACAGTTTTTCCAAAATCTGTACTACCCAGAAAAATCCACCAGAGAAAGAGCAAAACTGAGCTTGCATCAACCAGTTGCAAGGAATAAGTCACCTGGTACAAATCAAGGTGTTGGAGGAACAGTCTCCCTCCCTGCAGAAGTTCACAGTCACCAATAAGGTACAGGCAGGCTTGGCTGAGCAACTCCTAGATACAACCTTAAAAAGCAGCACCTCAAATTGGTATGATTAGAGTTCCAAAGAATATGAAATGTGTTTAACAGAGCACTAGTAAAGTATTACCATATTCCAGCTCTACTGAATAGCATTTACACACTGAGGCACGTATTTTTGTCTCAATGTATTGGCCACCATGATCAAGAGATATGACTTTTCTAACTGGAGAAGCTCCAGCACGAGTCATTGCAGCTCTACTGCCTAAGACTTTTCAAACCAAACCCTGCTTACATCAACTGAAGGGACAATGTGCTGTCATAAAGGTAGATGCTGTTACAGACAACCATAACCATAATTAATTTGATGCTTAATTCTTCTCACATTACCTTGGTTTCTTCCACAGTTGGTATGCGTAAAGTGGACAGCAGGATAAGGGAGCACAACCACGTCAGGAGTGACAGCTGAAACTGAGCCACAGCAAATGAAACAGCTGCATGTAACAAAATGACAGCAAACCCCTTGATTCCCAGTAACAACCAGCAGGCAGCCATTCCATAAACCATCAAGCACCATGGTTTATACTGTCAGAAAAAGAAAAATTAACAACTGTTAGTTATTTCGAAAGAAAAAAAGCACCCAATACTTGTGCAGTCCTGCACAGGGTCTACAGTAGAGATAAATACAGTCAACAACGTTAAGAACACATTTGAAAATACACAAAACCCAACAGCATCCATAAAGGTGAAGGGGAAGGTGTTCCTGTAACAGCATCATGTGAAATCCAGAGTCTCCCTAATTTGCAGGTGAACATAACTTCTTCCTTTCCTTCCCCAGACTAGCAGGTGTGACACCACACAGAACATTTCCCACAATCATGCAATCATCTAGCAATCATGGCAAAACCCAAGCAGCCATCACTTTACAGTCTTGGAAAGGAATAACTGCACCCTTCTTGCATGTACAAGGCAAACGACTCTGTTTAATGGTTCACAACAAGGCAGAGGCTTTCACGAGTTGGCAGCTGAAGTCTCCAAAACATTAAGGTAACTGATCCACATGGTCTCACCTGTGCATTGTTACAGACCCACTCACACAATTCACCCCACAGAGTGGGATTTAATACATTCAATGGCTTCAGTGCTGAGCTTCCCATGTTCAGAGTAAACTGAAAGTCACAAACTCCCTGCTGTGAAGAAAATCCATACATACCTTCTCCACCAGGAGCCTGGACACTTGTGATACCAGCAGGTGACCAGCCAGAAGCCACAGTATACGTTCCCTTCCCCATTCGATCCAGTAGCTCCACTCAAAGTCCATGGGGTCCTGTGGCATGAAGAGAACTGGTCACAATGTGTATCTGGCCATAAATGCATGTTCTTACAGAACAAAGGAACATCTCTCTAACACACTAGGTGTGTGTTACCCAACAGAACTCTACATCCGAGGAACATCATGTCAGCAATCCAGTTGGACTGAGTACAGCAGTGAACGCAGACAGCACCATTTTGACTTCCAAAGGTGTAAAGTTTAAGAAAAAAGAGCTTTTTAGAGTTTTTTAGACAGTGTTGTGACTCCTAAACACCACACTGGTGCTGAAACTGAGCAAGCAGCATCTCTCCTGAGGGATTAAGAGAGCAACTCTGTTCTGCCTTGAAAAATCAAGAACTCCAGTGAAAAGGCATTTTGCTGAAAGAAAAGTTTAACTACCTGTTTCAACAAAGCCTAGTTGCAATCAGATGGAGTCAGGTCAGCTGGAGTTTCCATGACATGAGTTTTTTTACCTAAATTAGGTGAGAGGGTAGCCCTCTGTCAAATACAGAGCCTCACTAGAAGTTCAACAATTGCTTTATGGCTTTCTTGAACTATGGCTTCCCTTATCAGCAGTGATGGCAGGTCTAAAATCCAAAACACTTCCACAGACATGCATTCCTGGTCTTGTATGAGTAATCCTCAATATTAGTTGCATTAGTTGCTTTTGACCTCATATCCTTTTGAAGAAATGCAAGCAAGGGGATGGGGGGGTGTTTGGGTTTGGGTTTTTTTGTTTTCTTATTAGTTTGTTTGGGGCTTTTTTTCCAATACCAACCACATTTCTTTAAGACTTTATCACTCAAAAAATCTGTTTACTCTATGCTGGACTACAGACCAACCAAGAGAAACACATGCTCACTGATGTTATGCATTATCCAAAGCACCCAGTGACAGAAAAAAGGGGGGAAAGGCTGCAGGAAGTGTCAAGAGTGATCAAAGCTTTTAAGGCCAAACAGTAAAACAGAGGGTTATTAAGTGATGTAGCAAAGGATAGACACTTAAGACAGGGATCAAGAAAAGAAACAAAACTTTAGTTATGATTCTTAGATCTATACATACCCAGCCAATCCCTTTTCCTCACCAGAAACAATCTAAAATTAACTATGAATATCCAAATCTGCAAGTTACCACAAACTTCTGAAGCTGAATCAGAAGCTTGGATGTGCAACGGGTATGGAGACACAGTGTTCGTATTATTGCCTCAAAATTAGAGATGCTGGTATCTATCACCCCTCCTACCTTTTTGAGGCCCCAAAAGAGAGTTCCTGGGTCCAGCCCAAACATTCTGTCCATCACAGCTTCATACTCTGCAGGGAAGAGCAAACCTTTGCTAAAGACACAGCAGCCAGAGCAGGGAGAGTCAGGGACCGGTCCTCTGCTGCTCAAGAGCAACACATTCCCATGTTGTCTCCACCAATGGGGATACCCAGATCCAGGGAGGGGCATATCACCAGCTGAGCCGCCCAACCAGGCCACAGCTCTGCCCCACAGCAGTGGCAAAGCAAATTCCCAGAACATGTGGTTTGATTCCCCCTTGTAACAGGGACAGTAACACACAGTGACCCATCTTTTACCACATAAAACCAGCACCCTCAATTCCCTTTTTTCAGAACTGCCTGGTTTCTCCCACCAGAGCAGAAGGGACACACAGACCTGAGAGCGGCCAGTACAGCCAGAGCAGGGAAAAGGCACTCAGAAATGCCACCTACAGAACCTGCTGCAATCACATTCTGCCACCTCTACAGAAGACTTGCTGTACACATAGGTGGACAGCCCTGGAGCCAGTTACCTAACATCTTGTCCACTGCTCTGCAGGTGCCTTTCTGGCACTCCTTCCCTTGAGGTCTTTTATGAGACAGCTGGGTCATTAGTGTAGAACACCTTGCTGATTAAAGCCTAACAAGATGCAATATATATTCCCTAATGAGCCTCTCTAGCTTGTTATACTTTTATAATACCACCTTTATTTCCATTAGAATATCAACATGCTAGAAACACTGCTTCTTTTCATCTACAAATTGTACTTAAATCATTTAAAACCCCACCTACAGACCCATTCATACAGTTCACTCACACACAGGCTCTGCACTACACAGCTCCACTGAATCCAAACCAAGTCACCACAACAGCTACCACCAAGAGGTTACACAAGGCACAAGCAGGTGTCTGGAAACAGACTCCAAGGCTGCACAGACAACCCACCCATTGCTCCAAGCCCAGAACCTAGCAAAGGAGCCCAGAGTTCCAGGCAGGGAGCACCCACCTGTCCTGGGGCCTCCCCAGGTTCAGACCCCAGAAAGCACCATCGCAAGGCATGGATGCTTCCTAACTACCCACCTGCAAGAGGCTGCAGGTGACTAGACAGGAAAAACAAGACAGGTCAAACCCAACTTGCCTGAACTTTCTTTATCTGAGTAGCTGAGCTTCAGAGATCTCCCTGTCTTTTCCTTGACAAAAAGCTGCCAGGATATGATTGCCACGGGCGTTCCTAGCACTCAAAGGCAAGAAAGCCCTGGGACAAAGCTTTCTGCCCAGGTGGCACCCGCCTACTGCTTCCTCGCACAGGGCTGGCTGGCAAGCTGGGAAGAGCATAGGCGCTCTTCGCAAGGGAACTAAGTAGAAACCAACTAAAGAGCAGAACTCACGCTAAGCAGCCTGGCCAGCCGCGGGCGGGAAGCACCGCCGGAGAAAGCACGACCCCGTCCCCCACTTACTTCGGGACACTTGGTGCGCTTCGTAGAACGCGTAGAAGTGGGAGCCCACCGTGAGGAGCCCGTAGAGCCATAATTCCCAGGCCGGCAGCAGCATCGGCCCGGGAGCTGATCCCGTCGGCCGCCTCCCTGCGGGCAAAGAGAGGATCGGAGAGGTTTCCCCGTGGAGGACGGGTGGGCACCGAGCAGCGGGACAGCCCGCGCCGGGCACTGCGGCCCCGGGCCCCCGCGCTCCGCCGGCAGGGCAGGCGAGCCCTGTCCGGCCGTGGAGGCCCCGGGTCCAAAGGCTCAGCACGGCCCGTACCTGGTCAGACCTTCGGGGCACAAACAGGACCAGGGATGGACCCCGGCTGCTCTCGCCAACCCGGCACCGAGAGGAATGGAGGGGGGACCCCGCTCCCCCCTTACCTGAAGAGGGCTGCGCCGCCGGGAGGGGAAGGAGCGGCAACCACGGCCTCGGGCCGAGGCTCCGGCTCCGCGGCGAGCAGTGACCCTGCACCCGGCCACTCCCGCTGCTCCACAACACGGACAACCCGCGCCTCGCTCCCGCCCGGCCCCTTTACGGGCTGCGCCCGCCCAGCCGACGGAGGGCGGGAGGGGGGCGGAGTTCCCCGGCCCTGCGCGACCGCTCCCGGCCGCCGGGCGGCACCGCAGCCCTGCCGGCGGCACGGTGTGTGCACGGGTACGGGGTGTGCACGGGTA